>NC_091433.1:171381118-171734226 GCF_964237555.1 Oryctolagus cuniculus
TCCACTAAATATTCATTGTTGGTTTTCCATTATGTCTTTCTAACTCTTTGCTACCTTTGAGGCTGCTAGCTCATGTATAGTGTGCCTTCAAATTGACAAATTGTTTTCACTTGTCCCTTCCAATTCAATCATTAGGCTAATACTTGGAAGTAGGCAGCCTATGCCTGTGTTGATCTGTTCAGGTTGCTATAACAAAATACTGCAGAGTGAGCAGCTGATAAACAACAGAAAATTATTCCCCACAGTTCTGGAGACTGGGAAGTCCAAGATGGAAGTGCTGGTGTTTTTCAGTGCCTGCTGAGAGCCCAGTTCCTGGTTCACAGTCCTCTCCAAGGTCTGTTCTGCGAAGGCACCAGTCCCATTCAAGAGAACTCTACCATTGAGGCTAATCACTCCCAGAGGCCCTGTCTCTTAACACTAGCACATGGGGATTGGGCCTCAACATGGGAGTTTTGGGACACAAATATGCAGGTGATGGCTGTGCCCATTTATAGATGAAGGAGTAGAAACTTAGAGGACTTAAATTACCTACCCAGGGAGTAAGTGTTTGGTCTGGTGGTTCACATCCATATCCTGCTCACCCTAGGGCACAGCAGGTGGTGGTTCAAGTACTTGGGTTCCTGTCTCTCACATGGGAGACCTGAATGGAGTTTCTGACCCCCGGTTTTGGTCTGACTGTTGTGGGCATTTAGAGAGTGAACCAGAAGAAGAGAGATCACTCTGTCTCTTTCCCTTTCAAATAATATAATTTAAAAAGTTTAAAAAGTTAACTACCCAGGATGGTGACTAATCATGGCAGGGCCAGCTGTGGTTTCCTAGGTCTCAGGTTCTGTCTTTTCTAGATGAAAGGGGAGAGCTTTGTGTGCATTGGAGAATGTCTCAAACTCTGAAGACAGAGAAAGATCCCTGTTAAAATGAGTGGGCCCAGGAGGGGCAGGCTGGGTAGGATGAAGCCCTAAAGGAAGTTGAGAATGTGGGTCCCGGGGGTACAAGGCTGGACGGGAGGCAGAGGAGGACTGGGGACTCTCTGGTTGCCAGTACACCTACTGCAGGGCTGAGCACTTCCTCCCCAGGCCTGGGACTCCCAGTGAGGGCTTGGGTTTTTCAGAAAAGGGCTGTGTTGGGAGCTGGAAGCCAGGAGCAAGCTGCCAGCGATGACGAAGGGCAGGGCACAGTCAGAGAGGGTACCAGGGAGGTTCCTGGAGCAGAGGCAAGTTCTGAGAGTTCTTGCAGGCAGAGTTTAGGAGACTTGGCAACGGCTGGCAGAGTGATGTGATGAGAAACAGATGACCCACTGGCTGGCTTCTAGGAGCTTTCCAGGACTGAGGACTGACGAAGTGATAGCTTGACCTAGAGGACAGGGAGCTGAAGGCCGGTGACCAGAAGGATCTTGATAGCAGTGGTGATCAGACCATGAGCATGAGATTAGGAGTAGCAGAGAGAGACTAAGACTTCAGCCCTGTGCCAAGTTAACTGAGTGAGCGAGAGAGTGCTTCTGTAATTTAGAAATCCATCTGTCCTTTGTGCATTGAGATCCTTCTCGGTGTAATAAAATTGGTGGGAAAAATATCTGTCTTCCTTCCCCAGGTTAACCTTTGCCCTCCCCTAGGACCCAGTTACTTCCTTGCTGCATCCTGCTGGGACCCCTTTGGGTTTGTAGGAAGACCCATTCTTTCAGGGTTGTCTAGGACTTGCTGGTTTTAGCAAGCAAAGTCCCATGTCCCAGGAAACCCTCACACTGTGAGCAACAGAGCTTTTGGAAATACCCATCTTTGCCTTGGGAGACTAGCTCTTGGCCTTGCATTGGGTTGAGCAAACTCTTCTCCTCTCTAACTCTGTACTATCCCTACCGTCAGTGGCTGATCAACAAGTTCCTTGTCACACAGTTCATCAAAGGGCAGTCATGACCTTGGTGGGAACAGATGAGGACCAGCTAGTCAAGTCCTGGGAGCCTTGTTAATGTGAAAAAATAAAAAGGCCTCCCAGATAATGAAAGTCTTTTCACTCATCACAGATTCATTCATCTTTCCATTATAATTAAGGGGCAGAGAGTGACAACATAGTGAGCCCATAATGATAGGCGACTAATGAACAGATACAGCACAAGTAATGTTAGACATGGACAAGGTCAATGGCTTGAATATTTAAAGTGTTTATGGCATTCCATGTCTCAAGTCCAAAAGGACTTTGAAGAGCAATTTGTTTATTCTTTGGTCCCTGGTTGGGCTTTATGTAAATAATCTCATTATTTCCTACATTCTAATTTTTGTTATTTCCCCAAAGAGTTTGTGCCCTTTGCTCCTTTTTGTTAAAATTTTTTCGTTCCTTTCTGAAACACTTTTGGTGTGCTTTAAAGACTATCGAGTTGGATATAAAGGCAGTTGACTGTCTCTCTCCATCTTTGAGAAGTCTTCATTAGAAATAAGAAGACTTCCTATTGTTAGTTCCAGATCTGCCATTGATTGGATGGTAACTTTGGGCACAGAGCTTTCTCTCTCACCTACCATAGCCTTAACCTTTAAATTTCTTATTTGTAAAATAGAGGTCTTGATAACAGTGTTTACCTTAAAGAGTTGTTGTGGAGTTCCAAGGAAATTCACGTGAGAAACCTAGTTGGGTATACATTAAGTACTTAACAATCACTACTAACGTTGAAACTCACACAAGTACTGCTGGTAGAACCTTGATTTCGCAGGTGAAGAAAACAGATATTTAGTCATCCAAGGTCCCTGCATGGTAGATCTGGGTTTCTAGTTTGGGCAGCTGACTCTGTACAATTAGTATTTGCTGTTAGGAAACTCTTCCTACCCCACACAGTGTAATTTTGTCCCAGTAATGGACTCTGGAAAGCAAATAGAAGGTTTCAGTCCTCAGGGAGCAGGATTTCACAATGGTATGGAAGGAATTAGTTCTGGAAATTGAGGTTGCTTGAGGTCTCTGGTATCTGTTGGGCATAGGAGAGCGTCTCCTACCACCCATGTGGAAAGGGACTTGGAGATGAGCTGTAGATAACAGGTGCACTCTTGCTTTCCAAGGTTTGTCCTTGTCACCAGTTGTCTGCCTCAATGTCAGAGGAAAGAAGGGGCAGAAGCTGTGGAGGTGGAAAGGTCAGCGGCCTCCCGCTGGTTGCAAGGCCACATCACAGGCGTGTGACCACCCAGCTGTGCAAGGCTGGAGGCTGTTCTGACCACTGCCCTCCAGGGTTTCCAGCACTGGGCCTGTGCCAATTTGCCAAGCCTGAAACACGAGCAGGTGGTCTAAAGTGAGACTAGGCAGTGGGGAAGAAACAATAGGAATAGGCAAAGCAAGCCTTATCCGGGTAGCTTAAAGCTGGGTTGGCAGACAAAGGGAAGGCTCTGGAAGCCCTCAATGAGCAGCTGAGTCATAGGTTATCAGGTCCTGAATTCATGAGTACTATCAAGTGCAGAAAAGGGAGAGATCACTGTGGGCTGTGACCAGGGCGAACATGAGGGGGAAGTGGTGACAATCAGGATGGGCTTGTCCCTGCGGGCCTTCTGGGGGAAGCACCTTCAGGGGAAAAGGCTACTGAGCCACACCTTTGCCTAAAGCGGTGAGGGAGTGGAAGGTGAGGGTTATTTACAGGGTGCCTCCTCTGTGCCTCACCCATCACAGACACTGTGGCGTTTGGTTTGAGACACTGTGACAAGGGGTTTACTCATCTGTTTCACAGAGGTGGTCCAAAGACAGTTCGGCAACCTGCCCCGGTGATACCCTGCAGAGGGGCTGGTAATGGGCTTGGTAGCCTGGAGAGTGGGCTGCTTAATCATATGCATCATCATCCTGGATCTCCAAGTTGCTCAGCCAGAGGCACTTTTCACTGTCCCCTTTCCAGAACTGCAATTGCTTAACAAAAGCAGGAGAGGAAGGCAAGGGCACACCAAATGGTTGCAGCACTAGAGAAACGGGGACAAACCAGTTACCAAGACATGCACATAACACACAACACAAACACATGCAAAAGCATGCACACAAATACAAGCCACACATGTGCACATACAGCTACACACAAGCACACACAAGTACCCACACAGGTGTGCACAAATATACATACATGACCATGCATGGATGCACAAATGAGCACATACACAAATGTGCACAGATAAAAAGCATGTGCACAAATGCATGCAGTTTCTCTCCTTCTCTCTCTCTGTCTCTCTCTCTCTCTCACACACACACACACACACACACACTGGGGGATGATGGTGCCCCATAGGCACTGCAGTGCTCCCAAGGCTTTGGCAGAAAACGTTGGCTCAGGCCCAGCCTCTACAGTACCTGAGCATTGCAGGCAGCGGGAGGACTCAGAGGAAGGGCACAGGGAAGATCATTTCACCATTTATCCTTTTTAATTAATGCTCATAGAGAAGGGGGTGGACTGAAAGTGACCTTTTTACTCTTATCATAAATTTGACTTTATTCTACACTCACACAAAAGACTGTGGCTTGGGAACACATGGACAGTACATCTGGTTTTCAAGGGAAATTTTATTTTTGCATCGGAAGAAAATTGGAGTTCACTTTTTTCTTTTTTCCGTATGCGGAGAGTTGCACTTCCTGAACTGCAAAGAACAAACTATCTTTCCCTTCTCGTGACTTATCTCCTTTCCCTTCAACAATAAGTCATCCTGGGTTACTTTTTTTCCATGCAGGGATTGAGTGTTAACAAAAACAAAGGGAAGTGATGGGACATCATGACCTCAAAGCTTGCCTGGGATGGAAGCAGATTCTCAATGACAGAATTGAAATGGGGTACAGAGAAGGGGATCCCAGGATAAAGAAACCAGGAGCTCCCAGTTAAGTTACAGCTGTAAAGATGAGCAAATTGCAGATAATTGGTTGAATGACTGTGCCCCAAGCTCCAGCTCAGAACACAAACAATCCCTCATAATACCTAATTGATTTTCTTCTCAGGAGATGGGGAAAAAAGGGGCCACAAGACCCAACTCTGTTAACCTCATTCTACATACAGCTATTGGACACCTGTACAGAGAGAGCCCTGATTTATTTAATTATTACTCGTGTTTTAATTTAATAAACTGCAAGTCTTATAGCAGTTTTAGGTTCATAGCAAAATTGAAAAAAAGTACAGAGAGTTCCTATGTACCTCCTGTCCCTAGCCTCGTACACGTCCTGTTGTCAACATCCTGTACCACAGGGGACATTTGTTACTTGTGATGAGCCTACACTGACACATCATTGTCACCTGAAGTTATTTTAGGGTTCATTAAAAGGCAGAGTTACAGCAGGGCAGGGGGTGGGATACAGAGAGAGAGATCCATTATCTTCTGGTTCTCTCCACAAATGGCCACAGTGGTTGGGGCTGGGCCAGGCCAAAGCCAGGAGCCAGGAATTTCTTCCAGGTTTCCCACATGGGTGGCAGAACCCCAAGCACTTGGGCCACCTTCTGCTACCCTCACCTGTACATTAGCAAGGAGCTGGTTTGGAAGTGGAGCAGGTGGGACTAGAACCAGTGCTCATAGCAGGTGCTGGTATCATCATAGTGGCAACTTAATCCACCGTGCCACAGTGATGGCCCCTAGGGTTCACTCTTACTGTTGTACATTCTATAGACTTGGAAAAAGATATATGATGAATATAATTCCTTTTTAAAAAATATTTATTTATTTATTTGAAAGTCAGAGTTACACAAAGAGAGGAGAGGCAGAGAGAGAAAGAGAGAGGTCTTCCATCAGCTGGTTCACTCCCCAATTGGCTGCAATGGCTGGAGCTGTACTGACTTGAAGCCAGGAGCCAGGAGTTTCTTCCGGGTCTCCCATATGGATACAGGGGCCCAAGCACTTGGGCCATTTTCTACTGCTTTCCCAGGCCGTAGCAGAGAGCTGGTTGGGAAGTAGAGCAGCCGGGTCTCGAACCAGTGCCCATACGGGATGCCTGTGCTTCAGGCCAGGGTGTTAACCTGCTGCGCCACAGTGCCGGCCCCCCTAATTCCTTTTTATAACCAATTCTATGTGCGTGCTTCAAAGGCAAACATTGTGATGAGCAGATAGTCACTTTCAGAAGATGTTACTTCCAGAAGTGATTGGTGTGGACATGTGGGTGGCCAGGGAGAGTCACAGGAGACAGAGCTTCATTGGTGCATGTGGGAGACAGGGGGACATGAGGACTTCCAACAGCCCAATCAGTGTCAAGATGCGAGGTTCTATAAGGCCATTCTCCATCAGAGATCCACATACAAGGATTTCTAGAAAGGTGCTACTTACCTGCTCTGATCACTAGGGTCCTCACCATAAAAACCGGTTGGGATTGACTATGGCCAGATGGTTATTTTCTTAAAAGCACCTGAATATGACAATTTCTCTTAAAATCTTTCACCTGGTAAAATGATTGAGCCTATGGAATAAGATCTGTGTGGCATGCCTAACTGTTAATTATGTACAGCACATAATTATATAATAAACTAGATATAGCTGGCATTAAATGCAGTTATTCTTCATTGGGGAATTGGCGAAACTTTAGGATGCATGTACCAAAATTCCCCAGTTTCCACCTGGGCTTTGAAGCCTGCTGTGGGTATCTTGACCCCTATCATCTCTTCTTTGGTTTCCCCAGTTCTTTGTCGTCACTGATCTTTTATATCCTACAAGTCTGAATTTTAAAACTAAGTCGTTCTTATCACTGGAGCTTTTATGTCAAATGTCTCTACACATCTCAGCCTTTATCAGTGGTGATTCTGGGCTGCTGCTTAGGACACGGTCATCAGTTTCATTCCCAAGGAAGCATCTTCCTCTCAAATGCTTGTGTCTTGAAAAAGCTGGGGCTGGAGCTGCACCCTGGGAAAGGATGCTTTCTCCTGCATCTCTCAGCCCTGCTGGCTCCCTGAACTGTGGCAACCCCCGACCCCCAATAGAGGGACTTGCTTTTCTAAGAAAAGAAACAGCTACAGATTGAGATTGCATTTTTCTCAGAATCTAAGACCCGTGGTCCTTTTCATCATCTGCTCAGAGCCCTCTGGCTGGAGCTGCCCAAGGTGTAACTCTGGGACCATGCTCATCTTCTGCATGTTGCATGGTTCTGTCTTTGCCCAGTAATTCAAAGCAGCTTTCCAAGTAGGGTCTGGTGCCATGTGGCACTTATATTCTGGCAAGGCCTAGGGACCTATTTGCATGGTGGGATAAGGCATCCTCTGATTGACTGTTGGTTTACTCTGAAACAGCAGCTCCCATTTGCCAGGTACCCAGTCCAGGTCCCCACTCCCTGGGAAGCAGCCCGAGACAGGGGTATGCATGCAGGAAATGTATTGGTGGGTGCTCTGGGGTTTTCCACTTGGAAACGGAGAGGAAGCTGCAGGAATGGGCAGAGGGAGCAGTGGGCAGCAGTGAATGCAGTCACAAGGGCTTAGCTGACCCCACGAGGAGGAGTTCTGAGGGTGAGTTGTTCCATTCTGGAGTAGGGGGCACAGCTTTACTGCTCTCATTGGCCTGTCATTGGATAAAGCTCTGCCCCTGGGAATAAAGTGGTTGATGGGGTTGGGGAGGCAGGTCTCTGCAGCTGAGGGCAGTTTCCAGAGATAGCTTGAAGCTGAGGGCTGGCAGCTGGCAGCACTGGCAGCAGCTGGGGTAATAAGTCCTTCACCCCTGGAGGCCCGGCAAGGTCTCCCCCGTGCTGTGCCAAGTATATTCTAAATGGGTGGAATTAAACAAGCAAAGCCAATGGCAACACTGTGTGGTAGCATAAGGCAGGTGAGTCCCCAGAGTCTCGGGGTTTGCAGACAGTGGGGATGCGGGGGATAGGGTATTACACTTGCTTGTGGGAATATTTGCACTGGGTCTTGGGAAATCTTGCTTTGAGGACTTTTGCCATGATCCAGGCAAGGTAACCTGATTGAAGTCCTTGGTACATAAAGCGAAGGTTCTTTTTACCCAGGCCACCAGGCTAGACATGAAGTCCCCCAACCCTGGGACTGAGCAGTGACATCTTGGGCCGAGGGCTGCAGCTCTGAGTCAAGTTTGCTTGTTTGCTCTCCTTCTCAAGATGTTCCAGGAAATGTGGCTGCAGAGTTCAGGGCCATGGTTATCTTGGACCTCAATTCCTGCGCTCCTGGCCAGGCCAGGGTATCAAAAGGACAAGCTGCAGCTGCTCTGGGGCTGGACCAGACACCCTGCTGGGGGCAAGGGGCTCCAGCTGACTTCTCTGCAGTGAGCAATCTTTTCATTCTATTGCACGTTCCTAAGATGCAGATTTTCTGGAATGAGGGGAATTGCCTTGTTCAGCTGAGAAAGCGGGGTAGGGGTGGGGTGGGGGAATGGGGGAGTGGGGGGGGTGGGGTGGGAGGGGTGGAGGAGTGGGAAGGCAATGAGGTGGGAGGGCTTTGGGGAGCAGCTATGATCCGGAAGGAAATTCTGCACACGAACAGGCCCAGGTTGCTTTCTTCCCTTTCCGTCAGTGGGTCAGTGGGTGGGGCTCTCACCTCTTCCCAGAACTGTGCCTCTCTCATTCATGCTGACACAACTGACCCGTGCGAGTGTTTATGCTCGTGGTGCACTTTCCCGTCTCCTGTCTCTTTGTATCCCCATGAAAGCACTAGAAGACTGAAATGACCCCTGAGCGGAGGCAGCATGGAGGCACATGGAAGCCACATGGGCTGGCTGGATGCTGGGGCTCAGGTCACCTGTTTCTCCAGCCCGGCTTCTTCCAGTATCCTTCTGCACAGTCCATGTGTCTGTGTGGTGGCCTACCCTCAGGCCATGGCTGCCACCAGGATGCTTCCGGGGTATTCCCTGGGCTGGGGATGGGCAGACACCCCCCCCCCCCCAACAGGATTCTCAGGGAAGGAGACGGAACTGCTGCTCCTAACACATCCTTGTTTGACAGACTCAAGTCTCCTAGTGCACACACTCATCCCTATGGCTTCTTAAAATGGGATTATTGCTTTGAAAACTTCCAGCATCGTTCTCTCTGGAAAGCCCTGCCACACCTTCTCCTCTCCACTCTTCCAGGGAAAGACACATCAGTGCGTCCTCTCGACCTGGCCCAAACACACCTCCTACACCAGCTCCACGAAGTCTTTCCTGTTGCAGCCCAGGTCCCCTCTCTGCATCTCAGTAGGGTTGAGGCACCAGAGTGAGGTAGACAACACAGCGGAGAGTCACATCCATGGCTGTCTCCCAGAGCCAGCTGCTGTTTTACAAGACCTCAGAAAAAGCCCTCCAGCTTGTTAAGCATGAAGAGGAAGCCGCAGGGCTGGGGAGCTGATGTTACAGCTGCTGGCTTCATCTCTACCATGACCTACTTTTCTCACAGTCTCCCAGGAGTCTTCTTTGGTTGACACCTGCTGAACCTGGCTGCAAAGGAGTCTGGGAATTGTAGTTTTCCTCTTTCTAACCTATTCACCGGGCTGCATAGCCCTAGGCAGATGAGTGCCCACTCCCAATGCTGACACTGCAGTAGAGAAGGCAAATCTATCAGTGTTGGACACTTCACTACAGAGTTCCCCCAGAGTAACATGTGACGCTGAGAGCTCTGGGACATGGCCAGATATGGTTTAGACATGGAAGGATTTTTTTTTAAAGATTTATTTATTTACTTGAAAGTCAGAGTTACACAGAGAGAGAAGGAGAAGCAAAGAGAAAGAGAGAGGTCTTCCATCCATTGGTTCACTCCCCTATTGGCCACATTGGCTGGAGCTGGCCAATCCGAAGCCAGGAGCCAGGAGCTTCTTCCGGGTCTCCCATGTGGGTGCAGGGACCTAAGGACTCTGGCCATCTTCTACTGCTTTCCCAGGCCATAGCAGAGAGCTGGATCAGAAGTGGAGCAGCCTGGACTTGAACCAGCACCCATATGGGATGCTGGCACTGCAGGTAGCGGCTTTACCTGCTATGCCACAGTGCCGGCGCCTATGGAAGGATTTTATCCAAGTCACCCATCCCTTCAGCTTCAGGCAATCTTGGTTCTTAACAAGGCAGCAACTTGGTCACGCAGGAATTCTCTCTCCTTTCCACTTGCTCAGTGGGCTAAACTATTGGAAGAGCTTAGCAGGAGTCATGGTGGGACCGCCTATCCTGGGTAATAAATAGCCCATGACCATTCATGCTGCCTGTCCCATGTAGATTGGTGAGGGGTTTTAGAGTGGCCAGGGACTCAGGCTGCCCAAGGCCCCACTTCCAATGGGCTCCTCTGTGCACACCGGGCTAGGTGCACACACGTTTCTGCACCATGTGCTGCTTTCCCTCCTATTTGTCCAGCCAGTCAGCCACACAGGCCTGGCCCGGGGGGCAGGACTGAGACATGGGGCACGGCACTCCCACCCTCGTGCTTCCCACTGTCCAGCTGGTGTAGCTGACCATCCTCCCGTACCATGTTGCTTTTCCTCTGGGCATGTCAAAGATACTGATAGAATTTGCACTTTTTGAAAATGCCCTGTGGAAAACTAGCATGGGCCCTAGAGGAAGAATTCTAAGCGTGCCTTTCCTCAGATACCTCAGTGGCTCCCAAGTCTGTCATGGCCTGATGGGTCATGAATGCTGTGTGCTCAGTTTTCTCTAAAACTTTGGCCAATCTTCCTTGCATTAGGGAGGGAAGAAGGTAGAGGTAGTGGCTGGAAGCCCTCAGGTACCCACCCTGACCCTAGGCTCTCCCTGACCCCATCTTCCCAGTCTGAAGCCATTTCTGATGCGCCTACATCAACTCCACCCCTGCTTTACGTTCCCTCGTGGCGTTCCCAAGGTTTGCACAAGTGCTCATTTTCTTGCCTAGCCTGAGAGCTCTCTGGTCTTCATGCAGTCCCTCTGCATGGCTCATGCAGTGGGCCTCAGTATTCCGAGAGCATTTTCCATAGGAAGTACTCTATGTGCTTTGAGTGAAGAGAGGATGGATGGATGAGTGGATGGAGGGGTAGATGGATGATGGATGGAAAAATGAAAGAACAAAGGGTTGGCCATGTGTGGAGGCCAAGAGGGAGGACAAAGAACCCTGTGCTCCTCCACAGGTGGCTCTGCTAATTCTGATGAGCTCTGGGAACACAGGGGACCAGACGGGTGTGGAGATGGCTCAGGGCCACCTCTCACCACTTCACAAACTGAGCCCTGTGTCCTGCGTGGCCAGCAGTGCCAGGTGCACATGCCTTGACTACCCTTTGGTCTTGGATCAGCTCTTTAGGGCCATGGCTAGCCTAACAGGGTTGGTAGTACAAGGTGCTGCTGTTTTTTCTTTGGTGGTCTCCAGGCTTGGCTGATTAGAGTGGGAGAGAGAGTGACAGGACAGGTGCTGCAGGTTCTTTCTGTGGGATGGCCCTGCTGTCTCTGTATTCCATGTACAAGGGATTCTGGGCAGACACAGGAGATCTCCCCAGGCCTCTGAAGTCCGGAAGGGATCAGCAGGCTAAGGCAGCTGGAGACAGTGACCTGCACCTGTCCCCTCCCCCTCGGGAGGAACCTCAGGCATCATTCCCTTTTCAGTGCACCAGGGACCGCCATGCCTCACAGATCCCCCTGGACGCAGTCTGCAAGATGAGGGAGAGAGCAGGGAAATGCTTCAGGGCAGGGATGCAGTGCACAAGTCCGTGTGGTGCTGGGGACAGCGCACTCACAGACATCCACCTTCCTTTTCTCCTTCAGCTCAAAGAAAGGTGTGGAGCAGAGAAGTGGCCCCTCTGCTGGGCTTGGCACTCTGGGTTTTCTCCAGAGAAGTGTGAGCTCTTTGCCTCCATCTTCCTTTCCTTTCAGTTCACGTGAGAGGACTGTGTACTTCCAGAAGGAAGCCAGAAGCTTGGGGACCAACCACACTCGAGAGAGGCAGAGAGCAATGGCCCCACCAGCCCGGCCTGTGTGGCCACCAGGCCCAGGGAGGCCTCAGGCCAGTGGGTGCTCCTTGTGGACCACGGCCTCTGGGTATCCCCAGTGGTTCTTCCTTTGGTGGAGGTGCTGCCAGGAACCCCATGTTGGAATCCAGCTCCTCCCCCTCAGCTTCCCATGCAATGGTGCTCATGGCCAAGGCGGGTACCAAAGGATTAAGTGTGCTGTATTATCATGAGTAAGGACAATGCACTGCAGTAGTAAGCACGTCATCGATACATAGAATATTCTATCGTCAGAACACAGGTACAAAATAAGTTATCCTTGCGTTGTTTCCCATCACAGGAGGAGCACAGCATACAAAGTGAGTGGACAGAGCGGCCAGGGAGCAAGCCAGGGGAGAGGCCGTGGAGGGGGCTGTAGGGCACTGAGTGTGGCGGGGATTTGCCCAGGACAGGTCAGAGTCCTTGGGGACGCCACAGGGAAGGAGACCCCAGACCTCTCCAGTTAGCCTGCTGTGAGTGAGCACAAAGTCCCACCTGATCCAAGAGTGGTGGCTGTGTGGGAGCTGGGCTGATGCAGGCTGCTGAGGGGGAGGCTGGGCAGGGGCAGGCTCAAACAGCCTCCAGCAGGCTGCCCATGCTCCTGCTGCTGCTGCTGCTGGCCTTGGGTGATGGCAGGAACATGGGGAGCACAGCCTGAAGGCACGGTTTTTCTCCTGTGACGTGACAGATGGTCGGAATGATGGCCCACCCAATGCTGGCGAGGCCACCTCCCCTTGCCAGCCTGCTGGGAGGGGTCCTGCAGGCCGGACTGTGGACTGTGCTCTGTGGTTTGTCATGGGGTAGCAGTGCTGGGATCCTGCATACATCCCAGCACAGGGGAGAGTCTGGGGGTCTGAGGGCCTGGCTGTGTATCCCCTCTGCATCGCAGTGACTTCTGTGACCTGGGCTCTACACAGTCTTGTGAGAGGCTCTGCTGTGCACAGCGAGGGTAGGCGCGGATGCATACTGAGCTGTGACATCAGTGACAGCCACTCAGGGTCACGCACACAGTGCAGGCTGGGTCAGTGTGGGTCAAGGACAAGCATCTCAACACCACGGGCCAGGTGGGATGAAGAACGGCCCTGCATTGGTGCCCTGGGGTGATTTTGAAGGAAAGGCTGCAGGACAGCACCCTCACTCTTTCCTACCATTACTGTCTCTCCTCTCTTCCACTCTGGGATCTTCGAAGTGAAGTTCAAAGCCAAGTTTACTGAGGAAGACAGTCTCAGATGAGGAGAGAACACTGGGGGCCCCAGTGCCCTGGAGGAGCTGCCCTTCCTCCATTCTCCTTGCCACTGCCCCCTTCCCTCATACCTCCTAGCCCCTGAGAACATTTCTTAGTAGGAAGCCGAAGAGGGAAGAATAAATGCACAGAAAGAAGTGAGTTGCCTGTTATGTGAGAAGCTGTCTGCATCTGCTCAAAGCCCGTGTATGGAGGCACTGAGGGGGGCGGATCTGGGCTGGGTGAGCCATCTCTGGGCGAGTGATTTGCCTTGGGTCTTTAGGGAGTGAGAGATAGGAGGGCCAGAGGAACGGAGGCACAGGCTCGAGCCCTGGGACCTGGAGTGCTTCCTCTTTCTAGAACTCCAAGAACTTGGTTATGTCCCAAGCAGGGTCAGCCTGGAGATGTGGGAATGGATCTGCTTCCCATGTGTGTGCATGTGTGTGAGCATGTGTGCACGTGTGTGGTCACCACTCCCATCTCCAACACCTGCCTGTCGAAGCCCCTCCCGCCACACCTCATCCCGTCAGTCAGCGACTTTCCTCTTGGAGGGGGGCAGGAGGTGGGCGGGCAGCTCGTTGGGCAGCTCGTGCCCCTCCAGCTTGACTTTGATGAGGTGGTTGGCCAGGGCGAACTCCTCGTCATCCAGCATGCCGTCCTTGTCAATGTCTGCCAGCTTCCAGATCTTGCCCAGCACACTGTTGGGCAGCTTGGAGCGCACCATCTCCTTCTTCGCATTAGCGCCTGTGATCTTGCCGTCCACCGGGGACAGGGTGTAGAAGATCTCGTCGTACATGGGCTTGTCCCTGGCCACCACCCACTCTGCATCGTCGATGCCCTCCCCAGCCCCTTCCCCGTAGCCATGCCCGAAGGGGCCGTGCAGGGTGCCCTCGAACGCTCCTCCCTTCACCATCTGGACGGGCCGCTGGGTCTCCTCCTGGCGCACCAGCACCATGAGCTGGGCAATGTCGTGTGCCAGCATGTCATCCACCACCTCCAGCAGCTTGCTCTTCAGCGGCTGGAATTTGCTGAAGTCCTGGGCCTGGAGCTGGTCCTGGGGAGAGGGAGGGAGGGAGGGAGACAGTGAAGACACAGGAAGGGAGGCAGCAGCCGCGTGCTGGCGGTGCGCTTCCAATAATGCCGGGACGTCCACAGCCCAGCTCCTATCCCCAGGGCTAAGTGGGTCACCTCGGAGAATCGTGGAAGACAGGAGAGAGGAACAGGAGAAAAGGCACAGTGGGCCAGGATGGAGTCTATGAGCAGTAGAAAGGTGGCAGGGACAGGGGACTTTAACAAGTATGGGTTTGGTCTCTTGTGATTGAGAGTAAACCATCGCGCTTCTCTTTATGCCAGCTCGGCTGTGGAATGGATTCTTCTTTCTCAGGCATGCGTGGTTGCTTATGGGAATTGGCTCATAAGAATATAGGATACACGTGGGGGAAGGGTGACTTGGGACTGGAGTCCGGGGGTCTCTGCTTTAATGAAGCTTGAAGACGCTTCATTATGAGTACTTTCACTGCGTCCCCTCGGTCACTGCCCCAAGGGGTTGAGAAGTCACACTCCACCCCCAGTGAGTGAGAGAAGCCGAGAGCAACTGGAATCAAACCCTACTGGCAGCCAAAGCCATCCTCACAACCTACAGATGTCCAGGAGGATGCTCATGGGAATGACCCGGAGAGAGTTCTCAGAACACTGGTTTCTCCCCTGTGCGTTTCAGCGGAGGGAGGGGCAGGAGCAGACTTTCCACGCTCCCTTCCTTGCCTCTGTGTGACGACCCACCCTCCACTCTGTATGGTTCTGTCACGTTCAAAGGCCCTAGTCTACCACAGCCAGCTTCTCCTTGGCCTCTAGGGGGTGACAAGGGGAGCACTTTGTGTTCTTGCCCTGGCTCTGGCCATAGCAACCCCAGAACGCTGGGAGGAAGCCAGCACACAGGGACAGGCGTGTTGGGTTCACTGCAGAGAAATTCAGAAACACCCTCAGCTACATTTCAAGAGCGAGTGTGAACCTGGATGCTTCTCACCTCCCTCCTAGGGGCAAGGCTAGGAGGCAGTGGGGGCTGATCGTGGTCTGGGAACCCAGCAGACATGCCTCTCCCTGTGTGTTTAACCCTAGAGGCTCCCAAGTAGGGCTCCTATTGTCACCTGTGGGGGCATGGTGGGTGTGCCCATCACCCCCACCACACACACACACACACACACACACACACACATGACAGCCGTTCACCCTGTTGATTTAGTAGAATCTACAGAGCAGACAGGACACCAGACAGGCAAACAAATGAGGAAGTGCAAAGCACTGATGCTGCACAAGGCTTCTTCATATTAAAAAGCAGGTGTGCGACCCCTTTCAGAGGCCATCTTCCCAAAGATTTGTCTACAGATCATTAAAGTCTGAACCGAAAGACAAAGAGCAGAAGTGCTCCAACCAAGCAGTTTTGAGATCGGTGCCTGGCTCCCAGTAGGCGGTTCTAGGGATGAATGACCAGGGGTACATGCCTCCTTGGGATGTGTGTGCGTGGGTCCTCTTAATTTCACTAGATGGGAAATGGCAGATGTCTCTCAGTGCCTGTGATCAGCTGAGAACCTGCTTCCCAACCTAAAGATGCCAATAACCACAAGAACAAAGTCTGTTACTCGTGCTTCTGTGGCTGCTAGCTTTTGGTTTTCCAATATTCTGATGAAAAAAAAATTAAAAATTTATTTATTTTTATTTCATTTGAGAGAGAGACAGAGAAATAGAAAAGTCTTCCACCTGCTGGTTCACTCCCCAAATGCCCACAACAGCTGGTCTCGGGCCAAAGCCAGGAGCCCAGAACTCAATCTTGGTCTCCCACGTGGGTGGTGACGACCCAAGTACTAGAGCCACCGCCTGCTGCCTGCCTCCCATAGTGTACATTAGCAGGGAGATGGAGTAAGAAACAGAGGTGGACTCAAACCAGACCCTCCAATTTGGATGCAGGCTTCCCACATGGCATCTCAGCCTCTGCACCAAGTGCCTGCCCCTTTAAAATACTTTTTTCTGAGATAATTATCGAATCACAGAAGTTGCAGAAATTATACAGAGGGTAGGGCCTTGGTGCTCACCCTCCAGTGCCCTCACTGGTGACATCACACCTGATGATGGCTATAGTGACTGAAGGGCCCTGGCTGTGGTGTAGTGGGTTCAGTCACCACCTGAGACGCCGACATCAAATGTGGGTGCTGGTTCAAATCCCGGCTGCTCCGCTTCCAATCCAGCTCCCTGCTAATGCACCTGGGAAAGTAGCAGAGCGTGGCTCAAGTCCTTGAGCCCCTGTACCCACGTCGGAGACCGGAAGAAACTCCTGGCTTCGGATTAGCCCAGCTCCAGCCGTTGTGGCCAGTTGGGGAGTGAGCCAGTGGGTGTAAGATTCTCTCTTTCTCTCTCTTACCCTGACTTTCAAATAAATAAGCAAATCTTTTAAAAAATGAAATAAAAATGAAGGGCACGGTCTGGGTGGGGCTCGACTCCGACGGCCCGGAGCTCACACCTGTGCGGGCCGGCTTTGGCAACTGGCAACCTCATTTTACAGAGGAGGCGGGTGCTGAGAGAGCCTGCAGTGGGTACGGCGTAGCGGCTTCCGGCTTGCCAGCTCCCAAGCCACCGCCCCTCATCCTGGAGCCCCTGAGCCTGCTCACCTGCATCCGCTTGAGGTTTGGGAAGTCTCCAGGCGAGATCTGATGCTCCCGCTCAATGCGGCCGTAAATCTCAGCCAGGTTGTTCACCAGCTCCTTCTTCTTGTTGTCCTTCCCGAACACCGAGGGCATCTCCTTCTTCAGGGAGCTGATGATGTAGGCGTGCACCTGGCAACAGGGCCACGCAGAGAGCCTCCCTTTAGGACCGCACCCTCCCCCTTCCTGCACGAACCCTCGCCCCTTCCTCCTCCACCTCCTCCCCCTGAGCCTGTCCCTGAAGTCCTTTCCCTCCCCAGCCTCTTGCTGCACACTGCTTGCAGAGCTGGGCCGGGCGAGTGAAGGTCAAGGCAGTGGTGGGGGTGGCAGGGCAGCCAGCACTCGCCGAGCGCTTCTTAAGGTGCCAGGTGCTGTGGCTGGGGCTTAGATGTGCCCTATCTCATGTCACCTCCAAGCACCCTTTCATTTTACAGATGTGTAGAGAGGCCCAGAGAGACTAAAACCCTGGGGCTCACACAGGCAATGAACAGTGGAGTCCAGCTCCAATCTGGCCACCTGAGCCCAGAGCCATAAGCACTGGACTCTCCTGTGTGCTGGGTGCCAGAGCTGGCATGCCTGGCTGATGCCTGTGATGCCGTGGTTACAGGACCCTGTCATCCCAGCAGCCAAGAGCCCAATCCCCAGAGGCAGCCAGCCAGGGCTCTCGCAGCAGATAACCCAGACTAGGCTCTGTCTACCTGGCCGCCCCTCAACCCCAGGCACCAGTCTCACCTTGGCCAGCCTGGCTCTCTTGATGAGGTCATTGAGCTTGCGCAGCGCAGCATTTCGGGGCAGACTCTGGATGTCCCTGAACAGGTCCTGCTCCTCAGCCTCGAAGAGCTTGCGGTTGTCGGGGATGAGCAGCGGGTGGGACCAGAAGGAGCCGATGTAGACCCGGATCACCTCGGGTGTGTTCACGATCTTGCCCAGTGACCACATGAGGGCGCCGTAGACGCGCATCAGCTGCTGCGTCTCGATCTGGTCCGCCTTGTTCAGCACCACCCGCATCTTGTCCTCATGGTTCTTGAGGGCCTTGATGACCTCCGAGAACTCGTCGGAGATGTCCAGCTTGTGGGCGTCGAAGAGCAGGATGATGCGGTCCACACGCTCGGCAAACCACTCGAGGACAGCTGCGAAGTCGTAGCCTGCCGGCACAAGCATCATCAGCCAAGATGTGGAATCAACCCAGATGCCCACCAGCTGCTGACTGGATAAAGGAAATGTGCTATACACACACTGTGGAATGCTACGCAGCCAGAAAAAAGGATAAAATCCTGTCTTTCACAACAGAACGGATACAAGTGGAGGCCATATGCTTGGTGAAATGAGCCAGTCCCCAAAAGACAAACATCATCAGTTTCCCCTGATTTGTGGTAACTGATACACAGAGTACAGAAAAATGTACACGAGCGACATGGACATTTTGAGATTTGATGACTGTTTACAGCCCATGTCTCTACTCTTGAGGAACAGTGCTTTCTTTCTACTTACTACTTATTGAAATCTTTACTTAGTGGAGGGTTAAGCTTGTGATTATAAAATTCACAGAGTATGTCATTGTAAAGATTAAAGAATAAGGAAGGAGAGAAGGTAGAGTGGGAAGCATCGCCACATGCCTAAATTTGTGTGTATGAGATACAGGAAATTTGTTCAGCTTATATAAATGAAAGCTGTTAAATGTCGAGTTGGCTGGAGCCTATGTTCCCAGCCAAGTCTCTGACTTGGTCAGGCTGGGTTGGGCATTTCTAACCAGCGCCCAGGAGGTGCTGATGCTGCTGGGCCACCTTAGGCCCTACTGGTTCTTCATCATCATCATCATCATCACCACCATAGCTAACAGCTCGTACAGCACTCATGGGGCGCCCAGCACTTCTCTCGTGACTAGGACCCTCTGAGATACACTAACATTGGCCCCATTTTTCAGATGAGCAACCAAAGCACGAGGAGGCAAGCGGTGGGCTCGGCTTGACTCTGGAGGGGGACCCAGGCCGGCACTTCATCCACACCCCCGACTGGCTCCCACAGGCGGCCGTTTCAGAGCAGGCTTCTGCTGCGGCAGGGCTTGGCGGGCACAGGAAGACCTGCTGCTGTGCCAGCATCTGTGAGGAGATCCCAACCAACAAATGGAGGCAGGAGCCTGTGGTGACTGCCAGCGTCCACACGTCTCTGCCTTCCACCCCTCCGCCTCCAGGCAGCATGTCCCCACGGGGCTTTCTCCAGGATCGGTGAGCAGCTCAAACGACTCCGGAGTCTGCGCTCCCGGCTCCTGTCAGGTGGACCCAGGAGGCCAAGAGCAGCTGAAGGATCCATGGTCCGACTCCCCAGCTTACAAAGAGGGAAACTGAGGCAGGCGAGGGCTGCAGCAGGCCCAATATCAATCCAGCAGCGCAGGAGGAACGTTCCTGCTTGGTGTGGACGCAGAGCCCGGTGCAGACCAGACTCCACCTTCTCCGCCAGGAGGCGAAGCCCAGGGGAGCGCGACTCCAGCAGGAGGACACCGGGGCTCTGTGGGTCCTGTCTCAGAGGTGGTGGGCAACCCAGCCGAGACCACCCTGCTCGTAGGCAGTAGCCAGTGGGGCACCACGACTCTTGTAGCTCCCTAAATCCAAGTTCAGTGCTTGCTCCAGCTGGGGAGCGTTCACATCATGACCTCATTTCACTCTGGCCAGCTGAGGAGGTCACTCCTTTCCAGAGAGGAAGCTGAGGCTGAGGAGGAGGAGGGGAGGGGGCAGCAGGGCTGGGGGGTGCACTGACCTGCAAGCCACTCTTCATCAGGACTCAAGCCTGCACAGCTCCCTGCCCCCACCTCCCCGCCATGGCTCTGGCCTATTTTTATCCTCCCTGCAGTACAGCTGTGGCAGAGCTGCTCCCACCTGCCAAAGGGGGAGGGCAGAAGGGGCTGGAGGGCTGGGAAAATCAGAGCCAGTTCTCCCCCTCCCCGCCCCCCCTTCCCCGCTCCCCTGCTCCAACCCCTACCCTGAAAAATAGGCCATGGCTTAGCGGCTGCACAGGTGCCCTGAGCAGCAAGCCTTGCCCTCCTCAGCAGGTGGAAAGGGCAGCACGAGGCCCCTGCACGCTGCTGATTCCCATGGATTTCAGCTGCAGCGGCGCAGGCCATGGGGAGCGGAAGAGCGGGCGGCTGCTCCCCACTCCACCTGCCGGCAAAGCTGGTTGCACAGTGGCTGCCCTATGAGCGAATGGGTACTCATCCAGGTGAGAGGGGCCCAGCCCCAGCACTGTACCCCATTCCCTGGGTTGGAGGCTCCAGCCCGGAGGACTTCATGTAAGAGGAGGCTGGGTCTGCAAAGGGCTGGGTGTGTGAGTGCAGCTCCCAGCAACCTGAACACTCCCTGTTCTGGGGGTTGGGGGCAGGGGGATGTCAGCCACTTGTCTGGGCTGCCAGTGCCTGTCCCCACCGGCTGGTGATGGTGACGGTGCCCTGGCTGGTCTGTGCACACTCACGCATGCGCCAGTTCCTCTGTGCTCATCCTGCTGGCAGGTTGGGTAGCAGGCATACTTGTGGGTTTCTTCTGTGCCTGGTGTGGTGCCTGGCACAGTGCAGGTGCAGCATTTGCTGAACAGAACCCACAGGGGAGCCCTGTTCTGTACTTCACGAATGGGAGATGGCAAACAAAGCATGTTTGGGCCTCAGTTTCCCGGTCTGTAAATTGGACACCACAGCAACTTAGCCACAGGGTTGCTGTGAGGATCAAATCAGAGAATGAAGGAGAAACTGTGTGGCTGTGACCTTGGCTGTTGACATGGCTCGTCCCCTTTATACAGAGCTCCTGAGTGCTGGCTGCAATGAGAGGGGGCATGCTGGACAGGGGTGACCAGAGGAGGAGGGGCTGAGCCCACTTCTGTGTCGGCCCAGCTACGAACTGGCTGTGTGTCCTTGGGCAAACAGCGTCCCCTCTCTGGTCCTTGGTGTCTTTGTCAAGCTGTGAGGTTGGGCTGGGCAGTCTCGGAGCGTCCTTTCGCAGCTCACAATTCTGGCTCCTGAGACGAGGTATGAGGTTGGGGAGTGCGGCAGGATGGACGGTGACGAGATGCCGGGAAGCTTCCGCGGGCACAGGGGGACAAGAAGGCTGCAGGCTACTGTCTTCATTAAGACGCCTCGGGACGCGCATGTGATGTCCGCGCCTGCCTGGGGCAGACAGGTGGCTGCTCGGAACCCTCGCTGTGATTTTACAAGCACCCCTCACCCCCCCCTTTTGCAAACGCTGTACACTCCGGCAAGCTGCTTTCAAATGACAGCCGTAGCCATGCCGGGGCTTTCTGCCCGGGTGAGGCTGTGAGGCCGTGGGAATCAAGCCGTGTCTCCCTGGGGCCCTCTGAAGCACAGCCTCCTTGTTCCTGGCTAAGCCAGAGAGGGTGGGGCCTTCAGAATGGAGCTCTGCTGTTTCCCTGAGCTGGGCTGAAGTGCATATCCAGGAATGGGCACAGATTGGACCCAGGAAGGAAAAGCGCTGTCCCATTAATTTTTCTGGGCAAGCCTGAACCTCAGCTTTCCCAGCTATAAAATGGGGGCAGGAATGACTGTAGGACAGGTCCTTGGGGAGCCATGGCAACAGGATGGGGCAGCAGAGGGAGGGCTGCACTCAGCCTGCAGACTTTGCCCCCCATGCAAGGTGACCTGAGAGCCCAGGCCAGGGCCCCTGCTCTCCCTGGCTGCAAGAACAGACCTGAGACCCATGATGGTAGCTCAGGAGCACCTGCGGCAGCCCAGGACGCACGGACATGGACTGGGGGCAGAGTGCAGAGTGCAGAGGCTGCGCTTCCTGGAATTCCT
Organism: Oryctolagus cuniculus; assembly: GCF_964237555.1. NCBI lineage: Eukaryota > Metazoa > Chordata > Mammalia > Lagomorpha > Leporidae > Oryctolagus > Oryctolagus cuniculus. The sequence goes on from NC_091433.1 coordinate 171,402,640, forward strand.
TCCGGCAAGTTTGCTGGGCTGTGAGATCAGGGGACAGACGGGGACAGACGCCAGCCGGAGCCTGTGCAGCCTGCAGCTCCGGGGCACTGGAAAGAAAGCGTCTCTGAGTAGCGGCCAGCAGAGGAAGTCAATGAGACAAATGCAGTCAGCAAGGCGACTCCTCCAGCACCGGCCAGCTGCCTTGCTCTGTGTTTTCAGCTGTGTGACCACATGGGATCCGGGTCACTCGGCATGGGCCGGGGGGGTGGACAGGGCAAACACCTCATACAGAGCAAGGATAGGGCACACAGGTGAAGGGGCTTACCAAGATCACACAGCCAGGTGGAGGCCAACTCAGATCCTGGCCTCCCACCCTCTTCTTAGCTGAGAGCTGAATGCAAGCAGAGCTCAGGGGCCTGAGCCCTCAACCCGGGTACTCCCCTCGGTGGCTACCAAAGTGCCATCTCTCTCAAAAACTCTTTGTTGAGATTTAAGGACATCTTCGCCAGAGAGGGCAAGGCATCGCTTTCCAAAACGGGAGCTGACCATGGGAACAGATGCTACCCCAGATGCCTCCTCCTGGAAGCTACTGAGGCGTGATCGGGCAGACTGGTCCTTTCCAGGGGTGTTGGCCTCAGTGCCCATGCGGGTGTATATGGGCAGCTGCAGGCCCAGCTCCAGTGCAGGTGCCAGGGACAAGAGAGGGGTGGGGGGCTGTGAGCATTAGCACAGACCCTCCAAGGTCTGGGCCCTGGAGACCCCCAGGGGAAGCGTGTAGGTTTGCCTTCTTTCCTGCTGCCTGGGTTCTTCCTGAGCATTCCTTCCCGCTGCAGCTCTGGGCCCTGGGCAAGACTCCTGTCAGGAAGGAAGGGGTCCATGGGGAGGAGCCCCCAGTGGTGCACCTGGGCCGTGAGCACAGAGCCCTGGCTAGGGGGACTTTTCTAGGGGTGCCAATGGGGCTTTCAGGCTGAGAAGCAGCCAGGAAATGCAGTTCCCAGGCGTGAGGATGCGCGGCTTCCCGGAGCCCACCCACTTCTGCCGCATCCTTGCTTCTTCCCAGTAATGAGCCTGGCCTGGCACATCCTGCCGCTTCCAGAAACTGCCTCCTTCCTGCCTCTCCTGCCCACCCCGCGCACCTTCATCCAGAGACAAGGGCTGGTCTGGAACGGCCCACACTCTGCTCCTCAGGTGCCCCTGGCTTCACCCCACAAGACACTCCCAAATCCCAGGCCCCTGTAGAGGAGCCACACCCACACTCTCGGCTGGGCCCTGGCCTTGGGAGTAGCTCGTTCTCCCGGAGGGGAAGTCCAGGGTGGTTGTGGATGCCCCTGACACCAGTGCCCCCTTTTTCCTGGTGAGTCAGCTCCGGGCCAGGCAGGAGGCTGGGTGAGAACATGGCTGGGTTTCAGGCTTGCTCGCAGGCCCTCACGCTGGACACAGTCTGCAGCCCCATCCATGGGTGCCTGGCCTGCCCTGCTCTGGCTGGAGGGAAGGAAGAAGAGGGAAATTGGCTCTGTGGCCAAACCCAGGCATCCAAGAGCCTAGACTAGAAGCCACGACAGAGCGCGCTCCACTCTGCATGCATGCTTGCCTGTGCGTGTGTGCACGTGTGCGTGCAGGAGGGGCTATGTGGGAGCGTTTAACCTGACAGTCCAGGTCCTACAGTGGACTGAGAGGATGGAGAAGAGATTTGCTCAAAGGGAACTTGTCTGGTCTGGGGACTCCTGGTAACTGACGGGGTCTGATGTCTCCCACTGACTTTCCTGGCTCTCCAGGGTGCTGAGACCAGCACTGCCCCAAGCTGGTCATGCAGTGCGGGTGGCCCAGCCCTCAGCTTGTTTGTGTCACAGGCTGCTTTTGCCAACAGCAGCATTTATGAATAGTCTGGACTCGAGAGGGCAGAGGACACACTGGCCTGCACAGCGCTCACTGGGCTATCACTTCTCCCAGGGATGGGTGGGACCGGTACTTGGTCAGTGTGGGTAGCATACCAACCACCCAGTTTGTGTAGGGAAGTCACTACTGGGGTCCAAAGACAAAGGCAGGAGAGAAGGAGGAGGAATGGGAAAATGAACTGGCAGTGGAGCTGAGGAAGGCAGGAGTCACTGGAGTCAGGGCTGCCACATACAGGTGCACAGGCTGTGCACTGTGCAAGTGCAGAGTCCACTTGTATAGATTACTCTGGGGTTGGATAATGGGTGGCCACGGCTGGAATGTAAGTGGGGGAGGAGAGAGCTCCCCGCGACGCAGACCCAGAGCTGAGATCTGTGTTTGCGTTATGGTCTATAGACCTCCAAAGGGGGCTCCGTGGTGCCTCACCCCTGGCTGCACACGGGGACCCTGAGGCTCAGGGGGAATGTGATCTGTTGAGCCTCACGCAGGTTTTAAAGCCTAGAACTCCAAACCCCTGCTCAGGTTGCACGGCTTTGTGGGTGCGCAGGCACCACCCCCTGCTCCTGGCCCTCCAGGTAGTGTGGCCTGGGGGGTGTTGGCTCTTGCAAGCTTCTCTTGAGGGGACCATGCTGAGCCGTCCCAGGTGGGACAAGGCATCCCCTGTATGCCTCAGCTCAGGGGGAGCCAGAAGAACCACGTGAGGCTGGGGCTGGGGCTGCCTGGGACAAACGGACGAGACTGAGAACCACCCAGATGGTGTCCACAGGGGCAGGGCCCAAGTGCTTCCCAGGGACAGTGGGCAGGAGGGAGCATGGGACGCCCCTCTCCTCCCTGGCCCAGGCTTCTCTAGCTTTAGACCGGTTCCCTTCGCCTTCAGCACCCAGCCTAGTGCCAGGCTCCCTGGACCCTTGCAGGGGGACACTGTGACCTCCAGGGCACACGGCCAGCCAATCACAGGAGCTGTGAACAGTTTCCCTAGTGCTCTCCCGGCTCTGCTGCTTCCTCCCCAGGCTTTCCCTCCTTGGGGTGGGGGCAACAGGGCTTCCCTGCACAGATTCTCAGCCTTCTCACCCTGCACCTGCCCCAGGGCAGAGACTCCAGGCCGAGGGTCCCTTAAGAACTGGCTGGGGAAACCTGCCAGCGCAGGCTTTGTCCACCTGCGCATCACATGGGATACCCCCAAAGAGCCCCACCTGGGCCTGTCCCCCACCACCTGCCCTGGTAGGAAGAGAGCCCCTGGCCTCAGAGGGGAAGCCAGGGCTGCCCGCAGGAGCTCTGGCCTAATTCCAGCTTGGGCACCAGCAGCCGGCTCCCAGCCAGGGGCTCGTGCCACTCGGGGCTCCTGGTACACAGCTGAGAGGCACTTGCCTGTTGCCCTGGGAATCTCTCCCAAGGGAATGGGGCGGCGGGTGCTGGCTGGGGAGGCCAGGCCCATGGGGATGGGGTTTCTGGGCCCCTTGCTGTGACGCCACAGCCATAGGCAGCACAGACCTGCACTTGCCGGGGCAGGAGACACACAGCAGAGGGCTGAGGCCCACACTGCCGGGAAGCAGTCTCGGCCGTTTCCCAGAGAAGGCCGGCGGCCCCAGCCTCCCTTCCCGGAGGCCGACCTCCAGGGGCCAGACTGGCTTGGCTGGAGTCCCAGCTCCCGGCACCAACACTGGCGGGGGAGGGGTCTGGCTTCATCTGATTTTTTTTCTTTTTGCCAGAGCTACAATATGCAGGACAGAGAGGGTGGGGGGCTAGCCAGGGCTCACAGCAAATTGTGGCAGGAGAGAGGCTGGGGTTGGGGGTGTGGAGCAGGTGTCTGTAGCTTTTTACAGCATCAGTCTGGTCTTGTAGGGGCCAGGAAAACCAAGGGAGAGCAGGATGAGGATGATCTGAGATTCTTCATGATGGGACATCTACTACGTGCAGGACCACTGGCAGCTTTACTTATATGTTTTCTTTTAGCCCTCAAACACCCCGGTAAGATGGGTAACACCATCTCCCCACTCTACAGATAACTAGCTGACATACAGAGATACCTGCCCAGGCTCACTTGGCTCAGAAGCGACAAGTCTGGCCCCAGAGTTCTGTCCCTGCTGGGAGACCTTGCTGAGTGAGCAGTGACACTCCGTGTGTCTGCAGTGAGCGGGTTCAGGGTGCTCCCACATGCCCCATCCTCCTCCCCTAGGAACCGAGCATGAGGCCACCTCTGCACGTACCCACTCCCTTGGGTTGCACGGTCCCAGGACAGGGACTGCAGGGACTTGAGAAGGACGTCAGGGTCTGGCCCACGGCAGGCTCCCTTTAGAGAATGAGGAAACTCACTGAGGTCAGTGACATCTCCATTATACAGATGAGAAGACTGAGGTTGGCTGTCTGTCGAGCTACATGGTTCCTGAAATCACCGAGGGGCGCTTGCCTGGCAGCGCCCTGCATAGCATGCAAGGTGTGGCAGCTCATCGAGGGACAGCAGGGCCCAGGGGCTTCCCTTCTGGGATGCAAGTGTGAAGACACTGGAACCTCCCGTGGAGTTGGAGTCCAGGGCTGGCACGCCGCCTGGCTTACCTCGGCTGATCCTCTGCTTCTCCCCGGACAGGATCCCCGGCGTGTCGATGACGCTGATGCTCTCCAGCACGGGATTGGGCAGCTGGGCACACACGAACCTGCACAGGCCAGAGGAACGCTGCTGTGAGCCTGGGGTCCCGGGGAGCTGATGCTCCCTGTAGAGTGACTGTGCGCCCTGCATGTGGCCTCGTCTGTCGGTGGGGCAGCATCTGACACTCCCTGATGCCCATGGGCAGGAATCAGCAGCTGGGCAGCCGGGGACACGGACTCCCAGGTGTGCCAGAGCAGACTGAGAGCCCTGGCGGTGGCCTCGGCATCTGTGCTCCAAGGAAGCCCCTGGGGCGAGGCCGAGGCAGCTGTGGTTTGTGCCCTACTGTTGGGGACGGTGGGATAGCCAGACCTCAGTCCCTGCCCCCACAGAGCACAGCCTGCCCCGAGATGAGATGAGGGGCAATGGGACCTGCGCCCCAGGGGAAGTCAGTGAAGGGTGTGGAAGATCCAAGGCAGACAAATCGCTCCTGGGGAGGACTTCCTGGAGGAGGCAGCATTGGCAATGGTCTTGAAAAACAAGCCACACCAGGAGGGACGGTTATTCAGGCATCTCTGCAGCTCTGTGAATGCCAAGCACAGCTCTTGTGGTGGCAGTCAGCCTCATTCAGGAGTGGCGGGGGCAGGGCTCTGAAATGGGACCGCCCAGCAGCACGCAGACGGGAAGCCAGAAGCCCTGCGATGCCCTAGTGCAGGCTGCAGCGAAGCTGGTGGCTGATGGCAGAGGCCCCCTGCCCCCACCCCTGCAGTCCTCCTAGCGCACATGCCTGGCAGACTCCAGTCCAGCTAAACCTTCAGGTTCTCAGCGGTGAGTGCTCCCCGGGGCTCGTGCGCCGAGTGCATCCTCCCGTTGCCTCCCTTCCTCCGGTTTATCTGTAGGGGATGCCCCCTTGCACCCTTTCAGCGTCGTCATGCTCATCAGCGTCTGCTTGGCCACAAAGGCCTCGCCAGCCCCCGTGCCTCTGGCCAGTGCTGTCGCCGCATGCTGGAGTCAGCCTCACCCTTCCCCCACCCCCCGCCACTGCTGCTAGAACTGGGGCTTGGTGTGTCTGTTGCCAGAGGAGCTGAACTCTACCTTAGCAAGGCCCTGGGAGGGAGAGCGCCCCCAGCGTTCTACACAGCCACATTCCTTTCCTCTAGGCTGATGGCAGGGTCAGGCGCAGGATCTCCCCGGAGTTGGTTTCCCCCTGCTACACATTCATTCACGGAGATCACAGACTTAATCAGGGATCCCAGACCCCATAACGGCAGCACTGCCCAAGTGTCCCTTATTCTTTTCCCGACACCTTCATACTTGTTGTCTTTATAAATTATTTTTGGGAAAAGAAATGCACATGGTAAACGCTCAACAGTTCTGGAAGGTCTCCCTCCCTCTTTCCCTCCCCCCTCCCCAGTTCCACGCTCTGCACACAACCGCCATCAACAGTCCAGGTCGCCACACTGCACATTTCTTTTCCTTTCTCTCAGATTTTCCTTACCCACCTGCAGGAATAGATAGGGTGCAAAGGACTTGCAGTTTGCATTTTCATCCTTTGATTGACAAAGATGATGATCCATGTGGTGGATATTTTACCCCACATAGACCACCCAGATCCCACCCCCACACTCGGCCCCGGGCTCTCAGGAGCGCACCAGCCTGGGATGGCCACGCCGTGACTTCTGATGCCAGGGCAGACTACATACCACCACGTCTGACCCCACAGGCTATCATCGCTACAGGCATGGCTGTCCCCAAGTGGGGTTAACCACTAACCCTGTGTCCTCTCTTCCAATGAGGCCAGTTACCCCTGTGTGCCCCGGCTGTCCTCTCCTCTCCTCTGCTCACCCCTCTCATCCTCTGCCAGGGTGGTCAGCCACGCCAGGCTCTCCTGCATTTCACATCCTGGTGTCACAACCTCCTCACTGCCCCTCCACGCTGCTGCCACCTTCGTGCCCTGACACTGAGCTCACAGCTTCCTTCCCTCCTTAACCCAAGCCGGACTCTACCTGCCAGGCCATTTTCTCAGTTCCCCGTCCCCCGCGTCCCTCCTGTGGGAGCACTCCCCCTGCCTGTTTGCAATGCCACATTTTAATCACATGGTCCCCTCCCTGCCCCAGTCTCAGAGTTATCAGGGACTCCTGTCATCTCTGGAAAGGTCAGGGTCAAGTTCAGAGTTTCATAAAAATACTGCTCAGGAGAAGAGACGTCAGGGATCTACTGGGCCATGAGCCTCAACTTGCACAGCTGGAAAATGGCCCAGTGGACGGCTGCTTCACAGGCAAGAAGACGTGGCCATGGCATTGCTATGCTCTGACCCTTCTTGCTTGTTTCCACGTGCCAGGTGCTTAGTGCGTTATCTCCTTCACCCCTTGCAAGAAGGTCTCATGGTTATCTACCTTACAACAGAAAAGTTTGGTAACTTGCTCAAGATCAATGAGACTAGGCAGGATCTGGACTTAGGCCAAAGCCAATATTCTTTATCCATTTACAAAATTAGTTGCAAGCAGGGAGAGACAGAGCTCCCATCTACTGTTTCCCAAATGCCCACAACAGCCAGGTGTGGGCCAAAGCCAGGCGCCAGGATCCAGGAAGTCAATCCAGGTCTCCCGTGGGGGCGGCAGGGACCCAATACCACTGGAGCCAGTACTGCTACTTGCCAGGCTCTGCATTAGCAGGGAGTGGCTGGAGTCAGCAGCCGGGGTACAGAACCCAGGTACCCCCACTACGTGACACGAGCATCTAAACTAACCGGCTAAACACCCACCACCAAATTCTTCTGTACTCTATCTCCACTCAGAAAAGGCAGTTTTAAGAGTGCCAAGTGCAATGCACATGTAAAATTAGATTTATAAGAAAAACAAGCGCAATGAGGATCTGCCAAACAATAACTCAGTGGCCCAGTGAGCTTGCCAAGCACTCCCTCACACTGTGCAAGTCCTCACAATCTTGGTGTCTGTTGGCCTGAACTTGTCCCGGGCGGGGGAGGTGTCCTGTGGAAGGTTGCACAGTAGGAGACTCAGCGCTCAAACCCAAAGCTTCCCCTGCAAGTCCAGGGCTCTGTGCACCAAAGAATATCCAGGAACAGGGGAGAAATCCCAGGCATTATTCGGGCAAGCGTGGGGAACTCTGCCGAGAGCAGCTTTCCTGGGAGGCGGTGGAGATTGGGGGACTGGGGTCTAAGTCACTGTTGATCCCTTTCTGCTTCCCGGTCAGTAGGGATCGGCCCAGCGATGGCAGCTCCCACATCTCCCAGTGGCGACTGACTCAGCCAGCAAGGGACACCCAGGAGACTCCAGGTACGGAAAAGGCCCTGCCCCTGGCCCTCACTTGCCAAACTCCTAGGAGCAGCGAACAGCACACCCCTGCCACACTCACCTGTTCAGGAAGGCGTTGCCGAAGGCGTTGAGTTTCCGGAAGGGTTTCTTGGGGTCCACCACCAGGGCGTTGCCCGGGATGATGCCCTCCACATCGCCCTGCATCACCGCGATGAAGGAGTCAGTGGTCGGCTCGGGACCGATCCTCATGCCGGGGAAATCCTGTTCCAGCAGGTACCTGGATGAAGGGAACACACTCCTAAGGCAGGGACTGTGCTGGGAGACAGCGTGTGGACAACTAGGGAGGCCTGGGAGAGGGCCAGCTCTGAGGAACTGGGCCGGGGAGGTGGGACTTCAGTCACTTCAAGCACCCCGCTGGTCCTTTGGCTTTCCCATGCCTCAGTCAGCGGTGTGGGGAGGGGGAGCGGGACCTGCTGAAGAGCCTGCACCAAGGCACAGCCAGAATCAGACCACCCACAGACTGCTGGCTTGGCACAGGCCATTCTTCAGTCAGCTGGTTATTAAACATAAAAATCAAACTGTACATGATACAACACGCAAACAGTGTCAGGGGAACATTGGGAAAAGTGAATCTGCATCCTGCCCTAGACTTTGGGTATCTGTGCTTTGTATCGCAGATCCTTCTAGGAGTATTCTAGGCACACACGTACTGTGTGTTACCTGTTCACACACAGCCACGCACAGGATCTTAGAGCCCAATATGCTAAGCACCATTGCTTGCTGCACAGCTCTCCCCCTCTCCCCTGCTCCTGTCGTTACCCATTTAATTCAAACTTCCCAAGCCAAGATGATATTCAAGACGCACTACAGCACCTGGCACAAAATCGATACTCAATAAACGAGTTCCCTGCCTTTAGCCTTTGGGAACCAGGCAATTGCGATATACAGCGGTAGGATGTGGCAGGACGCGTTGGCAGGGATGATATTTCTGGTTTGGTTTCAATCTGTTTTCTTACCTGCACCCTCTAACCTAGAGAGGTGTCAAAGTGCCCTTGTAACTGCTGATGCTTTCTGACTGCACCCAGCGCCCCCCACCCCATACAACCGCCTGTTCCCTGGGCATGCACAGCTCGCAACCACAGAGGATGCCGTGTGCTACATGGCCAGGGGTTACAGATCCTGCGGTCATTCTGTGATAATGCCATGTGCACGCATCCTTTTCTGCATACAGTGTTTTGGAGGTAGCAGCATAAGTCTGGTTTTTTCCTCTTCAGGACAAGGTGGAGTTCTGGTATATGGATTCTTAGGAGCCATTGCTGGGAGAAATTTTACGGGTAAAATTAGAGCGGCTTCCATGGGCTGGAAGGAAGAAGGCCAGGGGAGCAGGTTGTATGCAAGATCTCAGCCGAGAGGTGAAGCAGTGCATGAGGGCTTGGTTATTTTCATGATGTGGTTTTTATGGGTGGGACGTCCAAGGTCTAGTCCCACTTGCTGTCTGTGGGGCATCAGGCTGTCTCTCCCTTCCCAGGGCCTCTGCTCTTCATAGGGGTCTGGACAAGGTGGTCCCTAGGGGACCTTCTGTTCCACCAGTCTGTGTTCTTTGCCCTGCTGCACATGGGACCCATCCCGCCCAGGCTGTAGCACATCCACGCTGCTCCAGCCCCTGTTATGGGCACTCTGGAGAAGGCAGGCAGCCTTTTGGGGGGCAGATTGAGCCCCAAACTTCTGGCTATGGCTGTGGTGGGAGGGCTCTCTCCATCCTCTTTTCTTGGCCTGGGCAGTGTGAGCCCAAGGTCACCCGCCTGTCTCCACTCCTCTGGAATCCAAGGGCAAGGGCACAGAGAAACAAGGGGATGGCCTCTAAGGACCTCTGAGCCCCTTGGGAGCTCAGCACAACTTTGAGCCCAAACAGCAGGAGGCCAGGCTGCAGGGGAGGGGGCCCAGTACTGCCTTGGGTTGTGAGCAGCCTATGCAGAGTCCCGCGGGAGTGCTCTAAGAGCAGGATGGGTGAGCCCTAAGGGCTGCTGCCCATGAACCACAGCCTCATGGGTGAACCCTGCCAGGCCTGGGGGCCTCTCGCAGGACAAGAGCTGTTAAGCTGGGAAAGGAGCTCCGAACTGCCCTGTCCTGGGGCCTTTGCCCTTGCTCCACTGGCAGGCTCCCTCTGAGCCTCAGCTGACGGTGCCAGGGCCCCACCCCTCAGCTGACGGTGCCAGGGACTGATTCACACGTGCAGCCAGGGCTCAGAACTGCTCCCGACCAGCCTTAGCTTTACTGCGAGCCCCCCGACACTCACTGCATTTCCACACTCCATACATTGTTCTAAATACCCTGGCAGCATTCTCTCCTCTGGGGGAAACTGAGGCATAGGAGGGCGATTTACTGTCTCCAAGTTCAACAGTAGTAGTGTAGCTGGAACCCAAATCCTGCACCCTGCAGCTTTCCTGAGGAAATCGCTGCCCAGGCAGCCGGTCAGTGTCCCGGAGCGGTCAGAGCAGAGCTGGCCCACAAACCCAGGAAGGGCTCAGCTTTATGCGTAATCTCAGCACGCGGGGTCACAGCTCAGCCTCAGCACCTGGGGTGCTGCTATCAGGTGGCCAGCTGGGGCCAGGGGCCAGGGCTCGGGGCTCCAACCTGAGAGCTCTCTGCCAATCCCAGGCCTTCCCAGGGTGGGTCAGCACCAGGGAGGCTCTCGGGGTCCCTGGTTCATGGACATCCCACCCATGCCCGACGGAAACATCAGGAGCTGCTGACTGCAACTCCAGGGGCAATTAAGCTAGGTTGCTATGGGCTCCCTCCCCAGGGAGCTGGCGGAAGAGCACCGAGCACGGTGGCCCAGGAGGCCACCCCCCCCCCACCACCACCACCACACGTGGCCGCAGGGGCTTCTCGGCTGCCTTGGGGAAGGCCCTTGTCTTTCCAGGGAAGGCAGGATTCCCTCGGGTCACATGGTGGTTTTGAAGGCTGGCACTGCAGTCGGGATGAGAAGAAACCCCAACAGCTGCACACCCGGGCTGCACTTCTTGCTTTCGCGGGTGCCCGCTCCTTTGGGGCCTGGTGAGGAGGCGGGGATTCTGGTTTCTCTACTCCTATGCCCTTAGGAAAGCACTCACCTGATGCTTAGCCCCTCCCTCCAGGGCAGGGGGTGACAGTGCGGACCTAGGCAGCTCCTGTGATGTGCCAGGCACTGTTCTAACTTTCCCAGAGAGCCTCGTACGTCAGTGTCACACCTACTCTATGTGAGCCCTCTACGCCTCCCCACGGGGTGTGCTGAGGTCTCATCAACCCCACTGTAACACTTGGCGCCCGAGCTAGCGTCTCATTGTTAGGGGGAGGAGTTAAAGAGCCAGTCCCAGGTGACGCACCAGTAATTACAGCCAGGAGTGAACCGGCTCTTGGAGGCGAGGATGCATGCTCCTGGCCTGCTAACACTCGGTCTCCCACTCGGCCTCAGATCTCACCGTGGCCGGCTCTAAGGGCTGAGTCCCCCACCCCACCCTGGAATTAGAAGGAGGGGCGGGATAAGAAAAGCCGGGAAGGGACAGTTTGGCAGGAGGCTGACTGGGCAAGCCGTGAGGTGCTGGGACCCACAGCCCAGCAATATCCTCCTCTCTGTAAATATCCATGCTGGGATGCACAGCGCAGTGTCTGGGGTGTGGGAGGCAAAATCTGAAGCTGACCAAAGCAGGACCCAGGCTTGTGAGCTTGAAAAGGGTCTTTTAGAGGAGGGCCAGGTTCCTCATGCAAACCAGGGCTGTGATCTGGGAGGGACTGCTTGGAGGAGAAGCCCTAAGCAGGGCCTGGCAGAGGCCTCGCTGGGCACAGCTGAAATAGAAAGGGGTGGAAAGAACCACTGGGAGGCAGCCTCCAAGATGCTCAGAACCAACAGGGCCAAAGAGCAGGGACGAGTGGCTTCTTCATGGACTTGTCTCACATCCTGTCCCCGTGGGAGGTGTGGTGCACTGCGCAGGTGAACAGAGGGGGACCCACTGCTTCCTGGGGGAGTTACAGAGCCCTGGGCTGGGCCTGTTGTTTGCCTCAACTCCCAGGACCCCATGCTTGCCACCTACATGTGGGGCCCCAGAAACCTGGCCAGGGGGCAAGTGGGGCTGAGCAGAGGGCCTGAGGCTGGGTAAATTCTCAGGGACATTTGGGTATGGCTTGCAGCACTGGGTGCCCGTGACACAAAGACACCACTGTGTCCCAGAAGGGAAATCTATTGAGGAATCTCACGCCTGGCTGCTCTATGGGCAGCCATACAGACGGGCTTCTGTTGTGGGTGCAAGCATTCCCACAGCAGGCTGAAAAAGAAAAGTTAATTCCGGCCTAGGTGGGAACAGCTGGGAGGGGGCCGCCCAAGAGCAAGGAGGGGCAGGAGCCTGCTGTGTCCCGGGGGCAGTTCCAGGCCCTCCCCTTGGGTCTTTCCAGGTCACGGAGCCTCCCAGTTCTATGGGATGGCAGCAACACTGCAGTGTGAAGTTGAGTAAATGCGAGTAGGGGCTACCCAAGTTCAGGGCCAACTTAAAATGCGAAGCGGTCCTAAGAGTTGAAAAGACTCACCCCCACCCCCCACCCCCTTGCCATCCAGTGTAAACTTAGCAAATGCTAACCCCTGAGCAAGTGCAGGGAAGTCCAAAGCACTATGTTTCTTCATGTTTTCTGAAGGAAAGGATTTCGGAACATTTCACTCATTTTTCTGTGCCCTGCTTGGCTGGCAGGCTAAGCACGTGGTCCGCTTTCCTGGTGATCTAAGTACTCAGGGTAAGGCCTCGGAGCCAAGAATCTGAACCCAGTCTGCCCTCCAAGGACTCATGTCTGCAACACTGGGGCCCAGCCCAGGGGCTCAGGAACCCTGCCCAGGGGCTCAAGAACCCTGCCGCTGGAGGCTTGGGGCTGGGGCAGGTGGCTCAGCTCAATGGAAGAGCTGGTGGGTAGTGATCCCATTGCCGGTATGACTGTGCACAAGTCATCCAATGGCCTCAGTCGTCTGCTTTATGAAATGGGAACAGGACTTGGCTTCAGATGACCTCAGAAAGTGGGAGTCTGGGACACCACACGAGCGTTTCCAAAAAGCAAGGGCTACACTGGATATTTGCCCATTTTTGGCACAGACAATAATTAGAGGAAATGAACAGCCTGGCATTGCCTGTCCCCAGATCTGGTTCAGGCACCTCCTCCCTGAAGGCTCCCTGATTTATTCCTACCTTACCCCCAAAGCTGACTGTGCCTCTCTTCCCTGCAAGTCTCATACCTCTGAATCCATATACCTTTTAGATACACTCCCAAAGTATGTAGCACTTTCCACAGGAATTCACTGTCTGTATCTGCATAGTAGCTAAATTGGTCCTTAAGCCAGAGTTCTTAGCTTTAAGCCCAAGGTCAGGAAATTAATCCTTGCTCTGCTGACCACGCAGGGTTTTGGGGAGGCCGTGAAGCGTCCCCGCAGACAGAGCGAGGCAGTGAGTAGGAAACTCTGAACAGCCAAGTTGAGGTAGAGCAGAGTCTATCAGGCGATCCCAGCATGCAGGAGAATGCAGGGGCCAGGCTGCCCAGCCTCCTGATAGCCTCCCCTGGCCTGACCACACCTTGGGAGAGTCCAGCCTGCCCAGGACACCATGTGGCTCTGTCCACAGAGCTCGGCCTCACGTCCCTCCTCCAGCCCTGGGAGGTGTGGAGACGAGAACGTCCCTCTCCCTCATCCCAACCACGCAGAGCTGGACCAGGCTGCCTCCCACCTGCTGGAGGTCAGACTCAAGCTAGAAAGAGGGAAGTAGAGGAGGACGACCCCATGCAGGGTCCTAGAACATGACTGCTGTCCCCGCATCACCCCATGGGTGATACAGATAGGGAACCGGGGCACAGAAGGGCTGGGTGGCATGACCTCAGGTCACCTTCCTAACCCGAATCCATGGCTTGGAAGTGGTGGCGCCTGGGTTCTGATGAATTAGCCCGGGTGCCGTGGCCCTGGTTCCACTGCCATGGCCTTGGACAGAAGTCATTTTTCCTCCCAACATGTGCAAAACCTCATAACTTCCACACACCTGACTTTTAAGGCAGCTCCTGAGCCAGGCCTGGGGCAGGCAGACACGGGGCCTCTGGCCCAGGGGTGGCTCCTCCCTCTGGAAATCCAGCCCCACAGAGCAGGCAGAGCAGAGCCCTGGCAAGAACTGGGCAGCCACTGACCTCAGAGGCTGCAGAGAGACAGGGGTGTTGCCGGGAACGTGGCTGGCAGCAAGCAGTTGGCAGAGGCCCGTGTTCTCTCTGCAACAGCGGCCTGGTTCTCGAATCCTCTGGCTTCCCAGAGGCACCCCCTTCCTCACAGCGGGGAGGCCTGAGTGATGCCGAGAGACAGGGCAGCCACGAGCAAATGCCCTGACACTTTTGAGCCAGGCCAGAACACAAAGTGTTCCCCGAGTGAGGGGAGGCCAAGAGGGCCAGCAGAGTGGTCCTCACAGCCCATAGGGAGCTGGACCTCAGCGTCCAAGCCCCCACCAGAGAAAGCCCCAGGGACCTGCCCAGCCACATTCAACCCCCCTAGGCCCATCCTTGGGCTGTGGTCTGGTTGTGCCTCCCGTACTCAGCCCCTAGAGCAGCTGGTGATCCCTTGCTCCCCGCAGAGGAGAGGAGGGCCCTGGGCAGGGAAGCACTGGGGGCTGTGTGCCAGCACGAGAAACAGCAAGGGAGAGCAAGGGCGGAGGCAGGAGGGACAGTGCGCTACTGTACTGCAAAGAGCCGCTCTGTGTGGCAGGGAGCAGCCACGAGCCCATTTACTGTTTATTTGATTACTCAGGGTTGCCGGGCCTTAAGCCAGGGAAGTTATTTCAGGCAGAGATCAGAGCGCATTAATTAGTCATTAGAAGAATGTCCTTTTCTGTGTGTTCTTCCTGAGACGAGAAATGGTCCCCGTGGCGGGCACACAAAACTGCCAGTGGATGGGCACTCAGGAGGCACAGCGCCAGGTGCCGGGGGACCGAGGGCCAAGGCTGTGCTTTCAGAAGTCGAGGTCTGGGACCCAGAGCAGATGAGCCGAGCAACGATGGAGGATGGAGGCAGGGCAGGAGCAGGGCGGGAGCTGGGGCACTCGCCCCCCCCCCCCCCCCAAGCTGCCTTCACTTGGGGCACCCTCTTGGAAAGCAGCTGCGAAATAAGACTCTTAGACAAAAGTTTGGAAATCAAGAATTGGAGCACAGAAACAGTGCCGTACAACCTTTGGCCTGACAGTTCTGCCTCTGGGACCTGCTGAGTCCCCTTGTGGCCTGAGTGGCTCGGTGCTGTGACACTGGCCAAAAAATAAACCATGACCAACAATCTTAAACATTCTAAAGTAGCTGGTTAAATGAATAATCTCACGTACACACACACACACACAGAGCTGCTTCAAAAGCCCATAAGAGAATCAAGAGATAAATTTTATTTGGGGGCAAAATGTTTAGAAATCCATGAATCTTTTTCTAATATGCGTTTCTCGTGACCTTCCAAAGCCCCTGTGCATATGCAGGGAGCTCTTCTGTAGCTGTTAAAAAATCATGCTTATGTGAAAAATACCCATGCTACAAACTTAAAAAAAAAATCCAGCATCTGAAATTATACAAATGGCATGATCTCAGCTGTGTTATAAAAGAGCTAACATTGCTAGAAAGATAAATATATAATATTTCAAATGTTTTCCCTCTGAGTCATAGGATTATGGATGATTTTTTTTTCTTTTTTCAAATTCATTCTTTTCCACAATTAAAAAAAATACTGTTTATTGGATTTACCGAGAGGGAAGAAAAACATGTAATTTGGTTTGGGAGGGGTCCCTGGGTGCAGCCCTCCTAGCCGTGCTGGCTGAGTCTTGAGGGGAAAGAGATCTTGACGCTTAGCAAAATCAGCAAGGAACCTGAGCGGGCAGGGAGCAGTCTTGTACTCGGAGGATAAGAACGCTTTGGGATCTGCCTCTGCCGGCCTTCCTGCCTCCCTCAGATAAGGAAGAACCTATGGCCATTCGCCTCTGCCACTTTCTGAGACTAGGGACCAGCCAGCAGGGACGCAGACAAAGCCAGGGCAGTGGCTCTTGCAGAATGCACTGAAACCTGTCTGCTGTGCAGGGATCCTGTCCCTAGGGACACTCGCCTGTCCTGTCCTCCCCTCCAGTCTGCAATATGACTGTCGGGAAGCTGCTGGAGGTGAGGCCCCAGATGCTGCCTGTAAGTGCCTGTGCTCTGGGCAGGAGACGCTCCCGACAGTGAGCTCAGAGTTACAACCAAGCTACGAGCAGATAGCCGGGGAGGCCAGGCAAGGTCAGGAGCCATCGGCAAATGGTCTGCGCTTCCTGTGAGGCACAGACCACAGCAGGCAAGGGCAGAGGCCACAAAGGAAACTCGGAAGGGCCTTTGGCAGCCAGGGCATTTAACAAAATAAAGGTATGCATCAGGTCAGGGGTTCTCATCCTGATGAAAATACTATATGAAAATTTGAAATTTGGGGTGGATGGCATTGTCCTAAAGATAGGTCCACAGCTTCCATCAGATTTTCAAAGGAGATGCTGATGTTTTAAAAGGAGCAAAGGATTATTGTCCAAGGGCTCTTGCCTATTCTAACAATAGAAAACAGGCAGGCTCCAACAAGCCCATCATCACCACAGGCTCCATACTTCTTCAGAAATCACCTGGTCTCCCAGAGCCGCTACGTGCAAGGCCATCCACTCCACAGGGCCAAAATCTGACCAGGCGTGACACGTTAGCATGGTGCACGTCCAGCTCCCAGAAGGCTGTGCGACAAGCTTAATGTTAGAGAAAATTAGTACCTCGACAACTAGGAACCACATTCAGCTTTTCCACTCTCCTCGCTCAGGCACAGTGCTCCAACAGCCACTGAGTGGAAACACAAGGGTCCCTGCTTTCAGACGCTCTGCAGAAGATGAGCACCTTGGCTCTGGGGTGGGGTGGGGTCACTGCACCCCATCCCACACGGTAGGGGACTGATGCTCGGTGCTCTGTACAGTTTGGAATGGTTCTCAGTGGCCTGGCCTTGCATTTGCATGGATGGAGGACCACAGTAAAGCCTGTTTTCCAAGGAAAAGGAGGGTTGTCCTCACTCAGGGGACAATTTATGGGTGTCCGTGAAGGCAGGGTGGACAAGCAGAGCTTTCAGAGGCTCTGTCCAGCTCAGCCATCTGTGATTCAAGGGCATGGCTGACTCACCCTCCAAGCCACAGGCCCCTAGCCAACCATCTTTTCATGCACACCTAGAACCCGTGCCCCAGGCCTGCCACGCACCCCTTGACCCCCCCACACCTCAGTCTGCTCACCTGCAAAGTCCAGGCCCTGGATGAGACAATGCCAATGTCCCTTCTGCTACGAGTGCTTAATATTAGGATTGAGTCATTCAGACCCAAACGAGAGAAAAAAGGGCATTCTGCCTCGGGACCCTGCTCTTGTCCAGGCACCCACAGGAGCTCTGCCTCAGAGGAGGACAAGGTGGAGAGGTCAGCAGGCCACCTCCATTCCCCGGGGCCTGTTCCCTGCACACCTCCTCAGCTGCAACTGCCAGGGCCCCCGCAGGAGGGGGCAGCCTTGGAAAGGGAGGAGGTGGTCCTGGCCACCAAGGACAGGTCCCTCCGAGGGCGAAAGGTGCTGGGCAGACCAGGAGCTCTCCCGCCTACGCCTCTGGGGCCTCCCCTCCTCCTCCATGGAGAAGCACAGGGATGGCTCTGAACTTGAGCAGTGCAAACGGACCACCGGGGCCAAGGGGTCAGGGCAGAGGAGAGGCGCCGGGCAGCACGCGGAGGGGGCCCGGCAATGCACCTGTGGGGTGGGCCTCCGACGCCGAGCCGGCTGCTCACCTGATGAAGGTGGTCTTCCCGGTGGAGTACTGGCCCACCAGCAGGACCATGGGCTTGTTGTCGAAGTCGGCGTCCTCCAGGGCCGGCGAGTGGAACTCATGGAAGCGGTAATGCTCTTCCAGGGGCAACAGCTTGGTCTTGTAGAGTTTCTTGAGCCCCTCGCTCACCGTCTGGAAGACCTCAGGGTCCTTCCTCCGGCGATCGTCGGTCCCCAGCCAGCTGAACATCGCGACGGCCGCGCGCCCCGCCGCCCAGGCGCAGCAGGCTCTCGGGGAAGGCGCTGCTCACCGGGAGAGCTCGGAGCTCAGCCGCACCATGGCCCACGCGCCGCCGCTGGCCCCCGGCTTCATTCGGCGGCAGCCCAGGCCGGGGCTCGGCTCGACTCGGCGCCGCGGCGCAGGAGGGCTGCGCTCTTGGAAATAAACGAACGTCGAGGCTGCGAGGAAACTGCCAGATGCCGGGGTCCCCGGCCCCCCTTGCCAGCCCTCGCCCTGGCTCGCGTCGCGCTCGCCGCCGGCTAAGAGATGCTCGGGCTCCGCGGCTGCGCGGTTCGCGGACAGCTCCGCAGCCGCAGCGGCATCCCGCGGCCCCGGCGCCGTTTAAATGCCAGCCTCGCAGGAAGCCGGCGCGCGGAGGAAGTCCCCGAGTGCTGGCAAGGCCGGGCCGGCCGCGCGGTGCCAGCGACGCGAAGCCGGGCAGGGCGCCGCCATGTCTGAGGGCAGCGCTCTGAGGAGAGCCGGGGCCGACCGCGTCCCGTGGGGCAGGCGCGGGCGGCTGGGCCCTGGCCTTGGGAACAGCGCCCTCTCAGGGACGGCTGCGAAGACAGAATCGAGATGCCCTGCTTGGAGGCTGGCGTTTCCTTCCAGCCACTGCGCTCAGAACGCAGGTACTCTAGTATTTGGCAGTATTTTTTCTTGCGGGCGCGTGGGAAGGATGGTCCAATGTCAGGTTCAATGAAACCACTCGAGGGGCCGCCTCCTGAACTGTTTGCCAGGCTTGGGGTGAGCTCAACGCTGTTGGCATTCCTTCCCTCATTTTGTTTGTTCCTTCCTGCCCACCAGACACGCCTGGCTCCGCTAGTGCTGTGTTCTTATCAGCGGGCAGGCACCTTGTGGTGACTTGAGGTTAACTGGAGCGCTTATATAGGCTGAGGTCCCGCAGTGGCGGCCGAGGCCAGCCGTGCAAGGGGGACACGCTGGCAGGGGGCCTTGGGAGCCCAGGGAAGGGGAGCCTCACTCACGCAGGCGCTGGGTCCAGTCAACCATGGATGGACGTTCCAGGCGGAGCAAGCGGCCCTTGCGAAGGCCTGAGGAACGTGGAGGAATGTGTTGAGTCCAAGACAGAGCAAGCAGCTTGGCAGAACTGGAGTGGACTCCAAGAAGGTGGAGCAGGTGACTGAAGTCAGGCAAAGGAGGCTGAGGCTGTGAAGGCCGGGACACACAGCGACTGGGAACTAAAACGGTACTCTTCCTAGTCACTGTTGCGCTAACACATTGCTCCCCAGGGTTATGGTCTCTGCCAGCAGTGTTTCCTCTAACCTTCCTAGCTGTTGTAGCTTGAGTAAGATATGGCTCCTGACCTCGTGCAGAAGTCCTAAATTGCTGTATTAAGAGCATAGAAAGGGGTGATCCAATTGAGGTGTTTAGGAGGTAGGTCCTTAGGTCACTGGACACATGCCCTTGGGAGGTGTTCTCCCCAGAGGGTTGCTTACAAAGGCTCAGCTGATTGTGGTCACTCTCTGCTTCCTGGTTCACCATGGGCTCACTCATTTTGCCAACTTCATCAGAGGGTCCAACCAATGGGGCCAGTCTTGCACCCCAAAACTGTTAGCCCAGAGAAACCCTCTTCCTTTGCAAGTAGCCTGGGTGAGGTGTTTAGCCCTAGTGGCCAAAAGCTGAGGAATACAGCAGCTCTGTGAGGCAGACGTTATTACCTCCAGCAGCATACCCAGGAGAGCAGATGGGAACATGGGCCAGGTATGGGCAAAAAGGGGTGCATTGTCTGTAGGGGATTTAAACATAAGAGTAAACCAACTCAGGATTGATCTGCTTTGTATTAGCACTGTTGTGAACAACGTGGTGAGCAAATGCTCCTCCTAAGGTAGATGGCTTCCCCTGCCTCTGTTCCACAGGTGAGGAAGCCAGGTAGGCTAAAGCACCAGGTGGGGACTGACGATGCTGGGGGCCAGGATGGACAGGGAGCAGAGGAACGACAGAGGCTGGAGGCCAGGAGATGGTTCAGGAGGCTGGGAGGCATCAGCAGTAGGAGCAGAGAAGATGTCTGAGCCAAGAGATTTTCCTTCAGGGTAGAACTCACAGGTCTTGGTGAGAAGGAAAGAAGGGTGAGATCGCGTCTAAGCTGATTCTGGATTTTCTACTATAGACGCTTGCAGAAGCTCCTCCACTAACTAGGAGGCAAGAAGAAAGAGGATGGAGCAGATAGGGCCGATGCGTTTGGTCTGACACATGGTGCATTTGAAGTGCCTGTGGAAGCTTTGGGTAGAGGATGACAGTGAAGCCATGGGGCTTTGCTACGCTAAGCGGAGGCGGGTGCTGAATAGAACCTCCTCAGTGACAGCTCTGATCTCCTGGATCCTTAAACTCCAAAGCTGATTACCTCTCCCTGCATTCTCTGTACCCCTGATAGAGAAACCACTTAGATGAATATTTCATCCTTGGCAATTAGGCTCCAGCTTGTCCACTGAAGTAGTATCACAAACATTGGACAACTCACATGTACAATCAGAGCAAATGCCGAGGGTGTGTGGAGCTTGGAGAGGTCTGGGCCCATCTTGGGAGAGAGGTCAGGACAGCCGGGGTGGCGGGGGGACATTGAGTGCCCCATTAAGAACATATTTCAAGACTTTTGTGACCAGTTAGGCATTCTGTTGTGTGCCACTAAATGCCCAGTGTGAATATCTAATTTGCCATGTGCCTATTGACACAGCTACTCTGGCCTAAACCCTGAATACATGGAAATCTACCTTTCTCCCCCTAAAAGAACCAAGTAATAGTGCGTATTTTTATATCCTAGCATTGTTATAAAACACAATGTTAAAATATATACCATTTACAAAACAGCAAATACCTCAGAAATAGATCTGACAAGACATGCAAGACTTTTCTATGGACTTGAGAAAAACATGGTGGAAATGTGCGAAAGGAGTTCTAAATCTGTGGAAGAAATACACATATTCCATCAGGAGAGAGTTCATGTCACCAAGCTGTGAATTCTTTACAGCATATGAGGGGGCTTCAGAGAGTTCAGGGGAAAGTGGAAAAACAAGGCATGTGTTCCATGAAGCCCCTCAGAACTGACAGAGTGACTAACTGATAGAGCTCATTTAAATCACAGTCTGAACAGTACTGTCCATGGGAATTAACACGACGATTCTAAAATGTCTATAGAACAATGGTCTAAGAATAGCGAAGTGATCCCAGAAGAGGAGAGAAGACAAGGAGAGAGAGGAAGAGGAGGAGGAGGAGGAGGGGACCATGTGAAGACAGCAACAGCAACGACCAAGTGAAAGGAAGCTGCCCTAGTGGACGTTATGATAAAGTTGCAGTGGTTAAATTTGTGTGGTTTTGGCACAGAGATAGACCAGTAGAACAATGACACAGTAAAATAGCCAGCAAATGTAGACTCAGAACACAGCAGGTGCAATAGAGAGCACGTGTATATGGTGGTAAGGTCAGGAAGAATTCCTTCAACAAAACACCGGAAGTACAAATTGCAAGTGAAAAAGATTAGTAAGTTTGGCGATAGTAAATCTAAGAGCTTTTGTTTAACTAAAGATACAAAAGACAAGATATTTACATTACAGTAAGCCAACAAAAGCACATCCAACATATATAATCAGTGCCTGTGTGTCCATAAGACAGAGATTCCAATAGAAAAAAATAGCTGATGAAAAACATAAAAATGTCTTTTACAAAAGAAGCTATGCAAATATCCTATAATCTGTCATAAGTAAAGATGTCAAAATGGCAAAAACATAAAGTTGGATGATGCCAAGTGTACCTGAGGCTGTAGAACAGGAGTGGGGAACATGTTGCCCATGAAATCATTTGCTCTGGCCCTGCCACGGCAAATACAGGTAGGACTTTCAGTATGTCTAGAGCAGGCTAATTTTTAAGTTGCTAACTTTGTGTAGCCTACAGATGATGTCCAAATGGCCCTTGGCAGCAAAAAGGTTCTCTACTCCTGTTGTATTGTAGAGCAAAGGGGGCTCTCTGAGAAGGCTGGTATGTGTGCAGATGGACACAACCTCTTGTGAAGCAATTTGACATTGAGTGATGAAGCTGCAGATTCGCAGATTCTACCACTTACGTCCAGCAAGGCCACCCCAAAGCCTTATCTGGAGAAACACTTGTTCTTGTGCATAGGGAGATAAGTATGAGAAAGTCAGTGATGACATACTTTGTAGCAGCAAAAAAATTATAAACAACCAAATGGCCCTCACCAAGTGTATGGATTGAACAAACCCACGCATGTGTTGAAAACTCAAAGGCTTTTATTTACAGTTAGTTAATTAGTTAATGGTTTAATACTAATGATTGATAGATTATGGTAGAGACATGATCTAATTTTGGCAGCAAGAAGGTGGGACCAGTGGGAGAGCACCAAGTCTTTGGAGATTTGCTTTGGGAAGGTAGTTCTTGCAAAAGGACTGGTCCCCAAAGTGGAGGCCGGCCTGCTTGCTTTCTCTGCTTTCTGGCTCTCTGTGTGATCATTACTCCACACCTGTTCCTCCACACCAGGTGCCAAACTGGCGGGGCCACCTGATCTTGGACTGTGAATCACCACACTTGAAGATAAAATACACCTTCTCCTGTCTTCTCGTATGGTTTTAGTTAAAGTCACAGAAAGCTGACTAATACGCCAAGAAGGGCGCATGGATCATGTTGATTTGATAAAGAAGAGTATGTAACTATGGAGGAAGAAATGAAGGAATGGAACCACCAATACCAAAATGTAGTACTGAGCTGGGTGAATACGGATAGCCTGAGGTAGGGTATTACGCATAGCATAATCCCATATCTTTACCATTTGAAGCATGCAGAACCCACTGTCTTGCTTACGGGCACACTTATATATAGAGAGAAGGTTTTAGAAAGAGAAGAAGGGAATAACACCAGTCATCATATTGTCTTCTGTCAACGAAGAAAGTGAATGGAACCGAGGATGGGTACAAAGGGGCCTTCAACTATCTTTGTGATATTTTATGCTTAAATTTGATAATAAATACTGGGCTGTTCCTTTCTTATTCTGTCTTTCTTTCTTTAAAAATCTCATCCCCAGATATAGAAGATAGATTTTTTTTTCATAATCATCTTCAAGACAAGCTCTTTATACCTGCCTCTCTTAGCTCTTAAAAATAAAATTATGTACCCCTGATAAACCCATCATCCAGTTCAAGGACTTGAAAACTTGGCAATGATTTTCATCTCCCCACATGTTCTTCCCCCATCCTGTCCCCTCCCTCTTCTCCACCCTTAAAGAGAACCCCCATGCTGAATTTCGTGCATCTTATTCCCTTGCTTTTTAAATTAATGCTGTTACATACAAAGGCACGTCCAATGAACATATTGTTGGAGGTTTTCTGTGTTTTGGGATGTAGCTCCCTGGAAACTTGGCTTTGCTCCCAGGCAACATTTTGTCTGCGGCACTTGTGTTCAGGCCCCTCTGGCTGTTCAGGGCCTCCAGCGAGTGCATCTCCCCCATCCAGCACATGGCTTCCTTTTCTCTGTCACCCAGCAGTGCCTGCGGGTTCTCAGCCAGACAACCTGCATGGTGTAGACTCCTGGTCCGTCTGTATCTTCTTTGTGTGATCTCAGGGAAAGTGGCTTCAGTCATGCCCCAGCTAAAAGCATTTTCTTGGGATTAAAGGAGACAATGCATGTGGAGTGCTTAGTGCACGCTATACTGTTAATGTTTAAGGTTATAATTGCTATTACTTGTGTTTACTATGAGGCACTGCTTTGTATGCCATTTAATAAGCTATCTAATAAGCTATTGAATGTGCTTAATGCTTAGTAGCTTTGGTATTTAATAAGCTATTTAATAAGCCACCATCTAATAAGTTAGTAGTTCCTTTTGGTTCATTTGTATTTTAATTGAAGATGGCTCATTGACTCTAAGGAATATAATTGCTAACAGTGGAATCTGGCACTTGCCACAGGCTCTTGGAGTTGACACTGTGAAACAGAGGCCTTCCTTATCTCTTGCCTTGCTTACCAAGACCCCTGCCCGCCATGGTGTGGCCAGGAGTGAAGGGAGGCGATGGGCAGTGGTGACCTGGAACACAAGGATGAACCCTGATGAGAGTTGCAGGGCAGGGAATTAGCAGAGTCAGGAAGCGCAGTTAAGGACAGCCAGCCATGCACAAGCCTGGGAATCCAAGGCCTCTCAACCTGGCCCAGCTCACTAGTGCAGCCTTGTGAGTCTCCCGTGGCCTCGTGTGCGCACATGGAGCTGGCACAGCAGTGCTCCTGCAGGGCAGGGCTCTTTGTACTCTCTGGTCCCAGTGCCTCAGTCTTCCTTCTCCTGCCCCCTGCTGGTGGATGCCCACTTCTCCTTTGTGGCTCAGTCCAGTGCTCTCCACTCTTTCCCTATGAGCTGTCCCCTACCTGAATGTGTTATCTCATTTGTCACACTTCAACATAATTATGTGTTTAAATGATTTGCCTCCATATTGTGTTTGGCTAGGGTTGCTGTCCTTAGTGGAGGGGAAGGTGTGTCAGCTCTGCATGTTCCCACTGTTGAGAATCAGGTTAGGTTGCTGTGTTCCACTTTGTGTCGCTGTCACTGGATCCCTGAGACTGGGCCACTGATAATCGACAGTTACTAGCTCATAGTTCTGGAGGCCAGGAGGTCCGGTAAGGGCCTTCTTGCTGTGTCATCCCACAGGGAAAGGGCGAAGAGAAGCTGAGAGGGAGCAGGAGATGGAACTCCCAGCTGCAGCCCTTTTGTAGTCAGCTTTGTTCAGTTCACCAGGATGGGGCCCCCATGACCTGAACACCTGCCAACAGGCCCCACCGCCCAGCTCTGGCACTGGGGATCAAGTCACCCACACAGGGTGTTTGGGTGACGCCTTCTAACCACAGGAGTTCCATAACCTTTCTCTGTGATAGCACTGTCATCTGTGGAGCCAGGCCCAGTCACCACACTTTACAAGGTTGTTATGGGGCTACATCAAACTGTGTAGATGGAGGATCTAATACGTGTGTGTGTATCTAGAGAAAGCACGCAGTAAATGGTTGAAACAACTGAATGTGATAATACTGAATGTACAAAAGGGAAGGGACATCTGGATTAAATAGAAAAAGATGAGGAACTTGTACTCAGGAAATTCATAAACCAAGAAGGAGATGACGAGAGAAGGTCAGGCTGGTTCCAGCCATGTGAGAGTGACACTCCCCATTCCATTCCCAGCACTGTTGTGGCATCTTCTGAATTGCTGGGACAGTGTTCTCTCATCCATGGCAGCTCTTGTGGGCAGAAGGATGGCTTCATCGCTCAGTGTAGCTGGAGCCGGGACATGCAACATTACAGAGAGGAAAGCCTGCCCCATGGGAGGCAGCAGTCTCTGCTTTATTCAAGTATCAGTTTGATGTGCCTCCAGTGGCGCGCTCTTCTAAGACCCTCTGGTCCCCAAGGCAGGGTCTTTGGAACCTGTAAGCCATGAACTGTCATCAGAGAACCTCCTGCTCCTCGCCTCCCATCCTGTCCCTGCTTTGGGACACATGTCTTTCCAAGGCTGGGCAATGCCACTGTCGCTTCCACACTGCCACCATGAAGGCGAGGCTGGGGATGATTTCGGGAGGAAGCTCAAACACGGAGGTGACAGCTCTGCCCACGGAGGCCTCTTTCACTGAGCTATCTCTCGTGCCACCTGCTTCCCCCTCCATCCACAGAAGATATGCGGAGCTTACTCAGATCCCTGGCTTTCCTGAAAAATGAAAGAACCCCTGAGGCAGCAGCGTGAGGGGCCGAGCAGGTGGGTGGCGCAGGAGTAATGTCGGGGATGGGGCGGGCAGGGTGACGAGCGTGTGAGTCTCCCGCAGGGGTGAGCCAGCCTCACACTGGGCTCTGACCGACAGAAACAAGCTCTCGGTTCCCAGCCCAGCCAGATCAGTCTGTCCCTGCAGGCAGGATCTCTGTGGCACAAGCTGCTAAACAAGCTCATTTGGATAAGAGAAATATCAAGGGAAGAAACCTAGAGCCGAAGGAGCCCTGGGCCAGACCAGGTCCGGGCATTTTGCGGGGTTGTCTGTGTGCTTTCTGCTTCTGTCTTCCTCTGCGGGAGCTGACAGCAAGCGCCTCGGAGAGGAAAGCTCCACTCAGTGCTCAGGGGCTCTGGGTGAGCAAGCTGAAAGATGAGACATGTGAATCGCCTGGGGTTGGCTTATGATTCTAAAATTGTAAGGCTCTGATCACGACAGAAACATCTGGAAGCACAAAGAATCTGACAAGGCACAAGTCATGAGCACGGGTTATTTGAAAATACTTGTACAGGGGCTGGTACTGCAGCATAGTGGGTCAAATAGCTGCCTGCAGTGCTAGCATCCCCTGTGGGCGCCAGTTCGAGTCCCTGCTGCTCCACTTCCAGTCTAGCTCCCCACTGATGGCCTGGGAAAGCAACGGAGGGTGGCCCAAGTCCTTGGGCCCCTGTACCCACGTGGAAGACTAGGAGGAGGTTCCTGGCTCTTGGCTTTGGACCAGCCCAGCTCCAGCTGTTGTGGCCATTTGTGGAGTGAACCAGAGGATAGAAGATCTCTCTCTGTGTCTCTCCCTCTCTCTGAGTAACTCTTCCTTTCAAATAAATAAATAAATACAGTGAAAGAAAGAAAGGAAAAGAAGGGAAAAGAAAGGAGAAATAAAGAAAAAAAATACATGTACGGGGTCTACACTGTGGTGCAGTGGATCAAGCTGCCACCTACAACATTGGCATCCTGTATGGGCACTGGTTCAAGTCCTGGCTGCTCCCCTTCCAATCCAGTTCCCTGCCAATGCACCTGGGAAAGCAGCAAAAGATGGCTCAGGTGTTTGGTCCCCTGCCACCCATGTGGGAGACCTAGGTGGGGTTCCAGACTCCTGG
This sequence comes from Oryctolagus cuniculus, assembly GCF_964237555.1. Taxonomy (NCBI): domain Eukaryota; kingdom Metazoa; phylum Chordata; class Mammalia; order Lagomorpha; family Leporidae; genus Oryctolagus; species Oryctolagus cuniculus. Next base: position 171,429,294 of record NC_091433.1, read on the forward strand.
CTTTGGCCTGGCCCAAGCCCTGGCCATTACAGCCATTTGGGGAGTGAACCAGTGGAGGGAAAGCCAGATCTTTCCCTCTCTCTCTAACTGTACCTTTAAAATAAATAAGTCAATATACAAGTCTTAGAACAAACCTTGTACAAAAGCAGACAAAAATCTTCCTCCTCAGCAGCCATCTCTTGCTTTTTATGTTAAATTTGTATTTATTTTTCTCTCATTTGTATTTTGCTTTTGTTGTTTATTAAGTTTAAAATTATTTTAGAGAAAAACTCATATTATTTTTTATGTGTTTTCCTACTGTGATAAACCTGGAGTTTTCCTGTTTGAATACTAGAGATTTTCTTTTTTCCTGGTTTTCTGAAAAGTGTGATTTTAAATTTCTGTATGTAATGCAATTCATTATCCTTTTTTTTTTTTTTTGACAGGCCGAGTTAGACCGTGAGAGAGAGAGAGAGACAGAGAGAAAGGTCTTCCTTCCATTGGTTCACCCCCGAAATGGCCACTACGGCCGGCGCATTGCGCCGATCCAAAGCCAGGAGCCAGGTGCTTCCTCCTGGTCTCCCATGCGGGTGCAGGGTCCAAGCACTTGGGCCATCCTCCACTGCCTTCCCGGGCCACAGCAGAGAGCTGGACTGGAAGAGGAGCAATCGGGACAGAACCGGCACCCCAACCGGGACTAGAACCCGGGGTGTCAGCACCGCAGGTGGAGGATTAGCCAAGTGAGCCGCAGCGCAGGCCTCATTATCTCTTTTTGATGAAAAGTTAAGGAGTAATCATCTGTTTGAAATGATTCCTTGTGAATGCTTTCAGTTGTATCATCTTCCGTTCTCTTGTGATATATCAAACTTTCGAAAAACATTATCATAACTTTCTGAGTAATTTAAGCCCTATTTTAGTATTATTTATTTTGGTTCAGTGAGCTATTTGTCTTTTAGTAACATGCATTTAAATTACCTGCCATTATGGCATGTATGATACATTTAATATCTGGTATGAATAACACCCTCTCTCTTACCAATATATTCAAAAAACCTCCTGGATTGTCTCCCTTTCTACTTATCTCCTCCCTCCTTCTCTTTCTCAGTCTTTCACTTTCTTCTAATTGAAAAGCAGTGATGAAAATTGGGAGTCATTTTGCTTCAGTCTCTGTACCATCTACCATGTATGTATTTACCAACTGCTGTTTTTTCCCAGTTGACTTCATGCCAGGAGTATTTTTACATCTCCTGCAAAACATCCAGATAATTAAATTGGAGTGAATGCTAATATTCCGCTGTATGGAAATCCTATAATTTAATCAAGCATGCTTAATGTCGGACACACAAGTCATTTGCACAATTGTCAGTAATAATGAGAGCTCTGTTTCAGAGTTATCGATTCTGTTTCTCTGATCTGCGTTGAAGGATGAACACATTTGTACATAAATCTTCAGCCATGGTTTTACTTACTTAGTATGAATTTATAAATGGAATTACTGAGAATATTTTTATTGCCTTTGATCCTTATCACAAAATTGCTTTCCAAAAGAAAAGGCATCAGTTTATGATGATATCAGGGCTCCTAGGGTCTTTCCCTTTGGTACCATATGTTATCACTCAGAAGTTATTTTGGAATATTTTTATTTTATAAAAAATTATTTTTAAATTCAAATAACCTAAAATATTATTTTTAAAGTAGTCACCAGCTTGAGAAGTGAGAAATGATAAATTATTATACATTGTGTATTATTTCATAATAGAAAAACATAACTTTTCACTTGCTTATTATAATTTATGTTTCTTCTGGTTGTTTTCCCCCTCATTTTCCTAAAAACATTTTGTCTTTTTCTGATTGTTTTGAAGGAGCTCATTATCTCTACAGTGAGAACATTGTCTTGTCTCTGCCTAATCCAGGTTAATTTTAAGGAAGTTTTCTCCATTTCCTTCTCCTCCTCCCTTCTCTCCCCTACAAGCCAAGATTATTTGTATTTATTTTTTACATCAGAATCTCATGAAAACCATTAAGTTAGCTTTAGGAGGAGTGACAAGTTTTTAATACTTAATCTTTTCCTTGAGGAATATGGCAAGACTACTCAGGCATCTTGCACATCTCTATAAAATGTTTGTAGTTCCCCTCATAGTTCAACACTCTTTTCTTCATGATGGTTCCCAATTGTTTTATATTTTATTTTATTTATGTCATAGTAACTTCTGTTTATTACTATATATAGGAGTGGCATTTATTTTAAAATTATTTATTTTGCATATAGTTATTTTACTTACTCATAATTTAACAAACGCCTTTTAGTTTATTCTCAGGTTTTCTAGTTACAGGAGAGTTGTCCACCAGTGTTTTTCCCTTTTACTAAAACTACTTTTGTTCGTGACCCTTATTTCATATTTTAGTCTGAAATTTCAACATGACATTGACAATTTAAAAGGAGAGAGCATTATTGAAGGATAGAGAGACATATCTCCCCTGTAGAGAGAACTGTTGTCTACTGGTTCTCTCCCCAAATGCCTGCAAGAGCTGGGACAGGGCTGAAGCTGGGGAGCAGGAACTCAGTCCAGGTCTCCCATGTGGATGGCGGGAACCCAATTACATGAGCCATCACTGCTGCCTCCCAGGGTCTGCACTAGCAGGAAGCGGGAGTCAGGAGCTGGAGCAGAGGCTCCAACCCAGTGCTCTGGTGTGGAACACGGGTGTCTGAACTAGTGTCTTAGCCCTGGGCCCTGGCATTCTTCTTTTGTTCCCTGATTTGAGTATTCTGATAATGATCTGGGTTCTCTTTTCTTTTGCCTGCCTTGTCTTGGGAGTTATGATGGCTTTCAACATTTTTCCTTTTGACCAAATTTTTAAAAATTTACTAAGTCAATGCATCTAGTGTGCAGCATCTTCTCAAACGTAACAGGCATGCATGCATATGTGTGTGCATGCTTGTGTGAGTGTGTGTGTGTGTGTGTGTGTGTGTAGACTCCTACACTTGTGCATAAGCTCATGCACAAGTGGATGTGATGGTCTCCTGAGTGTTCTTTCTCAGAAGGCTGGGTGGACAGGGCTATCACTCCTGGAAACCGAGGCCAGAGGAGGGGCGGTAGGTGTGAGACACTGAGTCAGAACACAGAAGCACCGTCCCGTCATCTTTCCAAAGGGGTTGTCCTTTGCAGGGTGGGCCAGAAGTCATGTGCTACAGAAACAGGGTTAAGTATGACGAAGGCACGGTACAGCAGCACTGAGAGGTGGCTGCCAAAGTGACTGCAAGCTTCTGGCTGCATGAGCACAAACAGAAGAAGTCACGACTGTCAGCCTCGACACAGAGCCTGTGCTGTGGCAGGCAGGCATCGGCGCCGGGTGTTCTCACCCAGGGTCCTTGGTGGCATTTTCATGGTGACAGCTGCTCTCCCAGACAGAAAAATGGAAGCATGGGACCCAGAAGGGGGCATAGCGGGGGCATTCCCCGGGTTTTTTGAAGTGTCTGGTTTTGAACTGGCTTTGCTGCACCACATCTGGTCTACTGTGGCATGCTTGACAGTGAGGGGATGGCTGCACACCAGGTGCAGTCATTTAAGGAGCTAAAAATTAAAAAGTGATATTTAAAGGGGAAGGCAAAAGCTGCGGATGGAGAGTGAGCCTTAAAACAGGCATGCTGCTGCTCTGTTGTTATTGCAACAAGTTACTGCTTGCATGCTGATAATTAAAGGTCCCCGTCTTCTTCTAAGGTCCCCTTTGCCTCAGCCAGTTCAGGTGCCGTAGACCAGAGGATTTGAAAGCAGGAGATGTTTACGCCAGCATTGTGGGGTTCTGGCGAGGGCCGGTCTCTGCATCGCAGACTCCCAGCTTCTGGCTGCCTCCTTCCCTGGTGGGAAGCTGAGCTCTCTGGAGCCGCTTCTGTAAAGGCACTGATCTCACTCGTGAGGGTTTCATCTCTGGATCTAGTGACCTCCCAGAGCCTCTGCTCCTGACACCCTCACATCGAGTTAGGGCTCCTACACAGAGATTGCGAGAGTCAGAGGACACTAACGTTCCGTCTGTCACACCTTTGAACTCCAGATCTGTTTCTGATGGTTCCATCTGAATGTCCCATAGGCAAATCACACTCAGTTCCAGGGGTTCAGAGTTTCCCCAAACCTTCTCAGTAAACACCCAATCCAGTCCTTAGGCAATAATCCTACTTACTAGCCAGCAAAATGTATTGAGTTGTTATTATGTGTCAGCCCCTGGACTCAAGGTTTTATATCTATTATGAAATGAATAATCAAAACTTTCCACTAATCATGCAGTTCTTTCCATTCTTTAGACCAGAGGTGAGTCAGTGTCTTGAGGCTATCCCACTAGTGAGGGGTAGCTCTGGTGTCAAATCCGGGGCTGATCTGTCTGAGCACCAGCTCTTTCTGGGCTGTGCACTGTGCAGCTTTGGAGAGGGCTGGCCAAGGGGAGGGCCGGGTGCGAGGGCAACAGGGTGGCTGTTGTTCTCAGAGCCACTTCCCAAACTCAAAGGCTTGCCAGACATCATGCTTTTCAGTTACAGGGACTCTCGGATATTTTCTGCTTTGAAAGGCACAGGCAGCCCTAGCCCTGGAGCTATAGGAAGAAAGCATCTTTGAGCAGGATCCTGCCATGCTCCTGTCACAGAGTTTATCCTGGAAAACCCCATGAACATGTGCTGTTTTCTGCAGAGAGAAAACTGTCATTTTGAGATAATGTGAGGATTGAAGGGCTAGTGGGCATGGTTGGAAAGGTGGGAGTTCGTCTGATATGGATCCAGAATGTTCCATGCTAGACAATCACTTGAAATGGTTACGTGTGACAGCACTCTGGATTAGGACTGCTGTGTGGGCAGCTCTTGCCTGGGCCGGCAGTCCAGATGGGGGCCATGGACTTCAGACTCTTTGCACCTCCTTTCTGGCGTCTTCTTGGCATCAGGCGCATTGTCCTCCTCAGTTTTGAACCCTTGAGATCACTAAGGGTTTATTCACTTGGAGTTAGAGGCTTCTTTCCTAACTCTACCTCCGTTGACATGAGAAACACTGTACTGCTGCCCCATGGAAAGGAAACCTGGGAACTCTGCCTTCTCCCTGGCAATCAATTTTCCCTGTCATAAGCATCATCCTGGAAAATTTTGAGCTGAGAAAGGCAAGCCAGGCCACAAGTTAAAAAGAAAACAAGAGTCTGGTGCTGTGGCATAGTATGTAAAGCCACTATCTGCAGTGCCAGCGTCCCATGGGGTACTGGTTCAAGTCTCAGCTGCTCCACTTCCGATCCAGTAGAAGTAAAATGCAAGACAACTTGGGGAAGGGATCTCAGGATTACGAAGGGGTCAGGAAGAAGAATATTTAGAGGCAGTTCTTTAGCAGTGTACTGCTGTGGACATGTTTAACAACGTTAAGGACACAGTTCAGAGCAGAGATAGAAAATAACATTACACTGTGAGCCTTTGAGAAAGTAAGTTTAGGGGCTGGCTCCATGGCTCACTGGGTTAATCCTCCGCCTGTGGTGCCAGCATCCCATATGGGTGCCGGGTTCTAGTCCTAGTTGCTCCTCTTCCAGTCCAGCTCTCTGCTGTGGCCCGGGAAGGCAGTAGAGGATTGCCCAAGTGCTTGGGTGCCTGCACCCACATGGGAGACCAGGAGGAGGCACCTGGCTCCTGGCTTCGGATCGGCATAGTTCTGGCCGTGGTGGCCATTTGGGGAGTAAACCAACAGAAAAGGAAGACCTTTATCTCTGTCTCTCTCTCTCACTCACTGTCTGTAACTCTACCTGTCAAATAAATAAATAAAATCTTTTAAAAAAAAAAGAAGAAAGTAAGTTTAGACAACATTTTAACATTTTAATCTGTTTTTCTCTCTTGGGCAGCCTTTTTTTTTGGAAAATGGTCTATCACCTCATGACTGTGTGGTTTCTGGGTGTACCAGGAAGTCCCATCTTGATGAAGGATTTCCCCCCATCCCACCCCAGTGATTTACTGTTGATGGATAAAGTTCTTTCTTACTTTTTTATTTTATTTTTTTAAAGATTTACCTATTTACTTGAGAGGCCGAGCCATAGACAGGGAGAGGGGGAGACAGAGAGAGAGGTCCTCCATCCACTGGTTCACTCCCCAATGGCCACACGGCTGGAGCTGGGCTGATCCGAAGCCAGGGGCCAGGAGCTTCTTCTAGGTCTTCCACATGGGTGCAGGGGCCTAAGCACTTGGGCCATCCTCCACCACCTTCCCAGGTGCCCTAGCAGGGAGCTTGATCAGAAGTGGAGCAGCCGGGACTCAAACCTGCACCCGCATGAGATGTCGGCATCGCAGATGGAGGCTTAAACCACAATGGCACAGCACCGGCCCTGATAGATAAAGTTCTAAGCATTGAGGTCTGTGTCTTTGAACTGAACTTCACTATTCCTAACCCTTGACCATTAAACTGTTACCAATCATGAGACTGGGTTATCATGTTCTTTCTAGTGGTCCTGAGAGAAAGCGTGTTAAAATAAGGAAGGCCAAGAGGATTCATGCATCCATCTCAAGCTTGCTAGAGATGTGCTAAAATGTATTACCTAACGAAAATGTTATGGACTTTTTTTAAAAAGATTTATTTATTTATTTGAAAGAGTTACACAGAGAGAGAAGGAAAGGAAGAGAGAGAGAGAGAGAGAGGTCTTCCATCTGCTGGTTCACTCCCCCAATTGGCTGCAATGGCCGGAGCTGATCTGAAGCCAGGAGCTTGGAGCTTCTTCAGGTATCCCATGCAGGTGCAGGGGCCCAAGGACTTGTGCCATCTTCCACTGCTTTCCCAGGCCGCAGCAGAGAACTGGATCGCAAGTGGAGCAGCTGGGACTCAAACCAGCGGCCATATGGGATGCTGGCACTGCAGGCGGTGGCTTTACCCACTACACCACAGTTCTGGCCCCATGGACCTGTCTTAAATGTGTGTACTGTCCCAGTCTGACTCCAAGTGCTATACAGACCCACTCCCTGGACCAATACCAGATCATAGAGAGTAAAGCAGAGAAGACAATAACCCAAATAGAGGGTGAGGGAGGGAGGCCCCTGCCTCCGCTTCATTCAACCTCAGTTCTGGCCCCAAACTGAGGAAATATATATACAGCCTACTTTGGATATGTTGTAGGCCCTTGAAGCCTTGTTTTGAAACTGCTTTTATCTTGTTTGATTTTCTGTGATCAAGCCTGAATGCTGATAGTGCTAAGGACTTTGTGTGCAGAACCTCTTTTCCAGTAATACCAAGGGCACACCAAGGTCAGCCTTGGCTCTGCCTCCTTTCTGGGAATCCAGTAGTGCTCTGTGGCCAGGTCACCACAGCAGATTTGGACCATTCCTGCTGGTACCTGCCTGCGTGGACCTTGAACTTGGTGTGTTTGTACATCCTCTTGCACCCACCTACTGGAGACCCTCCTGACAACTGCCTGGTGCTCGGATTGCGCCATCTGTCCTCCTTGCCTCCCCCATCGGTGTGGCTCTCCGTCCCCAAGCCCTCCCCATGCAGAGTGTATCTGGTCACTTTGAGGTCACTCAGGTTGTGGGTTATAAAGAAATGTCTTTGAAATTCTAATTAGCTACTGATGACTTAGGAAGACACCCTTCTGTTTAGAAAATATCTCATCTGTTTTTATTTCCAGACTTCATGGTGAGTTGCTTATGGAATATTTTCCTAGGACGTTGTGAAAATATTGTGAGTGTGAAGGAATTAATAACTTAGGGCTTGGAATTTACTTTGGCACCTTGGAGATGACTTTTCATTTGTGAACCAGCCCACAAAACCTCTTTATTATTTCGGGTATTGAATAGATTTCTAATGCTTGAAAGTTTTAGGGGAGGGATAACCAATTTTTTCCTTTCCTTCTTCTGAATTTGCTACTGTCCTTTCTCCTAATCATAACTCAGAGCACTTCTCTTTCTTTTGTTGGATCCTGGTTTTGAATACATATAACCAAATGAATAAAAATGGAACGAAAACAAAATTGAGGGATAGTACAACCTGTTGACTTGAAGTGTTGGTGTTACCATAACCATCAGAGCCTTATGCCACTGTTCCTAGGGCTGTGAAGAGTAACTGGCCAGAGCATTGGTTCCCATGTATATTTCAGTAATTTTTCCCATTTACAGTTGTGTTGACACAATTTACTTTTTATTTTTAATGTGAGTCTAATAAAATAACGTAGATGACTCGTGTGAGCATGAGTGGCCACTTTTGAGCAGTCATTAGTTACTAAGCTAGAGATCTTTATTTTTTTATTTTTTATTTTTTTGGAGGCAGAGTGGACAGTGAGACAGAGAGACAGAGAGACAGAGAGAAAGGTCTTTCTTTGCCATTGGTTCACCCTCCAATGGCCGCCGCGACCAGCGCGCTGCGGCCAGTGTACCGCGCTGATCCGATGGCAGGAGCCAGGTACTTATCCTGGTCTCCCATGGGGTGCAGGGCCCAAGCACTTGGGCCATCCTCCACTGCACTCCCTGGCCACAGCAGAGAGCTGGCCTGGAAGAGGGGCAACCGGGACAGAATCCGGCGCTCCGACCGTGACTAGAACCCGGTGTGCCGGCGCCGCAAGGCGGAGGATTAGCCTAGTGAGCCGTGGTGCCGGCCTAAGCTAGAGATCTTAATTTATTCCTCATTGACTATTTCAGTACCTATCTCATTGCCCCAAAGAGATTCATCTGGATAAGGCGTTTTCTGCTGTTTTTTAAAAACTGCAATATTTAACATTAAGTATAAGGACTAGTGAACCACTCACCCTTTAGTGAGAACTAGTACAATCAGATTGTTTTCCAGTGCCCTGGAAGGGTAAGAGTTTTGGCTGGAGAAGAAGGAAGCAGCAACTTCAGAGAGTGCACTGGGGTTTGTGGCAAGGTCGGGGTGTTTAGGGCACCTGGGGTCTTCTGTAAGAGAGTGCCAGGATGTGGGAAATAGAGGGTCAGAAGTGCCGCAGGCAAATTTGACATCCTCTGATGCTGGTTCAAGATGGCCCCAAGGAGTCATAGAATGCCGTGACAGGGCACAGCGTCCCTGCTTCATGAAAGTCGCTGGGTTCCAGAGACAGGAGGTGGCTGGCCCAGCTCCACGTGGTCAGTGGACCTGCACCCGTGTTTGTTGAGTCTTGAACAGTGCTCCTTCTCCAGTGCTCTGCTGTGGCCTCCAGACTGAGGATACACTTCTTTTTCCCTCCTCCCTGCCTCTAGGACCCAGAGCTCTGGCATGTGCTTAGATTCTGCTGCCCTGGAGCTTGAGTAGGCCCCCAAAGTCCTCCTGGGAACTTCACCACTCCCAAGGCCTTCTTTTCAAGGAAAATGAATACTGGTCATATCACAAACTTCCCAACTCACTTTTGGTCTACGGCCCCTGCTGGGTCAGGGTCTGCCTGTGCCACGCAGACAGAAGGTGCATCTGCCCATGCACTTGGGTTCACTCCTTTTTCTCATGTCCCCTGGAGAGGGAACCTGTGACCTCTGTATGCCATAAGGTCCCATGGCTGGAGTGAGACCAGTGGGTTCTCCAGCCATCTGTTTCTTACCACCCAGGGTTTTCATGAGAGGATATGCCCTTGGGTCTCACTCCTGCATCTGGATGGGTCAGCTGATCCTTGGTACTGTTTAGCACAAGCCCAGTAATGACCATGCAGAGCATGAGCCCAGCCCTGTGCTAGGTACAGGGTGGTATCCTGAAAGACGATATGCATCCCCTAGGCTGGAGTTCCTAATCCATGATGAATTTAAGAGGGGGATGAGTCAGTGTTGGGATGAGGAGATGAAATCACCATAGTTGTGTCTGGGAGGCAGAAATCAACAAAAATGATGAGTTTGCTTAGCTAATTGAAATTTTATCCCTGGATTTTTCTTTAAGGTTTTATTTATTTATTTGAGAGGTTGAGTTACAGAGAGAGGAAGAGACAGAGATAAAGGTCTTCCATCTGCTGGTTCATTCCCCAAATGGCTGCAAAGGCCTGAGCTGAGCTTATCCGAAGCCAGGAGCCAGGAGATTTTTTTGGGTCTCCCGTGCAGGTTCAGGGGCTCAAGGACTTGGACCATCTTCCACTGCTTTCCCAGGCCATAGCATAGAGCTGGATCGGAAGAGGAGCAGCCGGGATTCAAACCAGCATCTATATGGGATGCTGGTGCCACAGTGGAAGCTTAGCTCATCAAATTACAGCCCCCAACCCTTGCTTTTTGATTTCTAAATCTACTGCCCCTGCAGCACCTTCAGACCAAACAGTGCAAGGGGGAGTGGCTGTTTGGCATGTGATGTGAGGGACAAGATCCCAAGGATGAAAGCTTTGAACTTGATTTAATAGTGACAGGGAAACAGTTTCTGGACCAAGATGATGCAGCATTAGTGGACTGTGACATGACTGTGGGTTAGTTCCATGCATGTTCTTTATTAGCTGGCCTGGGAGGAGAGCTGACTTTAAGAGAAGGTGGGTGGCATTTCTAAAGGGAAAACATTTAATAGTTAATATACAGTTCTGCCTGCAGTCCAACCAGTTTTCTTAAAAGGTGTTTCTGATGGTCTTAGTTTTGCAGCGTTTTTCCAGGGATCCTAGGGCACAGGTTGATGTTTGGAGTAGTGAGGATCATAGGCTGAGATGAACAACCCTCAGCTTGTCCAGGACTGCGCTTTGGAGAGGGCATAGTATTATCCAGCATCCTCCTGTCCAGTTCACAAGCCTGAGTGGAGGGCAGAACTGGCTATGAGGGATTCAGCATTCTTCCTTCATGGTGGTTCCTCAGCTGTCACGTGAGCTACGTGTCCTTCAAATACCTTTTCTAAGATGAAAACATCTGTGTGATGGAGTTGCTGCTTGGGGTGCCCAAGTCAGGGTGCCAGCCAGAGTGTCTGATTTGACTCCCACCCCTCTACTTTTTTTTTTTTTTTTTTGACAGGCAAAATTAGACAGTGAGAGAGAGAGAGAGAGAAAGGTCTTCCTTCCGTTGGTTCACTCCCCCAATGGCTGCAACGGCCAGTGTGCTGTGCTGATCCGAAGCTGGGAGCCAGCTGCTTCCTCCTGGTCTCCCATGCGGGTGCAGGGCCCAAGCACTTGGGCCATCCTCTGCTGCCTTCCCGGGCCACAGCAGAGAGCTGGACTGGAAGAGGAGCAACCAGGACAGAACCAGCGCCCCAACCAGGACTAGAACCTGAAGTACTGGCGCCGCAGGCGGAGGATTAGCCTAGTGAGCTGTGGTGCTGGCTGACTGCCCCTCTACTTCTTTTTTTTTTTTTTTTTTTGGACAGGTAGGGTGGACAGTGAGAGAGAGAGACAGAGAGAAAGGTCTTCCTTTTCCGTTGGTTCACTACCCCAATGGCCGCTGCAGCTGGCACGCTGCCGCTGGCGCACTGCGCTGATCTGAAGCCAGGAGCCAGGTGCTTCTCCTGGTCTCCCATGCGGGTGCAGGGCCCAAGCACTTGGGCCATCCTCCACTGCACTCTCGGGCCACAGCAGAGAGATGGGCTGGAAGAGGAGCAACCGGGACAGAGTCTGGCACCCCGACCGGGACTAGAACCCGGGGTGCCAGTGCCACAGGCGGAGGATTAACCTATTGAGCTGCGGCGCCAGCCTGCCCCTCTACTTCTGACCCAGCTTCCCACCAATGCCCATGGGAGGCAGCAGATGATGGCTCAGGTACTAGGGTCCTACTACCTGGGTGAGGCCCAGATGAGAACTGAGCTTCTGGCTTTGGCCTGACCTAGCTCTGGCTGTTGCAAGCATTTCTGGGGGAGTAAACCAGCAGATGGAAGATCTTTGTCTGTCTCTCTGCCTTTCAAATAAAATGAAAGATAAATCAGTACAAATTGAAGTAAAAGTATAGAAGGTGATGGGGAAATGCGAGTAGGGAATAAGTTTCCTTGCTGGGCAGTGTCAGACCAGAGCAGGCTGCAGCAGGAGAGTCACCCAACTGAGGTGGCTGAGGAGGAGGTTGTATGGAAGTTGACAGTCAGGCTGAGCAGGTCTTAGGCCCCCTGGCGGTGCTGAGGGGTCTTACCTCTACACGGGGCTGCTGAGTAAGCTGATCACCAAGGTGATCCTAGTCTGGTCTGGCTGTTACACAGTCCGATGGAGGCTCTAGTGCCCAGGGACAGATGTCTGCCTGACCTGGCAACTCCGGCTGCACCCACACTCGGGGCATCTGCATTTCTGTGAAGGTTTGTGTTTGTGCAGCGTCTCACAGAGGCAGATGCAAGATTGGGCAGATGGAAGAGGGCCACGAGGGAGCTCTCCCAGCCAAGTTCTTAGCTTTCACAGAGGAGAGGTGTGCGATCAGCCCATGGACTCCTGTGCAGCACCAGCGAAGGGGGCTTCCTGCCTCTGTTTCTGTTTATCTCCATGGTGCTTGTTCCCTTTGGAGACTCCTTTGTGCCTTTAAGGCTGACCTTGCTGACTGTGCTTTCTCAGGGTGCTTTATCCTCAATCACACAGACAGTTTTGGAAGAGAATGCAGTGTTGTGTGTTAGTGGGGATGACAAGGTGTTACGGAGGCCCCCTCAGCCTAAATAAGGTTGTTGAGTTTAGGATCAGACTGCCAGGGGAGCCCCCAGTGGTTGGCAGTTCACACAGAGTTCTCAGATCCTCTGTTTCATTTCAATTTCATGGCGGGGGGCATTATTCTTTACATCAGCAAATGAGACAGCATCCATCCATCTATCCATCCATCCACTCACCCATCCATCCATCCATCCATCCAGGTAGTGAACATCTGTCATGAGTCTGTTTCATCAAAATACAAAGCTGAGTTCTGTGAGTCCGCCAAACTAAATACTGTTCTTGTTTGTAAGAGCTCACTGTCTGGCTCTGTTCTTCACTGTTTCCTGAAAGACAAATATGTGGTATAAAAATGAGGGATCGGGACCAGTGCAGTGGCTCAGTGGGTTAAAGCCCTGGCCTGAAGCGCTGGTATCCCATATGGGCACCGGTTCTAGTCCCAGCTGCTTCACTTCTGATCCAGCTCTCTACTATGGCCTGGGAAAGCAGCAGAAGATGGCCCAAGTCCTTGGGCCCCTGCACCCATGTGGGAGACCCGGAAAAAACTCCTGGCTCCTGGCTTTGGATTGGTGCAGCTCTGGCTGTTGTGGCCATCTGGGGAGTGAACCAGCAGATGGAACACTTCTCTCTCTCTGTCTCTACCTCTCTCTGTAACTCTTTCAAATAAATAAAATAAAAATCTTTTTTTTTAAAAAAATGAGGGATCATGCTTGGGGCCTGCCAATAGTGACTCAATTTAAATGTGGGCAGATATCTAAATAGTAAAAATATCTAAAGCCTTTCAAACTATTGCTACAAAATCATTCCCCCTTATGTGAACAGGTCATGAAATGCACAAAAAGATGTACGTTTTTCTGTTCTGAATAAGCAACCTCAGAACAACTAGAAAACCAACCAGGAATGCCTATTGTCTCCATGCCTAAAACATGGATCAGAGACAAAACTTTCAGCAGAGAGAAATGGAGACTACATCTTCAGGTGTTTGGAGGCACAGCTGTAACAGTAAATGTTAAGAGTCCATAAGAAGTATCAATTAGAGACACAATTTTAAGGTAAATTCTTGATGGTGGATGCAGTCCACCACATTTTGTTCTGTGAGCTCCCCTTTGGAGCTTGGCCCTGTGACCAGCAGAGCACAACAGGTAAGACCTGACAGTGCTTTAGGGCAGGACTTGCCAAATTTGGTCTGATGCAGTTGTTTAAACTCCGTTGTCTTAATGTTAATGCTCTATGGATTCAGGCTGGAGACATGAGCTAATGATGGCATCAGAGAGGTGGCACTAGTGGAAGATATTTAGGTCACTAGGGGCATGCCCTGGAGGGTGGCTGTCACAAAAGGGTTGGCTAGTATCTGAGTTCAAGTTTGGCCCAGATTCTGTCCGTGTGTTTCCTGCCTCATGCATGTGATTGTTCCTCTGCACCCACCATGACCAGCTCCACAGATACCAGACCATGCACTGCCTGATCCTGAACTGTAACCTTCAGCCTGTAGGCTGAACCAAACCTTTGCTCTTCCAAGAAGCTCGTGTGTGTCTTGGTTAAGATAATGAAAAGCAGACTAATAATACAGTAGATATTTTAGGTTTGTGGGTCTCAAGAACTCTGTGGCAACTACCTACTCTGTGTTGAAATACAAAAGCAACCATACATAGTATTGATCAAGTATGTGTGGCTGTGTTTCAATAAAACTTTATTTACAAAAATTAATGTTGGCAGCTGGCACTGTGGCATAGCAGGTTAGGCTGCCACTTTGACATGGGCATCTCATATTGGAGTGCTGGTTCAGGTCGTGGCCACTCTGCTTCCTGCTAATGCGCCTGAGAAGACAGTGGAAGATGGCCCAAGTGCTTGGGTCCCTGCCACCCATGCGGGAGATTAGTTTCAGGTTCCTGGCTTTGGCCTGGCCCAGACATGGCTGTTGCAGCCATTTGGGGAGTGAACCAGTAGATGGAAGATTCTCTCTCTCTCTCTCTCTCTCTCTCTCTCTCTCTCTGTGTGTGTGTGTGTGTGTGTGTGTGTGATCCCCTCTCTGTCTTTCCCCCTTCTCTGTTGCTCTCCTTTTCAAATAAATAAATAAGTGTTTTTAATAAAAAACAAAAATAGACAATAAGCAAATATTGGGTCAGATTTGGCCCACAGGCTGTAAATCGCCAATTCACACTTTGGAGGTTTTTCAACTTCTTCACCTGGTCAGGTCTTCTGAGTTCTGGCATTAAGCATGGTTTGTGTCATTCGCTATGACAGGTGAGGACCCCAGCTGAAACAGTGTGAGGCATCTGCTCATGGTCAGAGGCTGCGGGGAAAGGTGGCGCACCGGCTCCTTCCTGGGTTTTCTGATTCCAAACTTCACACTTCATGATCACACTTCATGACTAGTGTCCACTGCCAATTACACCAAGGAGATACATCTGTCAGGGCTCATGGGCAGTCTCGTGCTGTTGTTCCAACTGTCATGGGATTTGTCATTTTGTCCATCAGATGCTTTTCATCATGCAGACAGAGCCATTGTGCAAGAAGCCTAGGTGACCACAACCTGGGGGGTGATGCCACCCTGCCAGAGTGCCCTGGAGTCCATCACTCTCTGGAAGGTTCCATGGGTCCATGGCAGCTGCAAGTGAGGACTTGCACCTACTTCCTTTGCCTCCTTTCTGGAGACCTGACTTAGCTCTCCTAGGTCAAAGAGCCAGGTGTGTGTGTCCAGGTCAGCGCACAGTGTTTAGAACATAGTAGGTGTTCAGCCAACATCTGAATGAACTGAACCTCAGGGCAGCAACTTGAGACAAGGAAACAACCCCCTGGGAAGTAGTTCCTAATTGTGTACTCTGTTGAGATTCCTAGGACATTAATTTCTATTTCTTGAAGTCTCTGTTTTTCCAGCTTTAAAATGGAGCCCACTAATGAGAGCCAGTAGTGTGACAGGTGTTACTCTTCCAAATCAAGGCAATGATGTCATTAGGACACAAGTCAAATTGATCCATTGATTTTCCTGCATTGTCTTTTAAAGATTTAGTTTGAGGGGCCGGTGCCGTGGCTCACTTGGTTAATCCTCCCAGGCCCATTTGCTGGGAGCTGGGTTGGAAACAGAGCAACTGGACTTGAACTGGTACTCAGATATGGCATGCTGGCATTGCAGGCATGGGCTTAACCTGCTGTACCACAATGATGGCCCCAGCTTACTGAGTTTTAATACACACATATGCCTGTGTGTGCACCACCACAATCTGTATAGACCACGTCCATCACCCTGAAAATTTCCCTTTGCTCCTTCCCCGTCAGTTGCCCATGCTGGCCCCGGGTAGCAGCTGACTTGTTTTTCTAAGTTCGGCACATTATTTTTTTCATGATGAAAGTAGTATGTGCTAATTGTGGAGTTCAGAAAATATAAAAAAGTACAATGAAGACAAAAGTCTGGGGCAGTCACGTTATTTGGAGACAGTGTTCTTATTTATATGCATCGTCTTCCCAGAAGTTATGTGGGGTGCATGTATATGTTTAAGATACTGGGTCATGGAGCCGGCGCCGTGGCTCAATAGGCTAATCCTCCACCTTGCAGCGCCGGCACACCGGGTTCTAGTCCCGGTTGGGGCGCCGGATTCTGTCCCGGTTGCCCCTCTTCCAGGCCAGCTCTCTGCTATGGCCAGGGAGTGCAGTGGAGGATGGCCCAGGTGCTTGGGCCCTGCACCCCATGGGAGACCAGGAAAAGCACCTGGCTCCTGGCTCCTGCCAGGATCAGCGCGGTGCGCCGGCTGCAGCGGCGGCCATTGGAGGGTGAACCAACGGCAAAGGAAGACCTTTCTCTCTCTGTCTCTCTCTCACTGTCCACTCTGCCTGTCAAAAAAAAAAAAAAAAAAGATACTGGGTCATGGTCTCTACACAGCTTCCTTGATGACTGTATATGTTTCTGTGACACTTGTGTCTGAAATCGTATTTTTGCCCGTGGAATCACTAACCAACTCCTAGATCTTGATTAATGGAACCAAGTTACTGATACCAGTAACACGGGTTGCTATTAAGGGTAGAAATTTTCTAGATATTTGTTGCTATTGTAAAAGAACACCATTGAATTTTTGTGCAGTGTGGTTACCTTGTGTTCAATGTTCTTGGGTACTTTCCTATATACTTTTCTTCCTATATACTTTTCTTTTTAACGTTTCCTTGTATATCTTCTATGAATAGCAATCATTTGTCTTTTGCTTTCTGATTTTAGCCTGGCTCTATTTTCCTTTGCAACAAACACTAGCACGTTAACTGGACTGAGGATTATCAGGAGGCTGGGAAACCCCTGACCTCAGGGGTTGGGGGCTGGAGTGCGTCCTGCTGGCTGAGTGTGGCCTTGGCTGTCTCACCTGGTGCTGCTCCCTGGTGTTCACAGGCCTCCAGTGGGTTGAGGAACTTAGGGTACCTGGGCCCAGGAATATCCTACACCAACATAACACTCTTCTGACTCCCAACGTTTATGGTTGAAGTCAGCATAGCCAAGATAGGAACAGTAAAGATTGTGACTCTGTTCACCCAAAGGCAAGAATGATTGGGTCCTGACCTGGAGGGCTATGGCAGAAGTCTTGGGCCCAGAGAGGATGCCTTTACTGCACATCTGATACCTTGTGTCCCAGGACTTTCCCCTACCCATTGGCATAGCCTGATTTTGTGGGCTTGCTCTAAAACTGAACACCTACAGTAGTGAAAATGAATTTCCGATGTAACCGTAACCTTTCTGGCTCTTTGCAGAGAGGTCCATCTGGAAGGGAGCTAGTTTCATCCACAGCCTGTGACTTGCAAGGATTACTCTCCACCCACATTTGGGCCTTGATGCTCATTAAGCTGACTTAGGCATACTTACTTAAATACAAGGTTTTTGTCCAAGTGTGGCCTCATTCTGAAAATCTGGAGACCTGAGTGTATCCTGTGACAGGCATTTTGTCCTCTGAGCCCATGAAACACTGTGCTTGTCGTGAGATGACATTTCCAGACTTGGGAGCACATGAGTCTGGGTCGGTTCTGACACCATGAGACCCTCCATACAAGCAGTAAAGGACTGATATTATTCAGGCTGCAGGGACAGTGACATAAGACCTTGCCTTTGTGTGGCTTCAGGTTAGTTTACAAGTGTACATGGAGTAGAAGAAACCTGTTGGGAAGAAAATGGGTTTAGGCTGGAGGGAGCTTTGCCTACTCTTCCATATTAGGAAGAAAAACTCAGGGGAATACCTAAGACCTGAGTAACAGCTTTGGAGTCTCTGTGAACTGGATGAGAAGTGCTGGGTCTTCCCTGGATGCGTGCATGTAACTGTGACAAATAAGAATAGCCAGACACTCCAGGAAGAGTTCCTAGGGGAAGGGCTCAATTTGGATGTTGGAAGATGGGCAAGGGCTTGATAAATGGAGAGGACCCCTACTCACTGCTGCAGCTATGAAAGGAGGACTCCCACATGTCACAGACACATTTGAAGGCTGCTTTGAGTGCATATGCATTCTGCTTCAAGCACTGCACTGGGTGCGAGAGGCAGTTGCTGGCACTCAGGGACTCAGGGTTCTGGATATGGCTCTGATAAAGTCTTGCTGTGGGTACTGGCTCTGTGGCATAGTGGGTAAAGCTGCCATCTGCAGTGCCAGCATCCCATATGGGTGCTAGTTCAAGTCCTGGCTGCTCCATTTCCGATCCAGCTCCCTGCTAATGTGCTTGGGAAAGTAGCAGAGGATGACCCAAGTGCTTGGGCCCCTGCACCCATGTGGGAGACCTAGAAGAAGCTTCTGGCTCTTGTCTTTGGAATGGTCTGGCTCCAACCATTGTGGTGCTTTGAGGAGTGAACCAGCGATGGAAAATATCTTTCTGTGGGTTATCCCTACCCCACCTCCACCTGCAAGTAATCTGTAAGAACTATGGTGTCAGGGACTTCTCTTACCTAGCTCTAGCTTAGTGGATAGTAAGCTTCTAATAAAAATTTTTGGTCAATAAGTGGATAGGTGGGATTCAGTTTTAACACCTGAAATACGAGGGGGGCTAGAATTGATGGGTGGTTTTTCAAAGCCATAAAGGAAGAAAAGATGCATGCTGATCCAGCCTGCAAACACAAGCCTCTGCCCTTCAGTTTCTCTAGGATTTCATTTAAAGAAGGAATTCTGCTGCATTTTTTTAAAATGGTGAACTAGATGATTGCTAAGGCCTCTTCTGACTCTGTTATTTTTAATTCTAAATGGATAAGAGGAACAGAAGCCGCAGAACCCTTGGCTTAACAAATCACAGCTGCACAAAAGTAAGTGCTGGAGATCTGAGGGCATGCAAGAGCACTGGGGTTGGTGGGGCCTGGATGGCTTGCAGAGCTCCTAATGGGAAGCTCAGGGGCTTCAGACAAGGGACCACTGCCCTCAAAACGGTATGTAAGATTTTACCTGTTGCTGTGCACCAGTTGAGAGCACTGTGTGCAGTGGACACCCACAGAGGGACTGCCATAAAGATAAGGAGAAGGGAGAATGAATAGGTATAGGCCGCTGTGTTTGCCACAATGTGTGTGTGAGGTTTTGTTTTTGATTTAAATTGTCAAACAGTCTTTAAGGAAGGAATCCGTTTTGATCCCTTAATCATTTGAAGAGAATGTACAAGGAGGTGTTACAAGGAAGAGAGGGAAGACATTGGGGCAGGAGGGACGGCATGGGCCCCCACACCGGGCCACCACTGCTGCCTACTCCCCTGGCAGGCACGAGAACCTCAAGGCCGAGGGGCCCACTTCCCCTTCCTGCCCCTCTTCCCGCTGCTGTTCTGCAGGCTCCAAGTGCCCTGTGACTTTGGTGTAGTCAGGACCCAGGAGCATGCCTGGGGCTGCACAGTCCCTTCTCTGTTTCAGCCTCTGCAGTGGGATCCGAGATCTCCCACCAGGACCCCCCAGCCCTGGAACAGCTGCTCAAGACCCCCTGCTCTCTGGGACAAGAACTGTGCCCACTGCCTCAGTCTCTTTCTCCCTGGCTCATTTCTCCTCTCACACTCTCTCCATCTCTCTCAGGAAGGGAGAAAACTGTCTGCTCTCCATGCCAGGAGCAGCAGGGGGCACCAGGAAGGACTGCGCCCACTGCCGCCATGTCTCTGGGGTCATCTTTCCCACACAGGTGGAAGGACTGTGAGGCTCTGTGGGGCAGCTGCCTGCATGGCCTCTGCCTCTTCAAAGCCAGCAGCTTCCCTCCCACTCTGAGCTCCGTCAGCAGCCGATTCCTGCCGTGGAAGGAGCCCCAGGAAGCGCCCCAGAAGGGGCTTCCAAACAATACACACGCATGAACGGCAGCAAAGCAACCCTCCCGCCAGGGCTCAGGGTTCTTGTTCTTCAGGTCTGAGATATCTAAGGGGAAAACAGGAGTGTTTTCTCTACTCCCCAGTCTCTGCGCAACACAGCCACTTGTGGCAACAGGTGAAGGGTAGGTTTCCCCACACAGTTCTCCGGTGGGCCCCAGCTGCTGTCCTGCATCCCCCTCCAGTTCTGATGCTCTGGGAGCACAGGGACTGATGGGTCAGTGTGCACAGACCTGACACACACACCAGGCCACTGTCAGCCTGGCCCAGCCAAGGCACAGGGGATGATAAAGTGGGGAATCCAGAGATTCCTGGCTGGGGAGGGAGTAGGCCACCCATGGTTGCTCGGTGGCAAATCCTACCCTCCAGCTTGACTCAAGTGCTCTGTCCTTCACTGGTAATGTTATAACAGCTGGCTGGCTAAGAGTGCGTCCCCTCGCCTGGGCCCCTGGACGGTCCTTGGCACCAGTTTTCAGGTCTGAAGTTTGTTTTGCTTGCTCCCATGCAGGACCTCTGTCCTTAATGTGTTGTACTATGAGAATTAATGGTAAAACTAGTCTTCAAACAGTTAAATAAATAAATAAATAAATAAAGTTTGTTTTGGGAAAATGCTCACTGCCCACAGTGAGTCTTACTTGGAACACCAGTCATTAGACTCTCCAGAATAGGGTCCTAGTGGATCAATCATCAATGCACCTTTTGTTTTTAGAGTAAATGCAAATAACTCTTGGCCATCGGGAAAGGCACAAGTATAGAGGAATTCATCTCATAGACAGGGAAATAAGATCCTGAAGGGAGGAAGCTTTCCAGGAAGGACATCAATCAGTGTCAGATGCTGAATAGAGGGGAAAAAAGGATTGTGTTTGGGTCCAAATTCTTTTTTTTTTTTTTAAGATTTATTTATTTGAACGTCAGAGTTACACAGAGAGAGAGGAGAGAGAGAGAGAGAGAGAGGAAGAGATCTTCCATCCAATGGTTCACTCCCCAATTGGCCACGACGGCTGGACCTGCGCCAATCCGAAGCCAGGAGCCAGGAGCTTCTTCCTGGTCTCCCACGTGGGTGCAGGGGCCCAAGGAATTGGGCCATTTTGTACTGCTTTCCCAGCCCATAGCAGAGAGCTGGATTGGAAGAGGAGCAGCTGGGACTCGAACTTGTGCCCATATTGGATGCTGGCGCTTCAGGCCAGGGCGTTAACCTGCTGTGCCACAGTAACAGCCCCCTCCAAATTCTTGAGTATGGAGAATTCAGGAAGCTAAACGCTGGTCCAGGGATGCAGCTCGCTCGTTGGGATCAAGTTTGGATTCCAGCTAACGTTGCCTAGCCTCCGCTCTGCTCCATCACCGTCCTCCTGAGCATGTCATTCCCGTCAGCTCAGAGCGGATAGCCCCTGGGACCATGCATTTCTGGTGTGTGGGAAATCCTCAGTAGGGCCATGCGGGTGTTTGTAGAATGTGCATGCGTGCTGGCAGGTGCAGAGAGGTTAGGAAATCAGCTCTATTCTCACAGTTGGTAAGTACAAAGCAGCAGAGGCCCTTGCTCATTTAACCACCCTCTCCAGGTCTCTGATTTTCCATTACAAGTGTTCAGTTGCAGGTTTGAGTCTCACCCAGACAGCTGGGGGCTTACACTCAGCCCAGCTACCAAACTGTTTCTCAATTTGTGCAGTTGGCCTGCAAATCTGGCCCTGAATATTTGCTGTGGAACTCCTTGGGGATAGAGGGGGAGGGAAACTAGTGTGAAAGGTGACCTCCAGGACCATCTGGACACAGTGGTAGGGGAGAGGGGATAGTGGGGCAAGTGAAGGCTGCAGAAGGGGGCTCCCTGGTGGGATCAGAAGCTTGTGGTCTGTAGGGCTCCACCCCTCACATTGATAAGGCTCCTGGCGGTATGTTGACTGCTTTCTCCCTCACTCAGTATGATAATCAGAGCTCATGTTTGCCCAGGGCTTGTTTGCCAGCGCTGGACTAAACCCTTTGAATTTTTATGATCTCCTTTGATCCCCTCAACAATGCTAATACAAGGTATCTAGTTTTAGCCTCACCTTACCCATGGAGAAACAAATGCTGAGATTGAGTGAACTGCCCAGGGCCACAGTCTTTGGTGTCCCTAGCACAGTGCTCTTTCTCCGGCAGGGTTCTGTGCATCCTCGGACTTACTGGTCAAAGGCAGGTACAGCTGGGTTGGTGCCTGCACCCTGGTTACATTTAGTGGCCTGTGACACTCTGTGTCTCAACCAGTGTCTCAACCACTCTGCTGAAAGCCCACCCTTCCCTTAATAATTTTTTTTAAGATTTTTATTTATTTATTTGAGAGGTAGAGTTACAGACAGCAAGAGAGAGAGACTGAGAGAAAGGTCTTCCTTCCATTGGTTCACTTCCCAAATGTCCACAATGGCTGGAGCCACGCTGATCGGAAGCCAGGAGCCAGGTGCTTCCTCCTGGTCTTCCATGGGGGTGCAGGGCCCAAGCACTTGGGCCATCCTCCACTGCACTCCTGGGCCACAGCATAAAGCTGGACTGGAAGAGGAGCAGCCAGGACTAGAACTGGCACCCATATGGGATGCCGGCGCCGCAGGCGGAGGATTAACCAAGTGAGCCATGGTGCAGGCCCCCACTTAATCCTTTTTATAGGTAAGAAGATAAAGGGTCAGAAAAACAAGCTGAATGTTCCTCCTGATAAAATGTATTGCATTATGTGTTTTATATGTTAGTAAACTGTTGTCAGAGGAACTGAATCTTTGTGGGAAAATGTTCTTCCAAGAAATCTTTATATTTTAGACTGTTACAGAAATGTAAAATTGTATTATTGTTGGTGGTGTTTTGTGTCATAGGAGAACAAGTACTGTTAGTGATTGAGGGTGATAAAATGATAGTTATTTCCTAGTGGTATGATAGTCAGCAAGCTTCTTAATTTCTGTGAGGCAAAAGTGTGGTGAAGATGAAATAAAATGGATTTTTAATCCACAGTATCTTACCTGCTGTTAATCCCAGGCAGTTTCTTTTTCACTTGACGTGTCTTTTCAATTTTAGAATTTTCTCACGCGATTATCTTCCATTTCTTCCCTCAGTCTATCCATATTTCTCTGAGACTATGCAGCATATTTGTAAGAGCTGTTTTCGCAGTCTTACCTGCACCTCCTCCCGGCCCTGGCTGGCATGGTGCTAGGAGGCCAGGGCCTGTTCTCCACCTGCTACGTTCTGCTGGCCTCTGGAGGCCTGAGGAGCGCGCTGGTGTATCTGCCCCAGAAGCTGCCCCTTGCCTCCATCTTGGGGGCTGGCGGGCCTCTAGGAGTGCAGGCATGAGGCTGACGTGGGTATCTCCACCAGTCATCAGTTCTTCCTGATTGCTGTGCTCCACACAGCATCTCCCCGTCCACAGCCCTGCGTTCACATCTTGGCTCTGCGCTTGGGCACACGTCACCTCCTCACCCTTGGCCATGGGTTTCTTCATCTTTGCCCCAGGGACCGTGATATTTACAGAGGTAGAACGCAAGATCCTGTGGCCATGCTCTCCATTGTTCCTGGCATGCTGTTGGTCCAATCAGCATTGACCTTGTCCCGCCCCGAGAAGCCAGGTGTCCCCCCCCCTCCGCCCCGCACCTTTCGGTGGCATTCCCAGTGGTGGATTCCACCTTCAACAGCAGGTGGCAGGTCTTGGGGTGGCCGAGGGGATCCTCCAGTAGTCTACCCATCAACTGCCCCTGGGGCCTGGCCTTGTGAAAGCAGACTCCCTACCTCTCAGAGCGCGTCGTCTCACACTTGGTCCCATGAGACAGCGCTGCTGTGAGGTTGGGTGAGTGGGCGGCAGCCTTGCGGAAGGAGCTGTGGGTGTGTCTGCCAGTACTGCTAGCTGCCGTGGGTGCAGGTCATGAGCATCCACTGTTCTTTTTATCTAAGGAGCCCATGGATCTGTAGGGAGGCCTCTGAGGCTGGTGCAGAACCGATGGATTTTAGAATTTATTAACTCCCGAGGTAAATACCCAGGGCTCATGCTGAAGGCAACCAGAGGATGAGAGAGCTCACCTTTCCTGAGTTACCCAGCTTGTCATAAAATAGACCTAAAACATATGGGGCATCAGGAGACCGCGGGGCCCACCTCTGCGGGAGAAGGTTCGGAATCTCAGGAGATGGGCTAGGAGCACAGGCAGAGGGACAGGACCAACTGCGTGTTGCAGCTGCAGCAGCAGCCCAGAGCAGTCTGGGAAAAAGGCCAGAGGTATCCCAGCTGCTTACGGTGGCAGCTGTAATTTTGTTTCCCATAGAAAATAGGAATGAAAAACCTAATTTCTGTAGTTGGATTGAATCAAGTAAAAGGACCTTTATGAGGAGATGATTTTGCAGCGGGTCATTTTTGTTTGTGAAATTTCCCCTCGTGCACAAATACTGGGTACCCCTGAACTTGCCTATTCAAAAGAAAAAAAGTTTTTTAGATCATGCCAAAGGGAATTTGGGTCAATCTATAATAAGAGGTGTAAGCAAAAGAAAACTGAAAACTATTTATAAAATTAATAAGACAGAAAAAAAAAGTCATAAACGGGTGAGGTCCAGGTAGGTAGTTGATCCTACCAAGAAAGCTAAACCTAGGACAGCTACAGCTGATTGTGAAATTTAGTTGTGAGATGCCTAGCAGCCAAGGCAAAGAGGGTACCAGGAGGAATCTCTAGTTTTCATTGTCTGAAAAAGAAATCATGTGTCCTCAGGAGATGCAGTTGGCTTCCCTAAGCCGGAATAGAATTTTCTAATTGCATCTTTATGTGACTGGGCAATGGTTTCATCAGCCAGAGGACCGTGGTTTGGATCTCCCTCCTCTGTGTAGCCCTGGGTGAGAATAAAGGGAAGAGAAAGCAAGAGAGAAAAACAGGGGGAGATGGAGAAATAAAGGAGGAGGAGTCAGAGGGAAGGAAGAAGAGAAGGAGAGGGGGAGAGAGAGAAAGAGAAAAAAACACATGCCCACGCGATGTCAGACCAGATTCAGGCTTCTGAGCTCAGTTCTGGGTCTTTCTCCCCTTGTTGAAGCTATTTTCATGGAGTTGGCATGAACTGTCCAGTTTATCTGGATGTATCTGCTATGATGTGGGCAGGGAGAGGGCGCTGGTCTGTTGTTTCTGCGATCACAACTCATGTCACAATCAACCCTGAAGTGTACAAATGTGGGCACCGGAGCTTGGCTGCCCTGGCGCTCAGCCTCGGCCCGGACGTGGAGCAGCTGGGCGGCTTTGGCCAGATGACCTGCCTTGTCTGGGCCTCAGACCCCTCACCTGTCAAGTGGAGACTGTAGCCACAGGGACCTTTCTCACACCAGTTTGCATCTGTGTTGTTTTCACTGTGTTCAATCACTTGACACATGGTTATTCAGTTCCTGTTCCCACCAGGGCGACCCTGGGGCATGTCCCCTTCTCCTCACCTCTCCTATCCTCCATTGTGGTGTACTGAATCTGGCCAACAAGAGGCCGCCTTGGCCCTGGTTTCTAGCAAAGTGTCCAAAGACAAGTGGGCAGGCCCACGTGGCACCTCAGCTAAAGAACGTGGCAGGTAGGCTTTCAGAGGAGGGAGAACAGTGGGAAAAAAATTTTCCCAAGATGATTCCCAGGGAGACACTCTGGATTTCTTTTTCTCTCCCAGTGAAATTGGCGATGATTCCAGTGTTGTCATCTGGAAGGTGAATGATCAGAATTCTGTCTGGATGGGGCTATTTTCAAAGCAGAATGGTGGGCTTCTGCCACCTTGTTATGGGGTTGGGAAGGAGGCACAGAGGCCCGTGCAACTCCTGCTCTGTGGCAAGCCTTCCGCACATGCTGCTGTGCCACAGGAGCACCCATGGCCTGCTGGTCCTGCAGCAAGAAAGGACAGAGCACTGCCCTCTGCGCAGAGCCTCATCACTGAGTGTGCAAAGCCTCAGGGGCATAAGTGGCACCTGTGTCTGCCTCTGCCTCTCTCCGCCTGCTGTGTCTTTCAGCCATTTCTCAGAGAGAGTTGGAGAACTGCGGTATCCTGTGACTGCTTTGCTGGAACATCTACGACAACGGAAGGCCACACTCAGAGGCGTGGGGGCCAGGAGACATTAGTGTTGGCACGAGAGTCCACATGGATGAATGATTCCGTCTCTCTTTGTGTCATCTCCCATAGGAGATTGTAGACCAAAGAGAAGGGCGGGGTGAATTCTTCATCCAGCTCTTTGAAAAGGTGGGTTGACGGGCTGGCAGGAGGGCTGGCAGGACAGGCCACAAAGTGGAGCCCGTAGTTTTAGGAAGGGTGGGTTGTTTGTGCTTGATGCTGTGTACGAACTGGTTTAAGGCTCCTACACCCAAAACTGCCTTAAAGTCCTCATGTTTTGAGACACGTGTGTACAGCGGTTGTCTCCAAAAAGCTCCTTAAAATGATTATGTTTGTGGAAGCTGCACTGATGAGTTGCAAGAGAAGCAACTTTGATCTTTAATCCCTGAGAAAATGGAACGTAGCTGAGTTGAGAGTCAGTGTTGGGAAGAGGAGAGGGGGAAATGTGACAATGACAGCACTGAGAGCTGAGGGTTGGGACCTGATGGAAGCCCCGAGGGAAAGGTGGCCTGAAGGAGGGTTGTGATGGTAAGAAGGCTTTGGGGAGGGCGGGCGGAGCCACACCCCAGGCCCCTCAGGTTCTTCCCTTGCGCTGCCCCAGGTCTGGGCCCAGCAGGCGGCCAGCTGTGGGGCTAGTGTGGGGCTCTGGAGGTCCCTGTCCCTACCCTGTAAGGCGCAGAGGGCTCAGGCAAGAAGCAGGCACGGATTCTGGGGACTGACGTTTGAGTGATGTCATTACAGTGGGACACACGGGCTCATCCTGTTAGTGACACTCTTGGTCTAAATTCACGACTTACCTGCCTTCTCTAGCTGGCATTTAGCTGGATATAGCCAGAGAGAATACATCAGAATGTTACCTACACGTACATAAAGGCTTTTCCTCCATACAGGTAAATTCTAAACATTTTATGCTGCTGTTCTTTTATCAGCTGACGTCTACAGAGAGTCCCCATGCATATAAAACAGGTGGAAATGATATGTTCTGAATCCAACAGTGTTTCAAAAGGAAAATAGAATTAAAAATAAGTTTATTATGGTACAAATTTTTTTTAAATCCATGGATAGTTTTTTTCATAATATACATTTTCTATGAACTTTTTGAAGGTCCATTGTATTTATCAGTTTTGTAAATTTAAATGTATGATGCTAGTATTTCATTGATATATATTTTAAAAGATTTATTTATTTGAAAGGCAGAGTTACAGAGAGGTAGAGGCAGAGAAAAAAGGTCCTCCATCCACTGGTTCACTCCCCAAATGGCCTCAATGGCTGGAGCTGGGCCAATCTAAAGCCAGCAGCCAGAAGCTTCTTCTGGGTTTCCCACGTGGGTACAGGGGCCTAAGGACTTGGTCCATCTTCTACTGCTTTCCCAGGCTATAGCAGAGAGCTGGATCAGTAGTGGAACAATTGGGACTCGAACGGGCACCCATATGGGATGCCAGTACTGCAGGTGGCGGCTTCACCCACTACACCACAGCGCTGGTCCCACATTGATATATTTTAAAGTCAAATGTTAACAAAGGTACTTTGGGTAAAGGTAAATTCCAATTAAAATATGGAGTTTTGATTGATGACATTAAAATTTTATTCATTCATTCATTTGAAATACAGAGAGAGAGAGAGAGAAAGAGAGAGAGAATCTCATTCGCTCATTCACTCAAGTCCTTATAAGGTCTGGAGCTGGGTCAGGTCAAAGCCAGGAACCAGGAACTCAATGCGGGTCTCCCACATGGGTGGTGGTGACCCAGATACCTGAGGCATCATCTGCAGCCCCCCAGGCTAAGTGTTAGCAGGATGCTGGGATTGGGAGCAGGGTCGGGATGTTAATCTAGTTGGTTTTCCTTTGTGTGTAACTTGACATTTTTATTGTCTTTAGGATTTTCTCGTTGGGTTTGACAATTTTATGACAATATGCCTTGGAGAAGGTCTTTTTAGTTGAGTCTGCTTGGGGTTCTTTGAGCTTCTTGTATCTGATTGGCCATGTCTCTTGTAAGACATGGGAAATTTTCAACTATTATTTCATTTAGCAGGTTCTCAATGCCTTCTCCCTTTTCTTCAGGAATGCCTGTAATACAAATGTTTGGTCATTTAATGCTAGCCCATATTTCACATATACTTTCTTCATTCTTTTAAATTCTTTTCTCTTTATTTTTGTCTGATTGGGTTTTGTCAAAATTCTTGTCATCAAGGTCAGAAATTCTTTCCTCCACTTGGTCTATTCTGCTATCAGTCATATTTTTTTACTTTACTGATTGAAGATTTCATCCCCAAAATTTCTGTTAAGTTCTTCTTAATGAGTTCTGTCTCCTTAGTAATGTTTTCATTCATATCACTCATTGATTTCCTTATTTCTTTAATCTGTCTATTCTCTTCCACCTCATTGAGTTTCCTTACAGTCATTACTTTAACCCCATATTTGTCATTTCATAGATTTCCTTTAGTTTGGGATCTAATTCTGGAGGATTATCTTGTTCTTTTGGAGGTGTCTTGCTATCTTGCTTCTTCATATCCCCTGTGTCCCTACATTGATGTCTGTGCATCTGATGTAAAACTCCGGAAAAGTGTTTGGATGTCTAGGTGGGAGGGGAGAAGTCAGAGAAGGGGCATGGGCTGACTTGTGCTTCTCTTGAGGCAGAGCGAGGCCACGGGGTGAATTCTGCAGGAGTCCCTTTGGACCTAAGAGGCGTCTCCGCTCCGTCCATGTGGAAGAGTGAGCCCCAGCTAACTGGCAGATCCCTGTCAAGAAACCCAAGGGCAGAGCCACCGGGGTGGGTAGCAGCTTGAACCGTGGGCCTCTCAGCCTGGGGAGTCCTGGACCTCCGTGAGCGTGCTGCCTCTGGTAACTCAGCCCACTGCGGATGGGCTGTGTGCTCCTCGGGGTTTCAGCAGGCTCTGTGGGTGTACAAATCACCCGAGGGCCCTCTGTAAACCCACATTCAGAGTACTCACTAGAACCTCTGGCTGCCCTGGGTGCTGCTGCTTCCCCTGTGCAGGAAATGGGCTGCCGTCCTGGCCCAGTTGTCCATGCAGACTCCTGCTTTCTTCCAGATCTGCTGAACACACAGCCCTGCCTTTGCCTTGGTCCCTGCCCTGGGACCCTGGCCCTCCTACATGGATCCTTTTGGATATGTGTGCCACCAGTTGAGAGTGTGGCTCTGGAGCCAGGCCATCTGGGTTTGAATCCTGGCCCCAGGCCTGACTAGCTGTGTGATCTTGGGCAGGTCACTCAACCCCATTGGGCCTCCACGTTCCCATCTGAAGCAGGGAGAGGGCGTTGAAACCTGCTCCTCAGGACTGGTGCAGGAATGCGGGTGGATGTCACAGGTAAAGCACTTAGGACACAGTAGAAAAAACACAATCAAGATCAATGTCACGTGCAGTGCTCTGATTTCCTGAGAGCCAGCGTGAGGCGGTGGCAGTGTCATGGTCAGCAACTCTTCCCCAGGCTCAAAGTGGCCATTACAAGAGTGTCACTTGCTAGCACTATGTTTTCCACTTGCTAACAGGAGTGGTGGCTGCACATTTATAGATCAGGAAACCAGAGCTCAGGGCAGCTACACAACATGCCGTGAACTCAGCTCCCCTCCTGGTTCTCAGCCCTGTGATTTTTCTGGCAAATGGGCAGCTTTTCTAGGTGGACAGTTTAATCCGAGCTTGATGAAGCTACAGAGAGGCACACAGAGTGGGCAGTCTGAGGGAGGTTGTAAAAATGCAAAGTGGACATTGCGGAAGCTCAGAGAGCATGAGATGATGGTTAGGTGCATGGTATTGGATGAACTTGGACTTGAGTGTTCATTTCATCATAGAACGTGGTGGAGCTAGTGCTTGCCTTACCTTCTAGTTGTAAATGAAGTGAAATGAGGTGAAAGGTGTAACTCAGCGTTAGAAGCATGCGAGGGCTCAAACGAGATGACACGTGGTGGTATTCTGACCCAATCTGTCTGATATCAGGGGTCTTCAGACGTGGTTTACAAGGGCAGCAATTAAGCTTTTAACTTGTCAAAGAGGCACCCTTTGTTACGCTGTGCCTGACTCCTACCACAACTAGGTTTTAACAATAATGAGAAAAAGCTGCTTTTTTAAAATTGCAATCACATCACAGTGGCAATGTCAATATACTGTGCTGCACTAAGCAGTAACCATCATCACTATCACCCCCTCCATCATCAGCTCCTCTCCCAGGGCTGCTGTGTTCTGACTCACTGTGTATTTTCCCAGTAAGTACAAGGAAGATTCGCTGGTTCATTTGGAAGTTCAGCGGGGCTGTCCACTGGTTGTGGGTAGAACCCTCCCCCTCAGCTCTTATCTTCGCTTGCTATCACTGAAGGCTGTGTCAGGGCTGTGAGAGGCCAGGGGTTCGGGGACCTGTGGAGCAGCTGGTGCTCTGTCGGGTAAGCAAGCCTTCGCCATGTCCCTGTGGAGGATGGGAGAGAAATGGTGATTCTGCAGAGCTACCCTCGTGGAAGATGGTTTTCTCCCCTCCGGCCCTTCATGCCTGGCCTCCTGCCAAATCTCCTCTACCTCCCTTCAGCAAGTCTTCCTCCTCCTCATCTCTCCCAATCCCAGAAAGCCCATTGCAGTGGTCTCCCGAGTTTCTTAAACACGTCTGATCATGTCACTTCCCTACAAAATGCTTTCCAAGACTTCCCTTTAGCTTCAGAGAAAGTCCAAACTCCCTAGCACGCTCGGTATCTACTGTCTTCCTAAGTGGGTTCTTTCCTCTCTGTACTTATCACAGTTCTCCCACTTGTCTCTTGAATCATAAAGTGGGGTGCATTGAAAGTGGGGATCACGTGCTGAAATGGAGCCCATTTACTTGCAGCCAGATAGCCTATACTCCATGAGGAGACCTCTCCCTTTCTGGGAAGCCACAGGAGATGGGAGGTGGTAGGGTCGAGGCCAGGGCTCTGTGTATTCTTATCCCAGCAGCAGGTGCTGCCAGTGGGGCCTCAGCCACCCTCAGCAGGCTCTGCAGTGTGGACACTGGGCTGCCTGGAGGCGCTCTGATGGTACTTGCACATGCCTGGCTTCCATAGCCTTTGGTTTTGGTTCTCTGCAGGAGGCTTTCCATAAGCAAGGCAGTAACAAGGGGCTGTTTTGTGGCACAGTGGGTTAAATCGCTTTCTGCAATGCCAGCACCCCAGCTGCTCCTCTTCCCACCCAGCACCCTGCTAATGAGCTTGGGAACATAGCAGAAGATGGCCCAAGTCCTTGGGTCCCTGCCACCCACATGGGAGACCCACATGGAGTTCTAGGCTCTGGACTGTTACTTGCACAGCCCCAACCAGTGTGGCCATTGGGGAGGTAACCAGCAGAAAGGCATCTGAACTGAGGGTGGCCGTGGGCTGCCGTGAGGCAGGAAGGTAGGTACGGAAGAGCTGGTGCTGCTGAGCAGGTGGCCAGGGATGCACTCCCCAGGTGTGGGGGGTGGGAGCTGCATTATGTTCTGAAGACTCTAAATCACAATGCCACTCCCCAAGCACAGAGGTCTAAGGAGTTGGATCTGCAAAAAACAAAAACAGTTCTCTAGTTACAGTGAAGATTTATTGAGGGTTGGTGCATCCAGTCTCTCATTCAATCTTCAACAACACCCTGTTACAATCTCCACATTGCAGACGAAGAAATTGAAGCTCAGAGAAGTTGTGTGAGTTGCTTGGGGCTTAAAACAAGGACTGCCAGGCTCTAAAGCCAATGTTCTCAACCATGGGACAGACACCTCTGCCTTGGAGTCCAGTGACCTCCGTGATAAGAATATCCTGGCCGGCACTGTGGCTCAATAGGCTAATCCTCTGCCTTGCGGCGCCGGCACACCGGGTTCTAGTCCTGCTCGGGGCACCGGATTCTGTCCCAGTTGCTCCTCTTCCAGGCCAGCTCTCTGCTATGGCCAGGGAGTGCAGTGGACGATGGCCCAGGTCCTTGGGCCCTGCACCCGCATGGGAGACCAGGAGGAAGCACCTGGCTCCTGCCTTTGGATCAGCGCGATGCGCTGGCAGCAGTGCGCCAGCCGTGGCGGCCATTGGAGGGTGAACCAACGGCAAAAGGAAGACCTTTCTCTCTGTCTCTCTCTCACTGTCCACTCTGCCTGTAAAAAAAAAAAAAAAGAAGAAGAAGAAGAAGATCCTTGTAGTGGTGCTCCAAGCGGGCAGGGTTGGGTATGATTCAAAATGAAGCTCATACAAGAAGGTCCCCATGCTATCAGGATTTTGGTCCTTGAAGCGGAGGGACAGTCCAAAGGGCTTTGGGCAGGAGGGGACCTGGTGCAAGACACCAGCCCACAGCAGAAGCCCGTGCTGAACCCTAGGATTCTGCTCAACATAATGAGCATCTGCCAGGCGATGCCAGCCTCTGCAGGAGTCCTAGCCTCCAGATGGACTTTGTCAGCTCGTCCTCTCGCCGCTGTAGGCAGAGAACATGGAGGGGGAGTGGGTGGGGAGCAGGGAGGGCCAGCGCTTCCTCTGAGCACCCCATGGTCCTCCACCTGTCCCTCGCGCTGGAGGGAAGCTGCCAGTCCAGCAGGAATGGCCAGAGAAGTCAGAGGCATGCTGGTCTTGTGCCCATGAGCTTGGCTGCATCCCCCTAAACCAGTTCCTACTCTTCTTGGTTCTGGAGGCCACAGTTTGAGGCAGCTCCCATATGACACTAAATGTGGCCACATGTGGTTGCATGAGGCCAAAACTGGGCTCCCTCTTGTTTTCAGCACGGATGTGGTTAAGGTGAGGGGCTGTTTGGGAGGAACTGCTTCATAATTCATAATGTTCCCAATATATACACGAAAATCAGCTGTGTTCCTGCCTGCAAAACCCTGAGGCCCAGGCTCTGAACAGCACATCCAGTGCTCAAAGCAAATCCATGAACAAGCCCAGTTCCCACATGGGGGAGGTGGGCTCCTCCCCTCTCATCTAGGTGGCACACAGAGTACAGCATGGGCACAGGGACAGGTAAAGCAGGGGCCCAGCAGTGAACTACAGCGCAGGCAGTAACAGGAGACCTGGGCGTGCTAGGGTGTTCCACAAAGGCCTTCCTGGAGGAGGCAGCATGGAACTTGAAACCCCAAAGACAAGGAAACCATGTCGGCAGAGCGGAAAGGCCAAGGCTCAATGGAGCAGTGTGTGTGGTCTTGGCTAGAGGACAGAGGATGGGAGCAAATCTGGCTCAAGCTGAGTCTTAGGAGATGAGGCAGGACTTACAGGCCAGAAATGAACCTCCCTGCGGGGCTACCATAGCCTCCCCCAACCACACATCAGCCCCATGTCTGTGGCTTCTTCCCAGAGCTGTACAGTGCTTTGCACATAGTAGGTGCTTGGCAAATGTTTGTTGATTGAATGAGGTGATTTTTCTGGAAGACAAATGCATGTGTGACAGACACACATTACCTTCTCTGATCATACAAACCACACCGACTTACTGAGCCCCCGAATGTGCTGCATGTGGTGCTGTGAGGATGCTGGAGTCCGGAGTTGGAGCACCTGTTTTTAGTTCGTTTTCTGTAATATTCCCTCTGAGCTGCTCAGAAAGGACCCAGCGAGTGCTGAGATGTCTTCTGTGACTTTAAATTTCCTTTTTTTTTTTTTGGACTAGCTTGCCAAGATACAGGGACCCTCAGCATGTGAGTTCTTCCAGTCACTTAAAATTTGAGAAGAAGGTGGGATTCAGCTGTGGGACAGTAGTTAGAATCTTCTGATCCCATCTTAGCTTAGCCTCATACCTGGTGGCCAAGGTGTCACCTTTGGATCCCAGCCTCCATACTGGTAGGCTTCAAACTTAGCCCACAGTCTAAGCAGGCACCAGCAAACCGACGTACAGTCACATAAAGAGAGCTGGCCTGGGGTCAGAGGCCCAGGCTGAAGCCACGGCACTCCTTGTGGTCAGTCGCTGGACTTTAGGAAAATCACCTTGACTCTCTGGGCCTTAGCTGCTTCCTGTGCAAGATGAGTGGGCTGGGACAGGTGTCCCTCAGCTCCCCTCCAGCTCTGTCTCTGGGTCAGTGGTGGAGGAGACCAGCAGGGCTACCCAGGAGCTGCAGGGAATGGCAGCCATCTTGTTGGAATGTCACCCTGACCCTGTTGGCAATCTCATCATCATCATCAGCAGCAGCAGCAGCAGCAGGATCAGCTCTTCGATGTATTGGCCTTGGGTGTGGTTCCCCCAGAGGGGACATTCATCACCTCCACATAAAGCTGTCAGACCAACCGGTCCACTAATGTAAGCGCATAGAATGTGCACTAATGGATTCCCGCTACCCAGTCAGTTTGCATACCTGCACAGAGCTGGCATGAGCATGCCAAATTGAATTCATGGGGACAAAAACTCATTGAGAATTGAATAGAAAATGAGCCTGCTTCTTGGCTGTCATCATTCATAGGCACCCTGAGAACTCAAGGTTGATTATATTTCAGGTTGATTTATACTTACTACCAGGTGGTGTGGTCCCCCTGGCTGAACCATCCATTAATGTCCTGGCTCCACGGCGCCCCAGGAGGAAGGGGGAGGAGGACTCGAGGCAAAGGTGGATCAGAACCGACCAGGATTTTCTTTGCCAGTGTGTCCAGTGGCTGATGATGCCACTGTACTCTTGAGAAGTCTGGGGTGTTGTGTGCCCTCCGGGAGAATCATGTGACCCAAGGGTCACTCCATTTACTGTTTTGCAGGATCATGGTGCCAGGTATCAGCTTCTCAGATGGGAAGATTTCTCTTCTGCAGCCATAGGAAGGCAGCAGAGTGGGGATCGGGGGGAGGCGTGTGCAGTAAAGATTGCCTTGGCCTTGTAAGAGCCGACTGCCCTTCCTGCGACTTTAACCTTGCACAGGCACAGACTGATGCAACAGTCTGACGGCAGAGCTGGTGCACCCAGCCTCTGTACCAGCCCTGCCCCAGGGCTGCCCAGCTTGGCTGGCCTGCACTGCCCAGTGTCATCACACATGAGAGAATAGAAGACTATTACCAAGGTCTCAAGAGGGGAGGTCTATCCTTAGGCATCTGTGCCTGCCTCCATCAATTGCTAGAGATAAAAGCCAAATTTCAACTGTTGTGGCTAGGGATAGAATGAGCTTCCCAGAACACAGAAAATATGAGAATTGGCAGAGTCAGTGGCCTGGCTCTGGTATTGGAGGTGGCTCGATTTTCTTCTGCTGATAACAGCTTCAGATGACTGGATTTGGGGTGAGAAGGAGCCGTGTATTTGATGTTGTTTTTTTTTTTTTTTTTTTTTTTTTTTTTTTTTTTTTTTTTTGACAGGCAGAGTGGACAGTGAGAGAGAGAGACAGAGAGAGAAAGGTCTTCCTTTGCCGTTGGTTCACCCTCCAATGGCTGCCGCGGCCGGCGCGCTGCGGCCGGTGCACCGTGCTGATCCGATGGCAGGAGCCAGGAGCCAGGTGCTTTTCCTGGTCTCCCATGGGGTGCAGGGCCCAAGGACCTGGGCCATCCTCCACTGCACTCCCTGGCCACAGCAGAGGGCTGACCTGGAAGAGGGGCAACCGGGACAGAATCCGGCGCCCCGACCGGGACTAGAACCCGGTGTGCCGGCGCTGCTAGGCGGAGGATTAGCCTAGTGAGCCGCGGCGCCGGCGGAGCCGTGTATTTGAAAGAGCTTATGGACTATCAGACCCATTCCAAGTCAGACCAGAGCTTCTCTGTGTACCTACTTCAGAGAAGAACAACAAATCCACACTAAATTGTAGAGTTAATCTGGGGAGGCCATCAGCATGTCTGAACTGTTCCACTTCTGTGGAGTCCTCACCAACCCAGAACCCAGGTGCAAAATCAGAGCCAAGGCCATTTCCAGAAGCCCACGGTGCGTTCTACTCATTGTGTAGGGCTTCAGAGCCATTCTCTCCCATTCGATTTGCTCATAATTTATAAAGAATGCTAACAAATGTGGTATCTGGTTCCCGAGTCCACAGCAGGCCAAAGGAGGAAGCATCTTTTAATGGTAGAACTAAAGGAGATTTAGCAGAGTTTAAGGAGGAAAACAAGTTTTTTCTCCCATGGAAAAGATCTTCACTTATTACACATGATAAAATGTAGACTGATTTGCCATGAAGTGCCAGATACATGAGATATTGCTGGTTTATAAATGATCGTGGATTTGTCTTTTAAACATTTTTATGTCCATTTATTAGTGTCTTTGTCTTTAGCGTCTGCAACTGTCACTGTTTGCTTTAATAAAACAGTTGTTGCCTTGGCCCATGAAGGCAGTTTTGGAGCTGCTCTGCTAGATGATACCACTGTGCTGTTCTCGACACTGAGAGGACAGCGTGCTGGTTGTGTTTGCTCCGATGAATCCATTTCCACACTAGTTAAATCCGGTGAGGCCCACCCTTCCTGGCTTCTCAGAGCTCTGAGCTGCCCTTAGCGTTAGTCCCACCCCCTGAGTTCCCGGGTCATTGAAGCAACTCAGTGTTGTGCTGATGACACCCCGAAGCTGAGATTAGGGGCAGAACCACCTCTGTACCTCCAGATCCCCTCTCCCATCACCCCAAGGCACCGGGGCAGGCAGAGAGTGGGGCAGGACAGCCTGGACAAGGGTGAGGGAAAAAATCGAGTTGATGATCAGAAGGTGGACGTCAGTGCTTCCATGAAGTCTGAGGTCAGAAGTTGACCATGACTGAGAGCAGGTGAAGGAATCATGCGGACCTGCAGTGTAGCCCAGGAGGAATGGGAACCCAGGTCAGGGATCCGGAAGGTGGGCTTGCACACAAGTGCAGCCAAACCAGCAGAAAACACCCAGGTGAGCTCTGTTCTCAGTCCTCACAACCTCAGGGTGGAAATGACCCTGGTGAGGGAAGAGTAACAGTGTAAGTCAGGGCCAAACCATCCACTGTTTCTTTATTCTTTTTCCTCTATTCATGTTTTGTATAAAATTTCAGTCACCCAGTGAGACCCTCCTACATTCCAGATGGGGCCCGGAGCAGGGCAGTCAGCTTCTAATTGCAGGTAACACCGCTTTCCTGCCATTGTCATGCTGGGCTACAGAAATTATTTTAGCCTGCAGGGTTCTCCCTCTGAGGTCTCCTCAGTGAAATATAGGTATTTGCAATGAAAAATAAGAGTGCCGTGGGTCAGGGAGCTGGACACGGCCCACTCTGCCGGCTCTGCAGAGGAGCAGGCCGAGTGTCCCAGGTACAGGGAGTGCTGGGCAGAGGACGCTCTGGGTCTCCTGAGTGTCCAGCTCTTCTCCAGCGTCCTGAGGACAGAGAGGCGGCAAATCCAACAGGAAAGGCAGAAAGGAGAGCCTGGGAAAGGCTGTTGTAGCTGTGTGACATTGGCCTTGGTTTACTCATTTGTAACACAGAGTCCCTAGTGCCTACCAACCTGGTTGACAGTAAAGGCAGGGTAGGGCCAGCAAGCTGTAGGCACGTCACAAACGAAGCTTCTGTTTTTCCTTTTTGGGCAGTTACAAAGATGTTGTTATGACTTTTTTTTTTTTTTTTGCTTTTAAAGAACATGCTCATGCAGACTCTTATTTTCTTATTTTCCTCTGCTTCCTCCACGCCCCCTCTGGGAACCTAGCAAGCTCCTTTTGTGGATGTGGCCTGAGGAGGGCTGCCCCAGCCTACAGTGCAGGGACTAGGGACTGGGCTGCAGGGACCCTGGGAAAGCGACAGCCTTGTGTTAAAGCCCCTCTTGGGTCCACCAGACGAGGACCCTGCCCTCTGCTTACCGCTCCTCTCAGAAGCAAGCGGTGTAGACATCGGAGCCCCAGGTTGTCAACTCAGGGTTTTGTGGATCATAGACCAAGCAACTTGGGTCTCTGAAGCCATTGTTCCAGAAACTGCCGGACAATTGAGCCCACCTGACACCAGGAGTGGGAAGGCAGGGCTGGACATGCAGCATGTCCAGGAGGAGACAGCTCCCCGGGGTGCCAAGCCCTTCTGGTGAGCAGGGGCCGTCATGAAACCTCGTCAATGAAATGAACGATACCACTCTCACGGGGCTCTCATGAGGGCCGGGTGAGATCCGACAGGAGAACTCGCGGGCAGCGGGCAGTGGGCAGTGTCCTCAACAGCTCTGAACTCCACCTGTTTCTCTGGGGGAGGACACCTTCCTTTCCCCATCTGCGTCTGTGCCAGTGCTACCGCTGCCGCTAGATGGCGCGCGTTTCCCACACAGGGCCCCTTCTCTGGCCCCAGTGGCCGAGGCCAGCCACAGCCCCCGGGAGCTCTTGTTTTCTTGTGTTCCCTCTGTTTTCTGGTTTTCAGCTGTTGTACTGTGCTCTGCTCAATGTACTGTGTTTGTTCCTGAGAAAAGCCAAGCATAGACTGAGACACTTATGTCTCTTTAGGGACCCGCCAAGCACCTAGCACCTGGGTGAGTGGTCGCTGTGTTCAAAGCTCTTTCAGGTGAATCCTGTTATTCACACAGTCGGTCTCTGGATTCAGCAAGTCCTGCCGTGGGAGCTGGGGCCCTCCAAGGAGTGAGAAGGATCCAGGGTGTGCTGCAGAGAGAGGACACGCACAGACTGGACCCTGGCTTGGCTCCCCTCTGCTTAACTACCTGTGTGGCTGTAGCCTGGAGTAAGCCGTTTAACCTGAGTCTCGGCTGACTCACTTCTGAGTGGCAGTGTTAATGCCGGCCTGCCTCCCAGCGTGGTGGCAGAGAAGAAACAGGATTGGGCATGAGTGGACGGCTTTGGCCAGTTGTCAGCTGGGGCTCAGAGTGGGGGTAACTTTTGGTGAACAGACCTGGCATAGGGTGCGTTGGCTGCATCAAAAATATTGGATTCCGCTCTGGATAAACAAATACAGGTATAGATAAAATGCAGTGCAGAGGCAAATGTTAGCCCCAGATAAAGCGAGTGAGGCACGTGTGTGTGAACACAGATAGGAGGGGATGAAGGAGCTGAGTGGGCACTGAATATTCATGACCCCCACTAAATATACATGAGGCATGCAAAGCACCAAGTATTCAGGCTGCACCAACCATGCACGTGACCCAGAGGGCACTCCACGTTCAGTCATTATGGTCCCATTGGAGCTGTTAGAATGCAGATAAACAGCCACGGCTTTCAGCAGATTGCTTAGTAAGCGGCAGCTGTGGCGAGCCGGACTGGCTCTGTGCCTCTCTGAGGAAACACGGGTACGCTTAGGCCCCAGGCAACTTCTGTCTTTTGGGTCTGTTGCGCGAACCTGGACTCCGGTGTTTGTTGCCACCCCTGGAGCAGGCGGGGCCGACAGGGCTGAGGGACAGAGCATGGGGGCAGCGGGTAACCTGGTTTTCTGTGTGTAGCCCCTGCAGTCCTCCTGCACAGCAGCCTGAGTTCCCTGGCTGCATCGATCTCCCCTTGCTCTCACTGTGGGCTTTGCATCAATGCTATCAGCTGTGTGATCTGAGTCTCTTCCTCCAGTCTGTGAGCCCCTCTGGTAGCTGGGTGGGCCCGGAGGCTACCGTTGTAGTCTGGCTTGCTGCAGAGATGTGGGTGCTATGTCAGATGTATCGAGGCAAAGGTGGGAGAGAAGGTCTGCTGCTCCTTTAGTGAGGCTCTCAGCCCCCTCCCCACCAGCCCTCATCAGAGTGGACCAGTTTCCAGACAGAAAACTGAGTGCTTTAGGTAACATGCTGTGGACGGTTTCCCAGGACCCTGAGGCTCCCTCCCAGTCCTGAGGGCACAGAGTGAAGCCGGTTCAGCAGCCACCTGCCAGTCTCAGGCCCTCCTCGCTGGCCTGACCCTGCTCCATGAGCACTCTCACCATCAGCATCCTGTGGCCTCGCCACATGTCACCCACAGGAGGCCATTGTCAGATCCAGCCGCGGTCACTTACCAGCTGTGGCACTTAGCAAGTCCCCTAAACACTTTGTGCCCTGGCGTCTTTGTGAGTAAAATCACCGGACCCAGCTCCAGGAGCAGCAGACATCCACTGAGCCATCCTGGGCACAGGTAAGACAGACAGGTCTTTATTTTATGGCATTTCATTTTATTCTTTATGTACTTCTTTGCTTTAAAATGGGCTTACAGGATTTAGACTAGATCCCAGCACACAGAGCTTAACATTCAGTGCCTGTCTTTAGGGGGATGGCATAGCAGTGCGACTGAGGGAAAGTACAAGAACATGAGCCCAGTGGAGGTGTGAGGAGTACCTGGGGTACTCAGATCAATATGGGGAGTCTTGGCCAGGTTCTGGGGGGCCCGGTGCTGTTTCTGAAAGCTAATGACAGATCCAGGGAGGGAGGGGCATCAGACAGTGGGAGTGACTGGCAGGTGATTATAATGACAGGATGTGGGGTGTTTTGGAGACTTGCTAGGATAGCCTACACAGGAGGTGTTGGTGGAAGTAGAACATGAAGAAGTTCAGAGCACGTAGGAGATCTTCCCCCAAGTCCACAGAGAGTCCTTGTGGGTCACTCTCCTCTGATGTCTTAGAGATAGCTGTCCAGTCTGCCACCAGTCTCCACCCTCATGGCTGCACATCCCAGCTCAGGCCATCAGAGACCCAGGCAGGGCCCAGGTTGAGTGTGGCAGGCAGGGGC
This sequence comes from Oryctolagus cuniculus, assembly GCF_964237555.1. Taxonomy (NCBI): domain Eukaryota; kingdom Metazoa; phylum Chordata; class Mammalia; order Lagomorpha; family Leporidae; genus Oryctolagus; species Oryctolagus cuniculus. Next base: position 171,469,540 of record NC_091433.1, read on the forward strand.
CATCTGTCCTGCCCCAGCCACTCATCCTCAGAAGGAGACTGTGGGAGATGAAGAGGAGTGGAGAAAGAGGAAGAGACACAGAGGCAGGCTTCCTCCTGCTCAGCTACACGGTCATTGGATTCCATCCATCTTGTGGGAGGGAACAGGTGCAGCAAGAAACGAATGGAACATACTGTGAAGTAGGCAAAAAATTCTCCACTCGGAATCATACCACACAAGACCAAGTCCTCTGGGCAGGGGCAGGGAAACCATGCAGAGAACTGAATAAGGAAGTTTAATATAGACAGAGCATGGGATTGGTTGAATGAATGAGTAGGAGGTCAAACTCATAAGGAGAGCCACACAGTGCAACAGCAGATGTACCAAGGGCATCCACTGTGCTCGGGGCTGAGATGGAGCCACCAGGGAAGAGCCCCCCTTCCCTCCCGGAGCTGATCTAGCCTGTGCTGGGAGAAACACAGCTATGGAATGTGTCGGAAATCTGCCTCTAGGATGCCAAGCACAGCTCTGTAGCAGAAGGTGTCTCAGCAGAGGCACTGTGACTCAAGTGCTCTCTTTATGTGGAACTTCCTCGCGCTGCATAGTGAAAGACACATACTCGAGGGTTGACACTGAATAGACGCTGAGCATTTGCACTGCTTCATTGAAGACATTCTTAAGTGAAATAGACTTCTCCCCCTTTTACACTGCGAGTGTGTGGCAGGGAAGAACCCGAAGGCTCATAGATTGGCCCAGTGCACTCAACACTGCTTTTACACCTTCAGTGTACATGTCAATGCTACGAGGAAGGAACAGGACATCTCAGAACTACTGTTCACATAGCTCTGGCCCCATAGTCCCCCAGAAAGTTTGCTGAATCTCCAGGGATCCACAGGCCAACTGCTGAGACGCTGGACTTCCCCAAGCTCCTGGACAACAAGTGATTCAGTCACAATTTGGAGCTGGGGCTCTCAACTTCAGACCCTGTGAGCTTCCCACCAAACCTGGTGGGCCTCCAAGTAGACAGGCTGCCTTGGCCATGTCCAAGTGCATGCTATGTGGAGAAGGAAACCAGAGTCCAGATGTCATTTTTGTTTTTGCTGGAGACCAGGTTGGAGGATGTAGCATGAGGTTGTTAACTGAGTGGGCTCCTGAGATTGCTACTGCTGTGCCAGTCAGCCTGTGGCTCTGGCCCTGGCCCAGGGTAGGGGAAGGAGCACTGCCCCTAGAGAGAGCAGGGCAACAGGTTTTGCTGCACCTGCTCACCCCCAGGAGGGAGGACAGCAGAGCAGAGCCTGGTAGGTTAGTCCTAAGTCAGATAAGTGTCCCCATTGGGGGAGGAAACTCAATCTTAGAATAGATCAAGACCCTGGTGATCTGGTGGCTAGCTTCTGGCACTCACCTTGCCACAGCCCAAGTCCAGTTCCTGGCCTGATGCCTCCACATTCAATATTTCATGCATGATTCCTCATCCTGCCCAACCGGAAAGGTCTCAACTAATTTCCAGTTATTTCTTGGATATGATCAGAATCCTGCCTCTTAACCTTTGTAACTTCATACATCATCAATTGAAAGTAATTAAATGCTGCTTTTTAGACAAATAATGCATGTTGGACATCCACAAATGACCTGAGCCTTGTTCAGACGGGGATGAGGGTAGGGCTGAGAAGCAGGCTCGTGTCAGCCTTGCATCGGAGGGACTGTGCCGTGCTGGGGGCTTCCCTGCTCAGGACTCAGCTGGTGAGAAATGCTCAGGTCAGGGCACCCAGAGGACCAATCGCTGGAAATGAAGTCCCCACCAGTCCCATTCACGTCTTCACGAAGGCTCCTGGGAATTCAACCCCTTGTGAATGCAGTCTTAGAGCCCTGGAGTGAGACAGGCCCTGAAGTGAGACTGCAGGACCCGTCTTCCCAGTGATTAAAGGTTTGTGCAGCAAGGTGGGATCTCCTTGTGTTCCCCTGGACAGCACTGGACTCTGCACTGTAGGATTCCACCCTGGCTGCTTGTCAGTTGCTTCTGCCCCTCTACCTGTCCTTGTCATGGCACCATCTTCGCTTTAACACATTGCGTTTCATGGCAGGCCACGCTGGCCAGGTGTATAGATCATTCTATGATAATGGCCCTTTGAGTCATTGCTTCTGAGTGGGCTTTCCAGTGACTCTCTCCCAGTCACTCCATAGCACAGTTCACTCCTGGGAAGATTTCCTTTCAGACAGGCAATCCCTATCGGAGTGGGAGTCCCCATTAGGTCTGATCAAAGAGCCCTCTGCAACCTGCCCTTCCCTGGAGCTCATGTGTGTTGGTGTTTGTAACTAATAGCACTGACTTCAATGTTGCTAGGAACCCAAGGGAGTGGATATAAATAGCCTTTAAGCCAAAAACAATAGATAGCATGTAGGGGGTTTATGCAGAGTCAATCTTTTGAGCTTAAATGTGGGGTTTTGAAACTGAAATATTTTTCTACCCTTTACAAAGAATTTTTTTTAAGACAAGCAAACAAATACTGTTAACAGGCATTGGGGAGATAATCTTTAGAAAAAACAAAGCCTTAAACTCCAAGTCTTTACCTAAAAGTATGAAGTTGCCTCTTAAAATGCCATATTTAAGAAATTTCATTTCTGAGCAGCTTAGTCTCTTAATTGTGAGAGCTCTCAGTTTACAAACTCATTTCTAAACAAAGTGGTCTTCTAAGGAGCCGTTGTATAAAAACCAAGACTCTTATCTTAACGTCTTGGTTTGAAGGAGTTGACTCAATGCGTTTGGGTAATTTACATGGTGTAGGATACCGGAATACCTTCTAACTCTGTCCAGCAGTGTCCTGAATCAGAGTCCCTTGGGAAGGTTTATTTGTTTATTTAGATTCATTTATTGAAAGAGTTACAGAGTCAGAGGGAGAGACAGAGATCTTCATCTGCTGGTTCACTCCCTAGGCTAGACCTAGGAAGGATGAAGCCAGGAGCTTCATCCGGGTCTCCCACATGGGTGCAGGGGCCCAAGCAGTTGGGCCATCTGTTGCTTCTTTCCCACGCCATTAGCAAGAAGCTGGATCAGAAGTGGAACAGCCAGTACTCTAACTGGTGCCCATATGAGATGCCGGCATTGCAGGAGGCATCTGAACCCACTATGCCACAACATCAGCCCCTAAGATTTATTTCATTTATTAGAAAGGCAGAGTTTGAGAGCGAGAGGGAGAAGGAGAGAGAGATCTTCCATCCACTGGTTCACACTCCATATGGTGGCAATAGCCGGAGCTGAGGAAGCCTGAAGCCATAAGCCTGGAACTCCATCAAGGACTCCCACGTGAGTGAAGGGGCTCAAGGACTTGGGCCATCTTCAGCTGCTTTTCCAGGTGCATTAGCACAGAGCTGGATTGGAAGTGGAGCTGTAAGAATTGGAACTGGTGATTACATGGAATGCCTGCATTGCAGGTGGCAGTGGCTTAACCTGCTGCTCCACCACACTGGCATCTCCTGGGAAGATTCTAAGTATGTAGCTCCGAGGTCCCACACATTGCCTGCTCCGTTCAAACACGTTGCACTTTTGTGGCATGTCACATTCCTCACGTTTACAGATGAGTTTGTGCTGCTTGTGTTTAGAGTGGCTTGTTCTTTGGGCTTATAGGGAGGCATCTTAATTCAGCACTGAAATTCTGGGGCCAGGACACGGAAAACCCATGCTCTCATGAAACACTATTTCAGAGATTTCTGATGTGTGCAAGGATAAGAGTTTAAGAACTTACTCGACAACTTCCCTTTGTCAGATCTCACTCATCCTACCATCTCCAGCATGGGCTCCAGTTAGTCACTGGGTTCAGGGCATGTCAGAAAATGCCAATGACTTTGGACACTTCCATGTCTCTCTTAGACTTGCACTTTTCCTAGGGCTCTCCTGCCTTAAAAGTGGGTTGGAAGGTATTGAATCTGCCCTGGGCGTGGAGAAGAGGGTGAAGGAGTGAGCATTTAGTTTCCTGGTGCTACCTTATACATACTGATTTAGGGTCTTCATCTGTTTGGGTAGAAAAATCACAAACATTTCCATAAATAGTCGTGTCTTTTATGTAAATGGGTTTCCCTCTGCTGGTCTGTTGAGAATAATCTTCCATAATTACAACAGTTATTTACTTATGGGCAAATCAGCTTTCCTACCACTTCTTCTGTTTAGAGAAGCTTCCAACTGCTCAGGAGTTCCCCCACCGCCCCGCCCCCGTGTCTAGAAGGGCCCTTGGGCCCTGACGTGGAGAGGCCTGTTGGTGGAGTTAGCAGCAGGTCCTGGGACAGGAGGGGCAGCAGAACCTGCAGCCACAGAGTAGGGATTAGGCTTCCTCCAGTTCCTCTGCAGGAAGTCCTCCAGGGTGTCCAGGATGCAGTCCTGGGGGCTTTCACAGCTGGGTGAGGAAACAAGTCACATGGAACAAATGAGAACCGATTAAGCCCTAAAGCCTGTGGTTCTGCTTAGACCCAGTGTGGTGAGTGTTCAGCAAGGAAGACAGTGGTGCAGCCTGAGAGACTCTGGGATGGCTTCCTGGAGAGATGGCTTGAGGAAGGTGGGAAGAGCAGAGGCCTGGGAGGGAGCTGGTGTGATGTGACCTGTCAGGGAACAGGGAGAAGGCCCTCTAGCCTGGAAGCAACTGTGTGTTCAACAACTACCCCCAGCCTGTTCTCCCGGGGGTCGCTAGGTTGTCTGCTAACAATAGTGAGTTTGATCAGGCAGCTGGGGCAGGGAGAGGTTAACTTGGATCACCCAAGGGAACAAAACCAAGATGTTTGAGAGACACTGCTGGCAATGGCGGCAGGATGAGAAGACAGTGGAAGTTGTCGCAGTCTTTGGGAGTAGTTGGGACATGGCTCTGTAGGGTAGGGTTGATGGTGAAGCCACACTCCTTGTGGAGAGAATGACTCAGATCAGTGGGGTGGTGGAAGGGGGGAAGAGCGGTCACACTGACTGAACAGGATCTTTCATCTTGGGCCCCCTCCCCTGAACGTGTGTGTCACGTTGGTTTTGTAAACTGAGACCAGTAGAAATATTTCTCAGTAGAATAAGACGGAAGTTGGTTGCCATATTTTATAGATAAAGAAAGTGAGTCAAGAAAAAGTATATCACTAGCCATTTGATATTTTTTATTAGTTCTTATAAAAAGGTTTGTTTATTTTATTTGAAAGGCAGCGTTTCAGGTAGAAAGGGAACAAGAGAGAGATCTGCCATCCACTGGTTCATTCCCTCAAATGGCCGGGGCTGGGCCAGGCCAAAGCCAGGATCCAGGAACTCTATCCTAGTCTCCCATGTGGGTGGCAGGGACCCAAGTATTTGGGCCATCACCTTCCCAAGTGCATTATCAGGGAGCTGGATTGGGAGAAGAGCAGCTGGGACTTGAGCTGGTGCTCCCATGTAGGATCTGAGATCACAAGCAGAGGCTTAACCCTTTGTAGCACAATGCCAGCCTCACGTTTATGAGTTCATCACAGGTACTGACTCACCTGGGAGATGGTCTGCTCCTGTCAGTTCTAATTAATAATAATATTGACAACAGAGGAAATAACCTGGGAAATGTATTGCGTTCCTTCTGTGTGTCCATAGTACCTGATAGGATATAGTCCTTGTCTCCCAACAGCTTTCAGTCCAACATAGAAGAATGCACAGTTCTTTTGGGCAAGGGCACCGGATGTGGGGAGCAACTCGGACTAGACTAAGTTACTGGAATTAAGACTTATTCTATGCATCTGCTCTCCCACAATATGGCGCTGGGAGAGGAGTAAACAACTTTTACACAGCTGCCTCTAGTTCGACCAATAACCTGCAGGAGCTGATCCTGCTCCTGATTGGAAGAGAGCAGCGTACTTGGTGTGTGGATAGCAGAGTTGGGATTGGTGGAAGAGGACTATAAAGGAGGAGAGAGACAACATGCACCAGGAACATCTAAGGGGAACATCCGGATAACATCTGAGCAGCCTCCGAGAGAGCCGGCTGGCGGTGTGCCGCTCCCCCACGGAAGTGGGGAAAGTGGCAGGGGGAGCCGCCCTTCCACGGAGGTGGAAGGATCGGCAGCCAACCCAGGAAGAACCAGCAGCAAACCCGGGAAGGGCCAAGCAGACAAAAGAACAGTGCAGGGTCTTGTGTCGTTCCTCCACGAAGAGGGGGAGCGACAACCGGAGAGCTGCTGGAACACCTGCCAAGAAGCCCTGTCCACTCCATTGGCTGTTACTTTGGTGGGAAAAGCCAAGACACCTGACAGACAGAAGTCCAAGGAGTCCTGAGATAAATACAGGGACTGCTGATAGATGAACTCAAGTTTGAATGGGATGAACAAAATACAGTCTTTCTCCCTCACTGCCTGACAGATGGAGGGTACAGCTGAAACTTGTGAGAAAGATCAGCTCAGCTCTGGAGAACTGAAGAATAATGCCTTTCTGCACAGCGGAGTTGGATTGCCAGTCACCTTGTGGCCTGATCATGCTTGGTGAGCACCAGTAGTTTTATGAAAGGAGGGGTCTGCACACACATTTATTCAACGAGTATCTGGGGGGGGGGCATCTCCTCTGTGTCAAGAGCTGTGCAAAACTGGGTGAACAGAGCTGACTGGACTCAGTATGTGCTCTGCATGAGTCAGAGTGTAGTCAAGGAGACCACAGATTTCCCAGGAGTTAAAACCAGCACATTGCTCTGAGGAGGGGTAACCAAACTTCAAGGTGGGCTTATGTCTTCCATCCACAAGGAGGTGCCATCACTCATTGTACTCCAGGCACCCCAGGTGTCTTGCTGGTGTGCGTCCCTCCCCACCTGAGGGTATCTGATGTGTGGTTCCTTCAGCACCAAAGACTGTCCCACCTCTGTTGACTGTCCCTACACATCTTCAGGTTGGTGTAAGCACTGCTGCTTCAAAGCAGCTCACCCTTATCTTCTTCCCCTCAAATCCAAGTGATGACACCACTGTTACTTTTCTTTCCAAAACAGTGTTCATTTCCTTCGCAACACAAATATATTTGTACCCATGTGAATTTTTAAATAACTGTTGACTTTCCCCAGTAGGCTGTGGGCTCCTCAAGATAGACTTTCCTCCCCTGCTCTGTTTTCTACAGTTCCTGCCACTTGGAGGGCATACAATAAATACTGCACTAAATTCCCCAAAAAAGGCAAGTCAAGAAACTTTCTGCATCTCAATTTCTTCGTCTGCAAAATGGGACTTATGCATTTACTTTGTAGGGTTTCTGTAGCATGGCAGGATGAATGATGTCCCCTAAGAGGTTCTTGTCCTAACTCCTGGAGCCCGTGCATATGTCATCCTACCTGGCAAAAGGGACTTTACTGATGCGATGAAGGGAAGATTCCTGGGGTGGGATGATTCTCCTGGATTGTCTGGGTGGGCCTGAGGCAGCCACAGGGGTAGTGTAAAGAGGGAGGAAGGCAGTGTGATGCCAGAAGAAGAGACTTCAAGGTGTTTTGCAATTGACCTTGAGGATGGGGGAAGGAGCCAAGAGCCAAGGATTGCAAGCGGAAAGAGGCAAGAAACAGGTTCTCCCTGGAGCCTTCGGAAGGAACCAGTGGTGCTGACACTTTGACTTGACCCTGTCAGACTAATTTTGGACCTCTGACATCAGGAGCTATAAGAGAAAGAAAACGGTTGTATTATCCTAAGCCTCAAAATTTGTAGTAATTTGTTCCAGCAGCAGTAGGAAGCTGATACATAGGGATCAAGTATGATAATATGTGGAAGACTCCTGAAAGAGCGCAAAGCCAGGAGTGATTATTAGTTTATAACAACTCACCCTTTATTTGTTCCATTTCTGCACAGAGCTTGGTGAGTTCCAGCCACCCTAATGAGGAGAGATGCCTGACACCCCAAGGAAGGGTATTTTTTCATGGTTTGTAATCGCCATAGATAGCTTGAAAATCTTCCAGGTCTTCTAGTTCTTAATTATGTTCTCATGCATATGCATCAATTACCCACATGCTCCTACCTAGCTTGTTACTGCGAAGATAATTTTGAAAAAAGTATTTGGAATGGTTTCCTCTGCATGCATCTCCCTCTGAAAATATCCTATGAAATATTTTACCTCCACTGCAATAATCTGTTCCAGTTGGGGCATGCTTGCCAACCTTCCCCTGCACAACGGAATTAAACCTCCTCGCTCATCTGCTCCAGGCCTGGTACCTATTTATTCTGCCCAGCAATTCTCTCCTCATAAATTGCCAAGGGTTTAATTGCAAATTGGGCCTCTGGGCTCATATCTGCTGTGCTGGGCACAGCCTGCAATGCAGAAAGACCAGGGTGTGCCTGACCCAGGAGTTGATATTGAAATGGCAGCGGAATAGGGGAAGAGGGGTGTTGACAATTTCGCTTGCTGTTTCTGTATGTTAGAACTGGCTTTGTCAGGTTAGGCTCCTAGCCCACTGGATTCCAGCTGAGTGTCACTGCGAAGTGGGCGGTGTTGCCTGCAATCTTGGACTTGGCCGGGTTGGGGCATGTGCTGTTCCCAGTGGCCTTTCAGCTGACTTTGGTCCCGCCTGGCTCAGCTGACCAGTCTTGGAGGTCCATTGTGCCTCTGGGCCTTCTTGCCCTTCCTTCTTGCCTGCTTTAGAGATGCTCACAGGACCTCTACTTGCTAATTCGTGTTGGGAAAAATCGCTGCAGGTCTTCATCAAAGAGCCCAGTGTCTTCCCTCGGTGATCTAAAGGTGTGGTGTACCCTCGCTTTTGGGTTGCCGGGTTAGACTTTAAACCTTGCTTTCAGGGCAGGCATTCAGGCCAGCAGTTAAGTGTCCAGTTAGGACGTTGTCATCTCACAGGTTGGAGTACCTGGGCTTGATTGCTAGCTCCAGCTCCTGACTCCAGCCAGCTTCCTGCTAACACAGATCCTAGGAGGCAGCGGTGAATCAGCTGGGTTCCTGGCACTCACATGGGAGACCTGGGTTGAATCCAGTATCCCAGCTTCAGCCTCCCAGCCATTCAGGGCATCCAGAGGAGCAAAGCAGTGGACAGAAACACTTTCTCTCGCCCTCCCTCCTCCTCCCCCTCCCTCTCTTTCCCTCCCTCCCCCTCCCTCTCTTTCCTTCCCTCCCTCTCCCTCTCTTTCCCTCCCTCCCTCTCGCTCCCTCTCTTTCTCTGCCTTTCAAAAACGTATACAAATTTTCAAATTTTCCTTTTACAATGGAGATCTCACCTTGGGAACCAGTGCTTTATGCCACACATACCTGCCTCATTAGGAAAATCTCTTCATCTCACTGAGTGGAGGTGATACTACAAACAAGGTAGTGCCTTGGAGTTGAGGGTGGGCTGTAAATTAGTATGTAAGATGCTCATCACCTATTGACCTATTGAATGTGCTCTCCCTTGCTCTGTGTGTACCCCCTGCTGAATTCTCTTCCAAGGGAGCCTGGGGGCATTAGCCTGGACAGTTGCTTTCTTTCTTTCTTTCCTTTTTTTTTTTTTTTTTTTTTTTTTTTTTGATCCTGACGGAAGCCTGGCAGTCTGCACTTTGAGCAAGCCGCCCAGGTGACATTGGTGTTGGGGTTTCCCAGACATTTAGAGGCTGTTCATGGGCCATGAAGATGGGCTGTCAGCATTTCTGGGGCAGCTCCTGCATAGTAAGAACCCGTGTTTATGCGTGGCACAGAGGAGACACCCAGCACACGCGACCAATGTCAAATGAGTACTCAATGTGGTCTGATTTATATCTTCAAGTTTGCTGACTTGCTGGGCATTAGAGGCTGTGCGTGAAGTACACTCATGCTGTACCCATCAGCTCAACCTTGAAACCCATCCCTAGGGGGCATCCGAACCTCCTATTCTCCCCGCATATCCAAATCTAACCATCTCTCCGGGAGCCGTAGCTCAAATGCCATGTTCTCCGGGAAAACTTCTTCAGCTGGAGCTCATGTTGTCTTCCTCTTCAACCAGTTTTTCTGTGTCATATAAGGCAGTTTTGTTGTGGGGGTGGCCTCTGGCTAGGTCCAGGTTCTTTTCTCCATGTGAGAAAGAATTCAAGGAAGAACCATAGGTCAAGGTAGTAGGGGCTGGCTCTGTGACGTAGCATGCTAAGCTGCCTCCTGCAATGCCGGCATCCCATATGGGTGCTGGTTCGAGTCCTGGCTGCTCCAGTTCCAATCCAGCTCCCTGCTAACAGCCTGGAAAAGGCAGCATTAGATGAAACAAGTGCTTGGGCCCCTGCCACCCACCTGGGAGATCCCCAATGAAGCTTCTAACTTCCAGCTTCAGCCTGACCCAGTAGACCAATGTGGCCTTCTGGAGAGTGAATCAGCAGATAGAAAATCTCTCTCTCTCTCTCTCCCTAACTCGGATTTTCAAAAAAAAAAAAAAAAAAAAAAAGGTAAAGAAAAGATTAGCAGAGAAGCAAGGTTTATTCACAGGCAAAGGGAAAATACACATTGGCCACCCCAGCAAGAGTGCTGCGAGGACCTGGGTGTGGGGCTGTCCTTCTACACCATCTGGAGGCCCAGGGCTTAGTGCCTGGGCCATGGCTTAGTTGGATATTCAGAGAGAGAAGTGTTTTGGGTGGAGCTTGAGAACTTCCCATTTCCGTGCCCTTTTCTGAGATCTCAGAGGTGTGATGGTGTCAGGTGCCTGAGAAGTGTGGTTTGTGTGGTACCTGGGGGCCTGTGGCAGTGGGGCTGCAGAGTAGGTGCTGGCAGTCCCCACCTTCTTCCTGCCAGCTCCCTGCGTGCTCACATAGGGTGGATGCTGTCAGCTCTCAGTGGCTCCTAAGCTCTTCACGCTGTTTCCCCTGATAGCTCATATGTCCCCCCTTTCTCCTGTCTCAGCCACAATTGCTGCAGTGTCAGCTCCATCACCTTTCCTGATACCTTGTCCCTCGGTAACCCCTACTTGCTCACACTGCTACTTAACATCCCTCAACAGTGTTGTTTCCCTGTGCTGGTGGGGTAAAGCTCAGCTTTTTTAACAGGACCTCTGGAGCTCTGTGGGGTCTGGCTGACTCCCCTGCCTCTCATGCAGGTCTACTTGCAGGCCTTTGCATATGCCGTGGCTCCTCCCTCCAGCTCTGGGCCTTTGCATGTGCTTGGAGTGATTTCCTGTCCTAGCTCACTGGCCTAGTTGTTTTCAGCTTAGATTGTAAATCTCATTTCCTCAGAAGGGTTGCTTCTTGAACCTCTCCATTCTACATAATTTCTTTAGGTACATGGTCTCCTCCAACCGCTCATTTCCTGTATCTTGCTTTACCATGTCGTATCAGTTGCATCAGGATTTGATTCGTGTTTGTCTCCATGAGAGCAGAGTCTTGTCTGCTTACATCCACCCAGCATCTCCTTTCACCTTCCCTGATAAGAGTCAACACAGACCAAGTACTCAGTGTACAGTAGTGAATGAATGAAAGAATAAATTCATGGATGAGGAGTATGCGGTTTTGGCTTCCAGTTGAGACTTTTGTTTTGAACTCATTCAGAAAGCTCCTGGTTTCATTAAGTCCTTGGGATCAGAATTAGGCAGTTGGGCTCCAGTTAATAAATCAGACTTGAAATTTTTTTGAAAACTGGCTTGTGAGTTAACTTCAACTCAGGGGCTACATTGATTAATTGCGATATGAATCTCTTTATTACATCCTCAAAATTCTTGACGAAAGTGGATTTGACTGCCTACATGACTTATGGGCCAGACTTTGCTAGACAGATGGCTAGAATCCTGTGTCAACGTGAGTTTTAGAGACAAATGTTTTTCATTAAACAAGAAGGTGATAGCTATGATTAGGCAAGTGGAGGGGGTGGCGAGATGGCCTGAGATCATGTAACTCTCATCCAGTCCTGAGATATGGGAATATAATGCAAGAGTGGACTTGGCTGGAGTGGGGAGAGGGAAAAATAAAGGACATATTCAGGAAAGTAATGTTGAAAAATGTACAGAAAATGCAGAAGATCAAGATTTGTTGGGTGAAAGGCAGCTTCCCAGAAACTGCAGAGCCCAGGAAGGCTCAGGAGGTTCTCATCACAGCGATTGTGGTCCTGTCCGCCCACAGCAGACCCCCCAGCGGACCCCCTTCTCCTCCCCCAGCCTCCCTCTCCATCATCGCCTGCAGCACAGCTGGAGGAGGAGGTTGCCCAAGGCAGTCGTTGCATCTGTGCCCTTCCCTTCTCCCACAACTGTTTGGTCCACAGCAAGTGCCTGAACAGAGCTCAGCCAATCAGCTCATCCCTGTCTTGAAATCTGGAATTGCAATAAAGAGGGACTAAGGGAGTTATTAGTCAGAAGCTGAGCTGGGGCCAGAGCCAGCTCTCAGGCAAGCCAGAGCTGAAATTACAGGAGCATGGCACTTAGGTGAGGAAGCAGGGCTGCAGAGGAGAGGCTGGCACAGGTCAGAGAGGGAGGGAAGCAGGACTGTTTGCATCACAGGGAGGAGCTGCTTAGGCTCTGGACTTTCCAATTTCTTGTATTCTGTTTCCAAGAGCCTTCGCTGGGTCAAGTAGCCGAGAGCTGTATCTCTTCAATAATCTCTCCTTTGAGGGGGTTAGTGTAAGCCTGACTCCCTCTGTTCCCTACATCCAATGGAATTTGAGATGCAATCAGTGATTCAGTATATAAGGGACTAACAGTTCCAACTTGAATTTGGGATATACCTGGGAGGGCCCAACTCTGCCTGAGATTGGAGCCAGGAACGTAGCCTTGGAAGAAGCAAGGCAGAAGCATCCTGCTGTTTTGCAACTAAGTTCTTGTGTTTATGTATGTGGTTGGCATTCTCTGTCACGCGCAAGTGAGGAAGGTTCTCCTGATCGAACATCTGGCCAACCATGAGTCAGCCGAACAGCCTGCAGTGGAGGAGCACTGCTCTGGTGAGACCTCCAAGACTGAGGTCTATTGTGCAGTCTTCTTTATGTCCTTGGGAGATGGTAATGGAGATGACCCACAGGGAAATACCTGGTCTGCTTTGCCCTCTCCCCTGCCCTCAAGGGCAGGCTGGCCTAGCAAAAGGTTTGCAGTCTCCTTCCCTGTTTTTCTAGGTTATTTCAAAGAAGTTGGTGCTACAGAGGCTCTTGTAAAATTATTCTGGCAGCTATTCTCCTTGGACAGTGTCTCAGATACTGGCAGTAAAAACCTTTAGATGTTCACGGCTGTGGATGTAGCACCCACCTCATCAGCCTCGGTATTGCGAGCAAGTCAGCAGGTGGGTCCTGAGCATCCCTTTTTGTAGCAAGTGCTCTGTGCATTTGACTTATATGTGTGAAGAAAACAGCTAATAGCCTGCTCGATGTGCTGCTCTGTTGGAAGGGTTCTGACGCTTTGGTGGGCATTGCCAGGGCAACCAGACCAAGAGTCTGTTAGCTAATTAATGCAGCCCTGATTGCATCCAAGCCTCGCTAAACAGGAGAGTACACTGGTTGGAGTAGTTTTCTTTTTGTTGAGGGACAGGTCAAAGAGAAGCAGAGTTTCATAGTGCAGTAGAGACTTTGTTAACCTTTTAAAGCTAACTGGAAAAGGACAGAACTTGTGTAAGGAAGTTATGGATAAAAATAGTTCCTCACAACCAAGCAGATGATCAGAAGCAACACATTGGAGTGTTTTCTTAGGGGCGAAGGAAACCAGAGCACTGAGGATCTCCCAGGGCCACCCTCAGTTGGTGAGTAGGGGTTCAGGGTCCACGTGGAGCCTTGCCTTCCAGTAAGGGCTCCTGAAAAGTTCCACCTAGAAGGACTCTTAGAAGGACAATTGGGAATGCTTGAAGAAACACAAATACAGGTGTATTTTGTGAATTTGTGTGTGTGTTTAATTGTGTATACACAATAACAAAACATAAGTGGTTGTCTAGTTCTCCATGGCTTGTGGATGGGACATGTCGCAAGATACATGGCAGCTTTCACTTTGGGATGTCAGTCTTCTCTTCCCATTGTCCTGACTGCCTTTTTGTGTTTTGAGTTTTTTTCCTGGACCAAAGCTACTTGGTAGACTCAGAGGGAGCTTATTTGTAGGCTGGACTGTCTTCAAAAATTTACAGTAAGAAACCCGATCAGTTGGCATTGGGAGTTTGAATGGGGTGGGGGAAGTGGCCGTAGAGTCCGGATGTTAGGCGGTCATTTTCTCCCAAGAGTACCCAGAAGCACAAGACAAAATTCACTCACTCCATTCATTCATTCTTTTTTTTAAACAGTTATTTATTATTTGAAAGGCAGGGTTCCAGAGAAGTAGAGGCAGAGAGAGAAAGAGAGAGATGGGGTGGGGAGGGTGTCTTATATCTGCTGGTTCACTCCCCAAATGGCTGCAATGGCCAGAGCTGGGCCGATCCGAAGCCAGGAGTTTCTTCCTGGTCTCCCATGTGGTTGCAGGGGCCCAAGGACTTGGGCCATATTCTGCTGCTTTCCCAGGCCACAGCAGAGAGCTGTATTGGAAGAGGAGCAGCCAGGACTTGAACTGGAGCCCATATGGGATGCCAGCACTGTAGGCCGCAGCTTTACCCGCTACACTACAGTGCTAGCCCCATATTTATTCATTCTTACATTGAAGACTTCATGTGAGCCATGCCCTCAGATATGGCAGGAATAAAACAAAGCCTTCTTCCTCATGGAGTGTACATTCTAGTAAGACAAAGGAAGACAGAAAATAAGCAGACAGGAGAGAACCTGGTTCATGCCCGGTGCTAGTGCTGTGGGGCAGCAGGCTGAGCCACTGGCATCCCAGAGTAGCGCTGCTTTGAGTCCTGGCTCCTCTGCTGCTGATCCAGCTCCCAGCGAATGGCCCCAGTGCTTGGGCTGCTGCCACCCACATGGGAGACACAGAAGAAGCTCCTGGCTCCTGACTTCAGCCTGGCCCAGCCCTGGCTATTGCTGCCATTTGGGGAGTGAACCAGCAGGTGGAAGATCTCTCTCTCCCTCTCTTTCTGTAACTTTGCCTTTCAAATCAATAAATAAATAATCAAAAAAAAAAAAGTTCATGGAAAACAGAATTAAAAGATGTTTATTTTTGCAAAAAAAAAATGAAATCCACACATATAAGGAGTCTTCAAAGTGTTCATGAAAATGCATATTATTCAAAAAATTATGCATGAACTTCAGCGGTTTTCTCACCAAGCTAAATGTATCTTTTTACTGAATTTTTCCTGATGAACTTTTAAAAAGTACGCTTCTAAGTACTGTGAAGAAAATAAAGCTACTACTGTCATAGAGACTTATAGCAGTGAAAGGCAGCTATCTTAGCCACTGGGGACAGGAGGGTAGAACACAGGGGCAATTTCTGGGGCTACCCTGGGAGTAAGACTGAAGGAGGCTGCGAGAGAGGGTGAGCACCAAGGTCCTAGAGAAAGGCAAGGTGGGACTCTTGGCCACCTGGCCGTCTTCCTGCTGGAGAGGACTGTGGCACCTGCTAGCTAATGAACCACCCCTTTCTGCAGAGCTCAGTGTTAGGGATTTTTGTTTTCTTGTAGCTAATGGATTTCTTTTCTAAACCCACAGGGTGAGCCTATAGCAGTTAGGAGCCCTCTGGAATTTCAACCGCAGCTCCCTAGCCTGCTCTTGTAGTTCTTTATCGCCACCTGATGGCAATGTCCTTTAAGTGCAGGCACCTTAACAATAGGGCAAAAACCAGTTTGGGAGCTAAAGCCAAGCCAGAGACAGTAATTCCACAACTGTTTCTTACCCCAGCATTGGTATGGTTTGAAGTCAGAAGGAATTACATTCTTTTTTAACATTTATTTTAGAGGTTATGTATTTGAAAGGTGGAAAGACACACAGAAAGAGAGTTCTTCCATCTGCTGTTTCACTCCTCAAATGCCCACAACACCCAGGGCTGGGCCAGGCTGATGCCAGGATCCAGGAACTCCATCCAGGTCTCCCACATGGGTGGAAGAACTCACCTACTTAAGCGCCATCACTTTCTGCCTTCCAGGCTGTTCTTTAGCGGGAAGTTGGAAACAGAAGGGGAGGTGATATGAACCCATATGGGATTCACACATCCCAAGTGTTGTCATAACTGCTGCGCTGGGCCAAATGACTGCCCCAGGAATTATACTCTTTTTTTAAAAAAGAAAAGATTTATTTATTTATTTTTGAAAGTCAGAGTTACAGAGAGAGACGGAGAGATCTTCCATCTGCTGGTTCACTCCCCCAGATGTCTTCAATGGCCAGTACGGAGCCAGGCCAAAGCCAGGAGTTATATCTTGGTGTCCTGTGTGGGTGAAAGGGGCCCAAGCATTTGGGCAATCTTCCGCTGCTTTCCCAGGTGCATTACCAGGGAGCTGGAGTGGAAGTGGAGCAACTGGGACGTGAACCAGTGCCCACACAGGATGCTGATGTCACAGGTAGGAACTTTACCCACTTTGCCACAACACAGACCTCAGTCGTTATATTCTTGAAAGCACCGAAAGAGCATTTCTTTGTAGTAAGACCATTCCATTTCATCTGGAGGATTAAGTTGTTTTTTTTTTTAAAAAAACTTTTTTTTTAAAGTTTTTTTTTTAAAGATGTATTTATTTATTTGAAAGTCAGAGTTACACAGAGAGAGGTGGATGCTGCTGAACGGTCCCACACGTCAACCTGGGACATGATTTGCTTCTGGCCTTCTGATCCCAGTCCAGCTAAAAACCAATCCATCAACTGGGATCTCTCTGTATAAGCTGTGGTTCCCCAGAACTCCCACTTAAACGTCAACAAGGAATTTAAGCTTGATATTATGACTATGGCACGACTGGTGTTTGAGGGAAGTAATATTCTCCAAGCACCGTGGTGCCAGACACTTGACACACAGGATCTCTTAGCCACAAAGTATGAACCCCATCTGCTAGGTCAGGAAAATGCTGCGGTGCAAGCAAGCAAAGCCTGGTCTGGCTGATAAAGCAACAACAGAAAACTAAGAGGATCAGGGGGAACCCCCAGGAAAGCAGGGCTCAGCATGCAGAACTGCTGTGATGAGCACCCGCTGCTCTCTCTGCTGCTGCCTCTTCAGGGGCTCAGCTCGGCTGCTCAGCCTTTGCTGCCAGCACCACACCCCTTTTGCCCCAGGAATGAGACCTTTCTAATTATTGTCACCATTCCAACTGCTCTCTATCACTTCTCTCTTGTCTCACTGGCTCCCAGGCCAAAATTCGGTCCGGGGGCTTGACTGGCAGAGTGCAGGTCTGGGCTCTAGCTACAGGGAGGCTGGGGAGGCAGCTGGTGACATTTTGAGAGAGATTGTTTCCATCCCTCGCGATGGGGTGGGGTGGGGTTCCCTGGTGGTTCAGATGTAGGCAAACAGAAGCCACCTGCCCACCAGAGTTGCCAGCTTTGACGTATCCAGTGAGAGGCAGAGTTGGTGCTCTACTTCCAACACCCACCTTTCCTATTCCTTCTCATAAGCCCACTGACTTCAAAAATGTTCATTGGATAAATGTGGTGTTCAGTATGTCCAATATGCCCAACGTGTCACCAGGTGGTGATATAAAGGGACAGAGCGCACTGCCTGCCCTCCAGGTGACAGCTTCATCATCGCCATACAGCACGAGCAGCAACAGTGGGTGAGCTGTGTATCGATGCCTTGCTGTACCGCATGATTTCCAAACCTTGTCCTCCATTCTGACAGCAGCCCTGCAAGGAGCTATTCTTGTGCCGGTTTTCCCCCAGATAATGAAATTGAGGTTCAGAAAGGCTACAGAACATGTCCAAGTTGTGCAATTATTAAGTAGCAAATTCCAGTCTAGCACCTGCGGTCTCTCTGACTAACTCCAAGCTGGGGAAACTGGGAGAGAGAAAGGTTCAGTAGCATGACAGAGCCTTGTGGCCGACAGCATAGCTGGGCTGAGAACCCAGGCCCCTGGCTTCAGCACCCACGGGCTGAAACCACCGCTCTGAGCGGACCCCACACCCACTGGTTTCCTTCACAGCCTTACATAGCTCTTGCCTGCCTCTTTTTTTTTTTTTTTTAAGGTTTATTTGTTCTTATCTCCTTGAAAGGCAGTGACAGAGTGAGAGTGAGAAAGAGGCAAGCGTCTGCTGATTCACCTCCCAAATGCCTGCAATGGCCAGAGCTGGGCCAGGCTGAAGCCAGGAGCGAGGAACTCCAGCAGGGTCTCCCATGTGGATGGCAGAGGCCCAAATACCTGAGCCATCTGCTGCCTTCCAGAATGCATTGGTGGGAAGCTGAATCAGAAGCAGAGCTGAGAATGCAGTCAGGCACTCTGATACACTGAAAGCATCGCAAGTGGCAGCTGAACCTGCTCCCCGCAACGCCTGGGCCTCACTTTCCTTTTTTTGCCATCATTGTTTTGAATGCCTTGTGTTCAGTCCCAAGGTTTGCAGCTCCATCTTTTTGAGGGCCAATGATCACTGGTTGGTTACTGCAGCCAGATCTCCCAAGACACCCCTGGGGGCCAGCTGATCTCCAGGGTCACCTTGGAGACTGACTCTCCCTGAGGATGCATCCCTAGGGCAGGTGCCACCTCCACAGGGAGAAAGCTCTAGTTTCAGCTACCCTCTGTGAGACTGCTGGGCTCTGTGACCTCAGGCTTGTTACCCTGACTGCTGGTGAATTCCATTCCCAAAGGACAAAGTCAGCCTGATTAGCTTCCTAATGAGGGGAGAGAACTTTTGCAGAAGGAACCTGCTCAGTGAGCCCCATTGTTAGGGCAGGACACCTCTGGTGGGAGGTGCCTCCCAGCTGGACAAGTCTGGCAGGAAGAGATGAGATCCTGCAAAAGGCCACCAGTGGCCAGAGGAGGAGAGAGAGGAGGGAATTAGGGGGTTGATTCTTCATGTGTTTTTGTCCCATCTTCCACACTGGCTTAGGTTCAGCCTGTTTTTCTCCTGCCCCCTAATGTGCACCTGCTGTATATCAAAGGGTGTAAATCTTGTTATTGTTGTATTAACAGCAATCAGCATTCCATTTAATTCTTTTTAATAGAAAGCACATTTGAATAGAACATTGAATTTTTCATAGAGCTTTTTTTAAAAAAATTTTTTTTATTTGCGAGAGAGTTACAGAAGCAGAGGCACAGAGAGAAAGAGAGAAAGAGAGAAAGAGAGAAAGAGAGAGAGAGAGAGAGAGAGAGAGAGAGGTCTTCTATCCACTTGTTCACTTCCCAAATAGCTGCAATGACCAGAGCTGGTCCAGTCTGAAGCCAGGAGCCAAGAGTGTCCTCCAGGTCTCCCATGTGAGCGCAGGGGCCCAAGGGCTTGGACCATCCTCTATTACTTTCCCAGGCCATAGCAGAGAGCTGGATCAGAAGTAGAGCAGGCTGGTCTTGAACCAGAGCCCATGTGGGATGCCAGCATGGCAGGAGGCAGCTTTACCCACTATGGCACAGTGCTGACCCCTCCATTTAATTCTTGTAAATGGGATCCCATACACCTTGCAGCTCTCAACTCTCTCTCTCTCTCTTTCTTTCTCTGTCTCTGTCTCTCTCATAGGCATGCACACACACACACACAACAGTGAGACTCAGTGCCATTTGCTGCACCCTGGAGATTGCTTTGTCTCTGAGTGTCTTAAAAGAAAAATCCCATCAGTTGTTGAGGATTTTAATTATTTATTTTTAATTACACAAGCAAGGCATGAAATAGTCTGGGTGTAAAAAATTCACACAATACATATAAAATTAAAGCCTCCTCAAGTAAAGAATTTTAAATAGCTCTGGTCCTCACCTGTCAGCCTCCTGCTCCAAACCAGCCTAGGGAATGTCCATGAACCTGGTGGGGGTTAAGGAACCACAAAATCCACGTTCTGTGAGAAAGGATGGGGAAATGGAGGTCACTGGGGGATGAAATGCAGACTCCTAATTGCATTCTCCTCTCTGTAGAAGTCGCTGGCTCTTCCAGGAATGTGCTATTAGGCTTTGGCAGTTGCTTTTAAAGGAGTGAGGAAGACGAGGTGTGGGCCCCTACTCCATCTCTCGAACATGTTGTGCCTTCAGGAAGTGAGTGTTAGAGGCTGATGCCCAGCATCCTGGCCACACTCGGCCACAGCAAGTGGGAGCAGTTTTTGTCAAATTCATCTCTTTCTGAGCAACATTCTAATAGTGGGCATCTCCCTGGTGTGAGTTTGCTCTAGAGCCAAGTGGAGGTGAATAGTTTTAGGAAAGGAGTCAGAAATGCATTGAACAAATGAAAGTTTCAGATGGAGAGGATCTTAGAGACCAATGATTTAGTTCTTCATTTCATTGAAGAAGACGTTGAAGTTAGAGAGTTTGGTCTAATGCCCCAAATCATGGGGACAGAGCTAGAAGCAGAGAGAAAATCATGGTCCTGGTGTCTGGCACCCAGCCCGGCCCCGTGCTCCTCCCATCACCCTGGAGTTGGGGCCAAGCTGCACCTGTTCCCTTCCTAGAGGACCTGGGTAATTCTTGGCCCTGTTTTCCTCATACCTTCTTGTCTATCTTAAGGTGGACTCACCAAAAGCATCAGAAGAAATATTGTTAAATGCCATGCAATGGCCAAGTGATTTTCAGCTACCAAAAAGTGAACTTTCTTTTGGTTATTGGAAAGAGGAACATTCTGAATGAGTCATCTGCAGTTATATTTTTCAAAGCATAATCATCACCGAACTGAATCATGGTTTTGGGGACTCTGGCTTGGGAAGCTTTGCTTTTGTTTTGTTTTGTCTGTCTAAATTCCCTAGAAACTTGATTATGATTGGGTGTTTTATGATCTTAGGTCATTATTTTTAACTCAGTTATGGGGTTATGGTTATGTTGAAGGATGACATTAATTTTGGGGAATGCATGCTAAAGAATTTCGGGGTTATTAGGGACTATTATTTAGATGTTACATATCATGATGTCTGTAACTTACTTTGCAATGATTCAGCAATTACACATACATGTGCACACTTACAGTAAAAGCTTAAGAGCTTTTGAATCTAGGTGTTAGGTATATTACATGTTGGCCATGGAATATGGCCTTGTCCTAGGTTTTCCATACTTATTTGAAAATCTTGTAATAAAATTGACAGTAAAATAAATCCTCAAGATGATTCTTATTTTAATGGTCTGAGCTCCACTGATGTCAATCTGTGAGCAACTGACCAGTGACGATCTGTGTGTGGTCTCTTTCTACTCTTTCTATTTTGGACTGTGATGGGGGGTGTCTGTGCTCCTGGCTGCAGTTCCAGAGGAAGATTGAATCTTTTTACTCTGCTCCTTGGTGTGTCTCATCAGAGCCAGAGCTTCACTCTTCAGCAGTACCAGTGCGGTTCTGTTTCCCACGGGTCTCTTTTGCCTGTCTGAATTCTCTTTCGGACCAAAATGTTGAAATGGTGGGCCATCCTTCTCATATCCAGGCAGGCCTCCAGGTGGCCCTGACTGGACTGGAGTCACTGATTACAGTGGGTGGCTAACTTCAGAGACATCACCCCTACATTTCAGTGGACTTAGTACAAGGCAGGGGCATGCACTTTGTAACAATCACAGGGGATTCTCACATGTTTGAGACCCCTTGTTGTAGACTAGGATAACAAACCCAGTGCCATGGGTTTGATCCCTGTCTTAAGAGCTGTGGGTATTGAACTCCGCACAAAGAAACTGTTCCTTCCTGACATTCTGTGTACCTTACCCTGTTCTACCACCTGACATCGGGGCCTTGGTGGAAAAAATGAGCCAAGAGAAAGGAGGTCAACAGAGTAGAGCAATTCACTCCACAAAATACAAGGGTTACTTCAGAAAATTCATGTGAAAATGGAATGAAACGATAGATTACCTTTTTTGGGTATAAACTATTTTTTAAAATTATGCATAATTGTTTTCCATAATATGTATTTTACCTGAACTTTTTGAAGATCCCATGTGTATGTATGCATGTATGACACACCACAGATATATATATATGTATATATATATGTAAAATATTAATTTTTGCATTCTGGTGGGAACCTGGTTCATTCTATTGGAGAGGTGGCTACTTTTTGCTTGTGGGTGAAAAAGACTTATCTATTGCTCTCTGCTAACAAAATGTATCAAGTACCTCCAGAATTGGATGAAAAGGTGAAAGTGTTTTGTCAGCATCAGTGAACTGTGATCAAAATGGCTGATGTTTTTAATGAGCAATACTTGATGAACATTTACCAGGTAGCGTGAAAGAAGCAATTGGACCTCGGGGAAACAGCACAACGAACCCCCTTCCTTCCCAAACAACTTCATGACGCGCTCGCTTTCTGAGGCCTCTCTTGCTGTAACGGGAAGGGAGAGAGCTGCTGTTGGAGGCCAAACCCCGGGTTCTGCAGCGGGAATGAGCAGGATCCTTCCCTGGCGCACCATGAAGCAGCCTCCCTTGTTCTTATGTAATACGTCTTTGCGGCTGAAACCTTTAATTAACCAGAGATGTCATCGAGAAAAGTTTGCCAAGGAAGAGGATGCCTGGTTTAATTAAAAAGATCTTTAATAGTTATTAAGGAAATCAATTTGGAATTCAGGCCCTGAGAGCAGTGATGGGGAAGAAATCGCTGAGAGGAACTTTCGCGTCTCTCTGGGTAATGGCTTTTAACTCTTTGATCTGCGCTGCTTGCAAATCCCTGGGGCAGCCTGGGCCCAGCCATGGGGAGGGATGCTTGTCACTCATCACTTGTGAATCTGCATCCCCATTCCGAGAGGCAATTCTGTCTTATTCAGGAAGAGCTCACCTTTCAGGAATACAGTAATCCTGACCATCAAAAGAAATAGGAAACCTTTATAAATTGAAAATCTTCTACCTCATAAGTAAAAGCTGGTTCCTCCCCTCCTTTATAAATTGAAAATCTTCTACCTCATAAGTAAAAGCTGGTTCCTCCCCTCCCCCCTGGAGAGAGAGAGAGCGCGAGGTGGGGGGGAATGTGTTATTTTTCTCCTATAGGGTTTGCGCTTGGACTGGACAGCAGGCTGCTTTCTGTTATTGCTCAAACTGGCCTTCTTTGGATCAAGCCCACAAAAGGGATTTGGCTCTTTGGAGCACAAGAGAAATATTATTTTCACTTGTCTCATGAAAATGATGACACCAAAGGTGAGATAGCCAGCGGATGGGCAAAATAAATCGTCTGCATGGAGCAAACTGCAAAAGGGAGTGAGTTTTTCTTTTACAAGACAGCATTCTGCCAACCGGGAGATGATACTAATATCGGCTTTTGATGCAGCCCTGTTGAGTTCAAATGCTAAAAGCACTTTTCAAATAATCTATGTTTAATTAATATTTGTATAGCACTTAGGGAGGGAAATGGAAGACAGGTGCAGAGTATGGCTATAAAAATGACTCCCCTGTTGCAATGTAGCCATTTCTCAGGTGACTGAAGTGCTTCAAGCCACAGCTCAGGACATCACTCAGTGGAAACCCAAGAGGAGAGGTCAGATCTTTCAACACTTGTGCCTTTGTTCACTTCACTGGCTTATACTTTCTGGGAGAGCTGGGAGCAGGCCTTTGTTTGTATTCCACACAGCAAATTGCCCAGCGTCTGTGCTCACAAAGTGTTTGTTGATTGTTTTTGCTGATTACCTGGAAACTTCTGAGGCTAAGTGGCCCCCTAGCAATATCTCGGCTCCTTGTTTCCCTTGGCCTGTGAGAGGCAGGGAGGGATGTCACTTGGGAACACAAGGGGCATGGTGTTGACATGTTATAACCCAGGCGTTACCAATGAGCTTGTTGTTTTTGCTGTAAGCATGTCTGGCAGTTTCTCTGAGCTCCACTTTCCTCAGTTACAAAAGGGGGAGCATGGAATCAGATGATCCCCATGGCTTCTCCTGGTCCTCCTTCCTTTCTGTGCTAGCTGGGGACATCTGTTCCCAAGTCAGGAGATGGTGCACAGGAAAACCTCATGTGTGGCTGGAATAGGTTGTAAATGGGCCAGCAGCTGGCTGGATCCAGACTGCAGGTATGTCTCTCTTAGCCTACCCAATCTGTGTATGGGGAGGTGATTGAACTAGTTAACCACAGTTCAAGTCAAGGAGATTTCACACCGTCATCTGGACCTCAGCTTCTCTTGAGAAGCTGGAAAATTCTGGAAGCACTTGATCTGCATTGGCATTGGTCAGTTGGAGCTGGCTCCTTGCTGGTTCTCTGTGGACATCACATTCCCTTACCGTGTCTTCGGCATGCAGGTATCATGTTGGTTCCCTTGTGACTATTGTGCTTGTGTGGTTCTCTTCCTGACCCCACCCCATTTCACTCATTCACACTACGGACATGGTCCTTGTGGGGACCAGAGGGAGAGGAAGTGGTGGTTGGAAGGGTGCTTAGCGTCTGAAGGCAGGAAACCCCTTGCCCTCTGCAGGTACTGTGTGTCCTGGGAAGTGGCCACTCTGGGATGGCCAAGCTGCCTGTGGGTTAAACATACTCAGTTGGATGGACAGGATCAGGCCATTGACTGGTGTGGACAACTCAGTCACCTCTCTATTTAAAGGCAGCTTGATCTATTCCCATTGTCTCTTCTTTAAATAAATGTCTCAAATATGGTTTGCTCAGAATAGCGTCTCATGGGAATCTTTAGGGGATCCTAGACTCAGCACACCCACAAAAAAGCAAAGGCTCATACTTTTGGTCATCTAAGAAAAGCAATCTTCCTTCCAGAAACATCACTAGAAGTCTTTCTGGTTAGAGGAGCCTTCTAATTTATTTTCTAAAATGGGAATTTCTTCCAAGTGAAAGAGGACAGTATTAATTATTCCAGAAAAATAAGTATACACTGGGATTGTCACAAGCGGTCTATGACATGGAATCACCTGGCCCAATAGGCAACAGCCACTAGTGACTTGATTCCAAAATGTGCCATTGGCACATTATCTTAGGTTTGTCCTGTGCCCACTCCTGGGGCGCGCCTGGCTCTGCTCACTGTTGGGAGTTCCAGCCAGATTGGAGAGGCTCCAGCGCAGTTCAGTTCCTCCCAGGATTTGAGCTCCCAGCCTCCTTCTGCCTTTCACTGGTGGCTGCAGGTTTAACCCTACCCAGAGGGACTGACGTTGACTATCAGAGATGACGCAGGTGGCTGTCACATGTGGCCATCTGAAATGCGGGACCCAGGGAGGGACGGCTCTCTTGGAATCCCTATGTTTCTTTTGCCTGGGCCCTCCTCTGTCAGCTAATCCAGGTTAAAGAGTCTTCTCCACGTTTTGTTGAGCTAATTGGGTCACTCTTTCATGCTAGAACTTTGCATTTTCTATGGAGGTGGGGGAGAGGGAGCCATGTCTCCAGTCACCACAGGACACCATCACTGAAGATCAAACAGTTTCTACCAGCAGCAAAGATATATCATTATAGCAGTAGCAAGTTTGGCAGTTGGGTGAGGAACAAAGAAAGTTTGGGAGCATTTCAAAATAATGAAAGAAGCAGGCTTTTGAAATGCAAAGATATAAATCCCTTTCAAGGAGGCAAATTATACAGTGATATATAAGAAAAAAAGGTTGGGGGGTGATTGAGGATGGTAGGGGGGTGAAAAGAGTTGTGTAATGGATAGAGAAAGATCCAGAAAGGTGACTGTCAGATCCCTTAGATAAAGCCACCAATGTACTCGTGAAAGATGAGAAGAAGAGCCGACCTGCTTTGTTCTTTTGACACAGATGCTCCAAGGTGGCAGAAAGGGGAGTAAATGTTGGTCATAGCCTACTTCCATTTACCAGTTGGCCTAAACTACCCCATTACTCACTTTATAAAAAGGCCTAGCAGGAGCCCCATGATGTGCGTCCACCATGGCAATGGAGAAACACAGAGGGAAAGGGGTCTGATGCATTATTTACAGTGGGAGAACTTGCATGGAGCCAACTGCAGGACTTGGCCCAAAGACTTGGGTCTGTGCGACTGTGGAAGGAAGCCAAGCATCTCTGGGCCCTCACCGCCATGCTTTTGGCAGCTGGGACATCCTGCCAGGGCTGCAGTGGCATGTACACATCCCCTCTCCTCACCGTGCTTGCAAGCTGCCCTGCAACTGCATATCATCCTCCATGGCCCAGATGGAGTACAGACCTCCAGAGAAGGCTGCCCAGCCACCGTGGGGGAAATGGCACTGCACTGGCACAGAGAGCATCCCATTGGTTGTTACAAGACTACATAAGCGTGAAGATGGCAAGATGTACGTACACACTCTCCCTGATAGCACACAGTGGGCAGAGAGGAGAGACTTGGGGCATCTCATCTGAAAGGAACAAAGGCAGCGGGCTCTGTAGTGAGCTGAGCAGGAAGGACATGAGGACACAAAGCTAGCAGAGGAGCCCACAGCAAACGCCGCCCGAGAGCATATGCATCGGACTTTGTGGCTTCCTCCTGTTTCCAGCGCACATTTGCTCCATATGCTGCTTTACGCAGCTTTCTGGGGCCATAATGGGTTTTATTCCATAGTTTTTATATGAACATGAATGACTCACATCTGCTCCAGTACCCAATTTGCTCCCTAATGTCTTCAGCAGTGAAGACAGAACACAGCTTATACTGAGCTTGCCAATGTCAGGAGTGACAAAAAAAATGTGTTTTAATCCAGGGACAAGGAAGGTTAGAACCCTGCTTGGTGAGCTGGGAGGGACTTTGTGGGAACTGGAGAGTGTCAGGTGGGGAAACTGAGGCCCAGAGAAACAAGGAGCTTGTCCCAAGACCGTGGAGGCAGATCCATTTCTGGTCACCAGCATGGCCCTAGTTCAGGGTACACTAATTTTCTTCGTTTCCTGCCACGTTGAATCTTTTGCTAGGGGCTTTTCTTCCCTGTAGAGGCTGTGATGAGAAAAAATCAACTTGGATTAATGGCCAGTGAGGGCTAATCCCTCCCTGAGGTCAGCTGTGCTGTGCTGTGTAAGCTGGTTATGAAAGTGTTCAGTGTCCTTCTGGGCCTGGTGTGGGTACTCTGGACACACTGGGTCCCCGGAGAGACTGACACAGCTGGGCTCTGCGTGGAGACTCATCTGGCTTCCAGATGTTTGCATTCCTACCTGGAACTGATTTCAGTGTTCATGACATTTCCCGTTTGGCAACCCAAACTAACACAACCTGTGCCTGGGTCAGGCCATGACACTTGGCACTCCTGGAGACCCCGGACAGCATCCATAGACCCAGCAGCGCCTCTTCCCCCACTGAGTGAGGGACAGACCAATGATTCATGACACAAACACCTGGGAAGAAGTCCCCAGGCCCTGCCTAGAGCGGCTTCACCCCAGGGCCTTGGTTTGCCCATAGGCCCGGCAGTCAGAACAAGGCACCTCAGCAGCAGGCAGTGTGGTGCTGCACCATCCCGGAGGCTTGGCGGTAGTGTTGTGTAACTGTCTGCCATCTGTTCTTCAGTAGCAGAGTCACAAAGCGCTGAGCAGTGGACTCTGGTGCTGCAGCTCCTGCCTGGAGCCGACAGCAGCTCGGCAGCTTGCCTGGGGGTCCCCTGCAGAGTCTGCCGCAGATACTTTGCAGGTCCAAGGTGAGGCTCCGGGGAGCTGTGGAGGCTGCAGTGGTGGGTCCTCTTGCTGCTTGCCTGCCCCCCTCCCATGATCCTGAGCTCCCTGAACCTTTGCCTGCCCAAACCTGTGGCTGGGGAGCTTGCCCTGAGCCTTCAGTAAATAGGGTTTTAAGAAAGGCAAAGGTTGGACCCTCCCCGGGGTGCTGTGTGATCAGAGAGCTGTCTTGAGTTAGGCTGGCAAGAGTGCTCAGCTTTTCCAGGTTGTTTGATTCTGCTTCTGTTCCCAAGCAAGAACTCCTTATCCCTAGCCTGGTCAGGGACTCTGAAGGGAAGGGCACGTAGCCTAGGGGTTGACTCTGGTTAAGATGCCTGCCTCCAATATCACTGCGCTTGGGTTCAGTACCCACCTCCCATTTCCTGATAGTGCAGATCCTGCAACGTGGCAGTAATGGCTCAAGTGATTGGCTCCCTGCCACCCATGTGGGAGACCAGGATTGCATTGCTGGCCCCTGACTTTGGCCTGGGCCCTGCCCTAGCCATTGCTGGCATTTGGGGGAGTGAACGAGTGAATGGGAGTTTGCTGTCTCCCTCTCAAATAAGTAGATTGAAAACATTAAGAATGCTTTGGGGTTGTGAAGCCAGACTGCCTGTGGCTGGAAGGCTTCTGAGTACCTGGGGGCCAGGTAGGGGGTGGGGGTGGGGCTCCATCTTATTGGGGAAGGACCTCTGGAGCCGCAATTTAAACCTGTGTCCCCTATAATTGAGCTCTGTAAGCAGAGGCACTGAGGACAGTGGCTACAGGAGGGGCTGCATCCCTCTCAGCCACCCAAGACTGAGAGTCAAAACGTTCCCCTAACTAAAGGACACAGCCCCAGTGGCCACAGCCCCCTAGACGGAGCCATAGTACTACGTTCTCTCGCCCCTCCCCCCAGTCCCTTTGAGTGCTCAGATGACATCAGCACTTTGCATTCAAGTTTCACAACATCTGCTCACTAGTCAGAGGCAGGGTTATCAGAAGAGGCATCTAAGGCTTAGGGAAGGCGAACCACTCACCCAAGATGCATAGAGCCAGAGTGGCAGGGCTGTGTTAGGAGGCTCTAGTCCAGGGAAAGTGCCAGTATGCCAGCCTTGCTTAGCCCCTATGGCAATTGGATTCCAGTCGGTGCTGCCTTGAGCCCCGGGTGTTTTTCATCAGCAAGTGAGAGGAGGGTGCAGTTCCCAGAGGCATTTGGAGAAAGGGGCCTTTGGAGACCAGCCCTCTGTACCGGGTCCCCCCTCTGCCCAGGGTCGCTCTCCAAGAGCCCTCTGTGGCTGGCTCACCTTTGGACCTCCTTTCCGGGAAGTACAGTGTTCTGATGCTTCCAGGGAGAGGGGTCCCCTTAAGGGAGATGACGGCGCCTTAATTTCTTAAAGGACAGCTCTAAAGTTAAATGTAGACCAACTCAGCCACCCATTAAGCAGAAAAAGTTGCCAGGCACCTGCAGGCAGACAGAAAAACGCCCTGGAGAGTTGGCTGGAACCTGACTCAGGCAGCAGCCCTGCCAGCGCCCCACCGTCCCAGCCTGGCTCCGGGAAGAGGACGGGAGCCGGGTGTGCGCCCCACGTGCAGCCCCCACCCCGCTATGGGTGAGAAAAGTGCCCCCAGGAAGAGCCGCGCCCGCCTGAGTGCCGGCGGGTTGCAGGGGGTAAGCGGCCAACCCAGGTGCGCTGTGCCCTGCTCGCCCCAACACGGGACGGCCTGGGAGCTGCGCTCCGGGCTCGGCGCCGCGGTCGGCGGGCGGCAGTAGCGCCCCCTCGCAGAGCCCGGCTCGCCGCCGCCCGGCTCCCTCCGAGTCGGTGTGTCTGTCGGGCCCGCCCTCCCCCTCGCTCCCTCCTCCCTCGTGCAGCTCCCGGGGTGCCGGGCACAGCCTCGGATCCCGCCCTCCCCGCTGCTCGAGTCCGTTTCCCTCTCGGCGGCGGCTGCGTGCGGAGCATCTCGGCGGCCGCCGGGCTCCTCCAGCTGGCTGGAGAGGGTGCCCGGCTCGGCTGGCCCCCGGCCCTCTCCTGCCGCGTCTCGGGGCCGCCCCGAGCCCCCAGCACCGGCTCGCCTTTCTCCGAAGAGGGCGGGGGAGGGCGCCTTGCGGGATCCCGCCGCTCTCCGCCAGTTGCGGTCGCCAGCGCTCCCCCAGCGCGGGGCGCTCTGCCGGACTCCTGCCCCGCCGCCCCTGACCGCCTGGGGGTGCCCCAGGGACGTAGCGCGGCGGAGAGGAGCCGGCGAAGGGGACCATGCGGCGCCTGACTCGCCGCCTGGCGCTGCCGATCTTCGGGGTGTTCTGGATCACCGTGCTGCTGTTCTGGGTCACCCAGAGGAAGTTGGAGGCACCTCCGGGAACTGAAGTGCAGACCCCCAAGGTACGCGGTTTGGCTACGCGCCGGGCGCGGGGCAGTGGCTTAGCGGGCAGGGCGTGCAGCGTGCGCGCCAGGAGTGCGGGCTTCCAGGACACCAGGGCGGGGGTCCGGGTGCTGCGAGCAGGTAGCAGGCGCGGAGGCGGCGTGCCTGGGCTGTAGGAAGCTCGGGGGCGTCTGCGGGCCCGCCGCGAGCCCGAGCCGGAGTGGCCGTTGGGGTGGGCGGTGGGTGCGGGCGGAGCGGGGCTCCCAACTTGAGCGGCGCGCTGCGGGTCCCGGGGCGGAAGGGGCGCTGTTGGCGAGCCTCCCGGGGGCTGGCGGTGCGCGGACGCCGCCAGAGAGTCGCCGGCGGTTGGGGCGGGTGGCCCGGCGGGCCGGTGCAGATGCCCGCGCGCGCGAGAGCGAAGTCTGGCGGCCGTGACCTCCTTCCCGCAGCTGCCAGGCCGGACCAGGGCAGGCCGGAGCTCCAGGGGCGGGGTGTGGGGTGGGAGGTGCGCCGCGAGCGCCGTGAGTGGCGCCGGCGAGTGCCAAGTAGCCCCCAGCGCCTCGGCCCAGGGGGTCTGTAGCCGACCTCTCAAGCTGCACTGGAAGTTGAATGTTCCCGGAACGCCAGTTAGGAGCCCCTCCAGAGAGACGCCTGGGCCCTGGTGGGTAGTTGGGGAACTGGGAATCCAAGTGGCTTTTTGGAGTCCTGCCCCCTGGTTCATCTGCTGCAACCAGAAACTGCCCCCTTCAGGTCACCCTTGCTTTCTCACTCAGAGCCCCGCTCCTCTGCCCCCTCCTGGAACAGACTTTGTGGGGGGGGAGGGGGGGAGGCACAGAAGGAGGCCTGGTGGTGGGGGAGAGGGTGTTATTTGCTGGCCCGTTGGACAATGGATAGTGTTCCAGAGAGGTTCTGGAGGGGCTGGGACAAGGCCCTGGAGGGGCCCACGACAAACACGTGGGTACATGCGCACCCGTGTGTGTGTGTGTGTGTGTGTGTGGTCGCCAGTCAGTGCAGCACAGAGGGCCCGCCACATGCCAGCACCCAGTAGGTGCTTTCTTCCTCATGGCCACATGAGTTCCTTAGTTCCTGTGTCCAGACTAGGACACAGGTCACTCAGACCTCTGCACTTGGGATCTGTCCACCGCATCAAGTCGTCTCTCAAGATCCTCTTCTCTGTCCTCTGGCACTTGTGTTTTGGAATATCACCAAGGTTCAGTTGATTGCAACCAGCACTTATTTAGCACCTTCTGTGTACCAGGTGCTATGGTGCCAGGGATGCAGAGCTTGCTGTCTTGGGGGGAAGAGGATTTGCTCATCTGTGGACCAAGATGGTTCAGTGCCCTGGGTGTGGTGGGAGCTGGGGTGCTTCGTGGGGAGTAGGGGGAGGAGGAGGTAGCAGAACTGAGATGAGTAGGAACAGGTTTGTTGGGTCAGGGGGCCTCCCGGGTAGAGGTTAGCTGTGGGCTCAGAGGAATGACACAGCACGTTGTGTGAGTTTGGCACAGTCGGAGCACACAGCATGGGCAGGCTGCAGGGATGGGGCTGGGAGGTGTGTGCAGGTCAAGCCAGGTGGCATTGAGCAGGGAGGGGGTGAGGTCAGGCTCTACAGCACCTGATCAGTGCCCCAATCACCGCATCCTGGCCCACAGACGGGGAGAGCGTTTCCCTTCCCCTGGGTGGTTCTGCTCCTTGTGAAGCAGTTAATGGTGCTGCAGGGACATGAACTTTCTCTGTTTTGCGTTGAACTTCATTGCCTTAAGCTCACTTATTCTCGCTCTACACCTGGGATCTGGACAGGAGAGCCGTTCCTTCCTGCTGCTTCTGTCCCTGCAGCTCATCCCTCTGGGCATGGGCAGCTGTGCGCCAGGCTCCGTGTGAGGTCTGAGTGTGGTGGCCGTGCCTTTGGCTGGAGCAGGGGGCACAGGGGCGGGACTGTGAGCACGTGAGTGATTCTGGAGGCTGGGGCGGTGGTCTCATGTCAGGGGCCTGGAGCCAGGGCGGGCCACTTGCTCTGTCGTCACACTTAGTCATTTCGATTTCCTTTTCCCGACTCCTTCCATAACCACGAAGTCCATGGACTTGAAGCTCTTAATGCCTCTCGTGTTGAGGTGCCCTTGTTTTTGTTGGCGTTTCCTCCTTCGTGTCTGTCACCCGTATCTGCCTACTGGTATTGCGTGTCTTGGTGACTGCGTTTGTGTACGGTAGCTGAATGCTCCTCTGTGCCTTAGTGTGTGTGTATCTGAGGAGAGAGGTGGAGGGATTCCTTCTTAGCACCAGAATAGTGTTGTTCCCCGGGACTGAGGAGTGTAGGATATTTGCAGGGCATGTCCGAAGGATCACAGTGGTTCGCAAACCTGACTGCCTGTGGCCGGCACTTGGACGGCTCGCAGAACCTCCATCGTGGCTTCATTGCAGGGGTTGCAATTCTGTGGGCATCTCCAAAGCGGGCCTGATCCAATGGAACCCATGCCTGCTGGGTTGCAATCCAGGTGTGAGAGGGAAGGCCTTTGCATTCCAGGTCTTGCAAATTCCACCGGATTTTTCCCCCCTTAGTTTCAAGAAGGGTTGATTCTATTAATAGATCAAGTAAAGATTTCTTTAAATTTGACTTTTTAGTATTGATTTGGTTCTTTCCCCCCTCCCCACAAATTATTCCGCAAAACTGTAGTTTCTAATTGAAAATCATGTTACGCATTTGATGTTCTAATTCAAACTGTGTTTTAATGATAAACACTACTAAAAAAGGCCTTGAAAAAAATGTTGCTTCCTTTCTCCCCAATCAGTTGTTTATCATTGGCAGAATTATACAATTAGTTATAGATTTTTTTAAAAGCAACAGCATATTTGTCTTATTTCCAAGAAATCAAATTTAATCCAGGGGCTCAGAGCTTAGTAAAAGCAAAAGAAATTTAGGCCTGAGGGTAATTTTGGGGGAAAGGATTGGAAATGGAAAGGCTTTGAATAAAGTGCCTCAGGCCCATATAAATGTGCCAGTATTGTACCAGGAATATAGCAAACACGATTAGTAAATAACTTGTCTTTCTGTAAGATTTGCATACCACCAAAGTATATAACACTGCTATTTTGTTCCCCGTTTAGTAGATAATTTCTCCCATTTAAAATAGTCAGGAATTTTCGAGAGCGACCCTTAATCTACTGATGCTCGGTGTGTGCATACTGGGCTCCCTCCATCCGGGGACTTTTGATCCTGGCACAACCCATATGGGCAGCCCATTACCAGATGTATGCCCATCCTTCCAGATGCTGGCCGGTGCCAGGTGCTGTGCTGGTTTTCACTCTAAGGCTGTTCCATGGAGCAGACATTGTGGGTGGTGGTACCTGGGGGCCCAGAGTGTTGCTTTGCTCCTGCAGCAGTTCCTGGGAGGGGCAGAGACGTATGGAAGCTGCAGGTGGAAATCTCAGATCTTCAAGAAATCGCATGTCTTCGCTTTCTAGGTATCAGCAAAATTTTTGTTTGTTTTTTAGATTTTCTTATTTGAAAGGAAGAGTTATGGGGTGAGAGGTTGGGGGAGATATCTTCCATATCTTTCATCCACTTGTTCACTCCTTAAATGGCTGCAATGGCTGGAGCTGGGCCAAGCTGAAGCCAGGAGCCAGGAGCTTCTTCTAGGTCTCCCACATGGGTGCAGGGGCCCAAGCTCTTGGGTAATCTTCCACTGCTTTCCCAGGCACATTAATAGAGAGCTGGATCAGAAGTGGAGTAACTGGGACATGAACTCTCACCCATATGGGATGCCGGCACTGCAGGCCACAGCTTAACCCATTGTGCCTTAGCACCGACCCCTCAACAAAGTTTTTAAAATTTCAATCCTGAGCTTCTACCCCAGCAGGCTGGTAGGAAATTCATCCTGGGTCATTTTTGGCCCACCCTGGCTTGGCTGGAGGCCCAAGGACTTACACAGAATCTGGACTGTGGTGCTCAATACCCAGTAGATGACGGGACTGCCCACGGCCCAGCTCACGAGTGCTGCCCTAGCAGGTGCAGCTGGGGTCTCAGTTCTGGGGGATTCTCCTGGAGTCAGCCCTTTCTCCTTCCTTCTTATTCCTGTACATGGCCTGGGGTTTTCGGAAACAAATCTTAGAAACCGCTGCTCAAATCCAGGAACCTGGCCCTTTCCAGGGCTGTTCGTCTGTTGGTAGTGTTAACAGTGCCAACTTCCACTCATCAAAGGTCATTCGGGGCAGAAGCAGCCGCCGGTGTCTGATGCCGGAGCAAGGAGTTCTTCCCAGCCCAATGTTCCTGGCTTTGATTCTCCTCCTTGGCCTGCACCCCACATCCACATCGCCCCCTCCCTCAATTTCCCAAGGGGTCTGCTCAGGCTCCCAGAGCCAGTTTTGAAGGCGCGTGCCCTTGTTTGATTGCTGGTGTTCATGGTTTTGTGGCCTTTCCGGAGCATCTCAGCATCCTTGGCACATTTTTGGAGAATAATCTGCATTAGAAAGCCGGGATGCAGCCCCAGCGCCTCTCTCACTGGGGAACCTGAACCCTGCGGTGGCTTTTGTACACCCAGCCCCTAGAGCCTGAGTGACAGTGCCGCCATCTGTGTGGAGCAGTGGGTCTGGCCGTGCCCCGTGCCCTCCGCAGCTGGCTGTGGGCTCTTCCCACTGGCTGGAGTTGCCCCAAGCTGGGTGGCAAGCATCCTTCTCGCGTGGCCCGCAGGGATGCTCGCTGTGCCTGGAGTCAGGTCACAGAGTCGGGTCCTCTGCCTGGAGCTCCCAGGCATGTTTTCCTGGAGCATTTCTTACAAACACTGCAGCCGGGGGATGCCTTTCTGTCTGGAGCTGACTGGGACCCCTCTTCTCCTGCCACAGCCTTCTGTGCAATGGGAACTGCAGGGCCCGTCTCCCACCTGCCAGCCTGCAGCCTCAGCTGTTCCGGGTTGGCTTAGAGCATCTCCGAGGAAGACGGTATGGCTCTCGGTAATTCTGCCTCCATTACCCTGTGTCTGTTACTTATCTCTTCATTATTCTACTAGAAACGCTAGATTAACTGAAAAATAAGTGAGTCTCCGAGGCCTGAAATGGGAAGTAAGAAAGGAAATACACACTTGCAGGAGCACACCCTTGCACACGTGCACTCACAAACCCACATGTGCACCCCTGCACGCATTTGCATTTGCACACGTACACATTCGCACAGGCACACACTCACGCTCTGGTACCCTGGGGGAGTTCTGCAGGAGCTCTGGGAGTTTGCAGGCTTGGATAATTTGGTATTTCAAGGACAAGGACCTGATCTGACTCTCGGGGCAGCTGCTGCCCTTACAGGAGTACCAAGCACTGGGAGACTGCTGGGGGACAGGGAGGAAGAGGTCTCTGTGGGGTGAGACAGTCTGCACTCTCTGGGGAGTCCTCGCCTGCTGTTCTGTCTGCCTTCTCCCTTCTCCCCATTCTTCCTTCTCCCTCTTTTATTCAAGCCTCTTGGAAAGCTAATGTATTAATGAGCAAAGAGCTGCAGGGTCCCGGGTCAGGAGCCCTAGGGAGAAGTCTGGGGGCCAGCAGCAGCCAGTGGCCTGTCCTCTGCTCTGCAGGAGCCCAGCAGGTCCCTGCAGGCTCCAAGGTCAGGAGCAACCTGCCTCGCTGGTTGCTGGAGATGCAGGATGATGGTCTGGACACAAAGGCAGTTCTTTGTCAAGGCAGAAAATTGCTGTCCGGGCACTCTGAGCGTGTTGCTTGGGCACTTTTTATCAGCATGAGCCCCCAAGGCATGGAGTAAGGGGCCTCGTGCACAAGGTTGACAGCAAGCACAGGGCCTCTCCTGCATGCCATTTCCTGGAGACAAGATTAGGCACTTAAAAAAAACAATTAAATTCTCCACCATAAGTGCTACAGAGATCTTTCACAGCAAGTGCAGGCCAACAGGACACACTCACATTTTCCCGCCATGGGAATGGGATATGCCCTGATGAAGAGACCATGAACCCAGCTGCCTTCTTCCTAAGGATCCTGCTGCTGAAATCCAATTTGTATCTCATTCCGGGACCCACGAGAACAGGAAGCCTCCGGAGAGCTGGTGTGACCACTTCACGTTGACAAGCTCTTTGCAAAGGGGCTGCCTGTCCCTTGTCCCTGTCCTCATGAAGGTTTCAAAGTTAGGATTTTCTTCTCCAGCATTCTGGGCTGAAGATTTATGCAGCCTTTCTTATTCCTCTGAGAGCACTCGAATCATTCATGTCCCTCCCTCACCCCCCCAGCCATATAGACTGGTGCAATCAATATTTATGCACCCATCACTCACGGCTGCAACACTCAAGCCTACGGATGCCAAATTCCTTGATGGCTACTGAAAAATTAGCTGGTTCTGTATTTCAGGCCCACTTTTTTTAGGTGGGGGGAGCATCTTGGGGAGATCAGAGCATGTGGTGCAATGGATTAATTAAGCCACCCAGATAATTGGCTATTAATAGATGGCCCATTGACAGCTGCCAGCTGGGTGCTGAGTTGACTGAGGTCCGTATGGTGGCAGGCAGTCTTCATCTGAGGGGGCACTGCTGGAAGGCTCCCCTCATTAGAAGGCAAATCAGGACCAGGAGGACAAGGAGCGGCTTCTTTCCCTCTACCACTTGGTGTAGCGTTTACAGCTTACAAAGCGTCTATTCACAAATGCCATATTTGACCCGTATTGCAAGCATGAGGTGGATGTTATTTCTTCCTTTACTGAAGTACAATGGATGGAGGTTTAAAGGGGAGGATACTTTGGCAAGGTCACTGAACCAACCAGTGGGCTGGAGCTCAATCTTTGTGAAGCACCTGCTGTTTCTAGCACGGCCATGCTCCACTTCTGGTTAGATTCTTCGGCCTGGGGAACATTAAATACACAGGTGTATGTCATATGTGTGCTTTCTTGTGGACAGAAGTTAGTGCTCTTGTCGAGGGATGTGGCCCTGCCTGTGATTAAACACCAGCATTGCTTTCCCACCCGTGCAAGGGAGCTGAGGGAGGGAAGTGCAGAGCCTCCCTTAGGAGCAGGGGAGGGCAAGGAGGACTTCGGACTGTCCTCCAGGAGAGCTAGGGTCGGCCCACCTTCAGCCCTTTCTGTGTGGGAAGATGCCAGGGCTGATGTCATAGACTTGGTGGCCTGAGAAGTGGAGAGAGGCCCCTCCGTGTCATTCCCCTCCGAGTCCCCACGTGGAGTACGGGGTCTGTTCTGATGCCGCAAGTCCTCATTCCCCAGCTGCCTCCCTCATGGGCCAGCGCTATCATTCGTGGGGCTGCTCCAAGTCCGAGGTCCCAAGGATTGTGGAAGTTAGACAGAAACCATGTTGTGATGAGGGCGGTTCTTCCATAATGAGAAGTCATTCCCTCTTGAGAGGAAAAACATTGTTTTTAAAGAACCAAACACAGAGCAGGTGCAGGAGGCAGGGCTTCAAGGAAGTGGCTTTACGAGATGCCCAGCATCTCATTAGATCCTCCTACTGTCATTAATGCAAAGGGCACCCTGCTTCTGTGTCTCTTGCTGTTAGCCTGGAAGGCCCTGGGATGGCTGCTTGATCTTACCTGGGAGCTGGTTCTGCCCACACGGAGGCTGGTTTAGGGGTTGGTGTGTGATATGGTTGTCTCCCAGATATGCTCATACTTAGGAAAGCATGAAGTTGGGTGGCTGCCAATGTCTTTCCAGGTATTGTGTCTGCAGTTTGGGTAAGCCACCCAAGGGTGCCTGGCGATGCTGTTGTTGCGTGGTCTCAATGATAAAGTTGGTGCCGTACGCCAGGGTCCTGAGCAGGAGCATGGCTTTTTTGTTCTTGTCTGTTTCTTCTGAACATGACAGCCTTGAAGGGTGCTGCATTCGAAGACTGTGTGTGGTGGTAAGGATGTGGATAAATGTAAACTAAGGGAGCTCACAGGCGCCCGCTCTACCTGGAGGTCCTGATGGTTTACTTGTTATTTGCTCAGTTCTGGGTCTGATGCACTCTCTGTAGGTTTATCTGCCTCTCTTAAACCTGAGATTATGAGTTCTGCTCCAGATTGTAGCTTTCCCCTTAAAACAGAGTATTTTTCTGGAAAACGTCTTGGCAGTGTTTACTGAAGCTGAATAGATGTGTGTTCCCGTGACCCTGCGGCATCCCAGCTAGACACAGACCCAACAGAAACACGTGTGTATTTCAGTAAACATCTCGTACTTCACTGGAGTTGGCAAGCTTTTTATTTTTATTCTTTTGGTAAATGGTCAGGTAACAAATACTTTCATTGTTTTAGGTTGTGTGGCCTCTGCTGTAGCCAGACTGTGCAGGTGAAGTGTGAAAAACAATATGCAAACCAGCATCTGGGGCTGTGTTCCCATAAAACTTTATCTAGGGCCACCACACCATAAATTTCATATATTTTACACATCCCATGGAGTAGTCTTCTTCTTCTGGAATTCTTTTTCTTTTTTCTTTCTTCTTCTTCTTCTTTTTTTTTTTTTTTTTTTTGACAGGCAGAATGGACAGTGAGAGAGAGAGACAGAGAGAAAGGTCTTCCTTTGCCGTTGGTTCACCCTCCAATGGCCACTGCGGCCGGCGCACCACGCTGATCCGAAGCCAGGAGCCAGGTGTTTCTCCTGGTCTCCCATGCGAGTGCAGGGCCCAAGGACTTGGGCCATCCTCCACTGCACTCCACAGCAGAGAGCTGGACAGGAAGAGGAGTGACTGGGACAGAATCCAGCACCCCGACCGGGACTAGAACCCGGTGTGCCGGTGTCGCAGGCAGAGGATTAGCCTATTGAGCTGCGGAGCCGGCCCTGGAATTATTTTTCTCAAGTATTTAGAAATGTAAGATCCACTCAGGTTTTTCAGGGTGTGCTAAGGCAGGTGACAGGTCACATTTGGCCAGAGGGCTGAGAAATCTCATCCATACAAAGTCTGAGAACAGAGAGAGCTAACCCGCGGTGCTACAACTCCTAGCTCTGTGGTCACTCGTGGTGGGGGCTAGTGACTGGCAGGTTGCAAGGGGAGCTGGTGCTCATTACGCAGGTGTATTTACCCTGTGAAGTGCCCTGGGTATGTCTTTTTCTCTTGGCATATTCCACGTCAATAAAAAGTTCAGGCAGAAAAATCTGAACCCAGTGTGCGGCAGGAGTGTGAGTTGATCTTTTAGCACCTCATTGAGGAGCTGAGCCTGCTCATCGCCATTCTCTTTATAGCCACTGGTTTCTGTTTCCTGAATAAGAGAGTCTTTGGAGAAAGGCCTCGGTCTGACTTTGCAATTTCCCAAATCTTACTCCCTTTTATAGCCAGGAGACATTTAACAAGCGGTGTGGTGCAGGCAGCAGCCAGCCAGC
Organism: Oryctolagus cuniculus; assembly: GCF_964237555.1. Lineage (NCBI taxonomy): Eukaryota > Metazoa > Chordata > Mammalia > Lagomorpha > Leporidae > Oryctolagus > Oryctolagus cuniculus. The sequence goes on from NC_091433.1 coordinate 171,508,411, forward strand.
CAGCTATGTTGCTGGGCATTAGCCCTTTCGTTGGCAGATTGTAGGAAGACAGGGGCTCCCTGGGGAGAGTGCAAGAGGAGAGCATTTGGGAAAATGCAAGTGGGTCTTTGGCTGATGTAGTTGCTCGTCGGACATCCAGGCTGAAATCAATGTTTGTAGGTAAGAGGTAGAGGCCGAAGTACAGAGAATGGAATTCCGTGGCGTCAGCTACTGGCTCATACAAAACTAAGGGTCTTTTTGCATTCCAGAGAAGCAAGTCTGAGTCCCCAGTAGATGCCAGCTACTTTCTGTGCCCATCACCCCCTCTTCCTGACATCCCTGCGGGGCCTGCAGTGGTAGCTTTGTTTTTCAGGAGAGGATCACCAGGCTTGGGAAGTTAAGTGACTTCCCCGAGGGCGCTTGGCTCATGAGAGAGCAGAGGTATAGGTTCCAAATCACAGAGCACCCCCCTTCTCCCCACTTCACCATGCTCACCCCAAGCCTCCTCCCTCCACAGTCACATTGGCTCTGGTCTCTGAAAGTGAGAACTTGGAATGTGTTTTCCCCTTAGCAACCAGCTTCTGAGGCTCTGTTTGTTCTGTTTCCCAGAATTATATACATCTTGTTTAGATCAGAAACTGTTGAATGCAGTAGTTTTGTATCAGAGCTTCTGATCATCCTCCAGGATGAGGCATTTTAAAGGAATATTCAAGGGGGAGACTTTACAGCATTTTCAAGGAGAAATATATTGGGCTTTCCCAACTCTTCCATGCCCTTGTGAACAGTGTCCTGTTACAGACGGCTGGCAGTGTCTCTGCTCCTCTTAAAAAAGAGGACACCCCACAAAGGGCACACCCTTCTTGAGGGTATGAAGGGGTTTTCATATATGAAATGAATTTATTTGAAAGGCAGAGTTACACACAGAGGGAAGGGGAGAGCAAGAGAGAGATTGATTTTCTATCTGCTGGTTCATTCTCCCAGAGGCCACAACCACCAGGGCTGTAGGGCTGCGCCAGGTTAAAGCTGGGAGCTTCTTCCAGTTCTCCCATGTGGGCTCAGGGGCCCAAGCGCTTACACACAGAGGGAAGGGGAGAGCAAGAGAGATATTGATTTTCTATCTGCTGGTTCATTCTCCCAGAGGCCACAACCACCAGGGCTGTAGGGCTGCGCCAGGTTCAAGCCGGGAGCTTCTTCCAGTTCCCCCATGTGGGCTCAGGGGCCCAAGCGCTTGGTCCATCCTCGGCTGCTTTCCCAGGCGCTTAGCAGGGAGCCGAATGGGAAGTGGAGCAGCCAGGACTTGACTGGAACAGGTGCCCGGATGGGATGCTGGTACTGCAGGGAGTGGCTTAGCACCCTGCCCCACAGCGCTAGCCCCAGGATGTGTGAAGGTGTTTTTAGGAATCCCTCAGCCTGATTAAAGACAGGACAGTGAGGAATTAGTCACTGTAGTCTATGGCTAAAAATTCCCCAGCATTGCCCCTGAGAGAGAGGAATCAGAGGAATCGTCCTGTATCTAGCATAATAACACCGATTATGTGGTTGTTTGTGCTGAGGAGTTGAAAACTATCAGGAGCCGGGAAAATACTCAGCGTGGAGCAGTAATTATGGATCAGCTGATAACAGGGGATGCATTGGATTGACTGCTAATTAGATTATTAGCGCCCAAAACAAATACCTGCTATTAACTGCAAATCAGCTACATTTATGATGGTTTCCCCTTTTCACATTTATCCCTTTTTGGAATGTACAATTTCCTTCCTTCCCTTTCTGTGCCGAGACCTCCCGTTTTCTGCCATCAGGTGAAGCATATTTGTTTATTGAGCTGAAATGGAATCTTCTTGTTTCTTTCTGTTCTCAGACGGGGTCTGAGAGGGCTGACACATGCAGAGTGTCAGGTGTAGGCTGTCCGCGCAGGGGAGACGAAGGGGCTATGGAAAGGCTGGGTACAGCTCTCTCTGGCCCGCACAAAGGGAGGGACTGAGGTCGCAGGCTGTTCCTGTCAACCTGGTGCTGGAGTTCATTGCCAAAGAACTGACCCATTGGGTTGGCCTGTGGCCTTTTGAGACGTGATCCTGGTCATCCTGGGTTCAAGGAGGATGGGAATGGGCATTTGGGCACTTCCCGTGCCTGCATTGCCCTCCCCCTCCTCCACGCAGGCTGACTGTGTGTCCACAGGAGCGTGATGTGCCAGCTGCTTTCCTGCCCATGGTGGTTCTGGGTTCTGTGGGCAGCCTGATTTGGAGGGGCCCCTGGGAGCTTGCCAGGATGTCTGGAGAGAGAAGTCTGGCCCAGCAGGAGTGAGGAGCAGCTCTGATCGTGACCTTGGAACACAGTGTGTGCACAGTGGAGTGCTAAGGGAGCAACTTGTTGGCGGCCTCCATTAAATGCCAGGAGTCCACACAGAAAGCAGAGGTTTCCAGGGGAGGGGACCATGTGGCTGACTTGTAGGAAAGATGCGAGGGGCTGTCCCTGAGTTACATCCTTCTTCACAACCACCCCCGACGTGGGCAGGCTGAGATTTAGCTGGACTGTGTACCTCTCTGAATAGTGTCTGAGCCATGCCCATGGCTTAATTTTTCTCGTTTGAGTGTTATCCCTGGATAATGTATTGATTATCCTCATTTTGCCAGTAAGTGAATTTAAGGTTTCCAAAAGTCCAGCACTTGGTCAGGTCAACATAGCTCCTAGGACAAGCCTTAGGATGGTGGGTCCAGGCTGTTGGGCAAGCAAGAAAGATAGGTGAGCTCCTGGAAGGAATCTTCCTCTTGGAGTGCCCGTCAAATGTGGGGAGACGGAGTGTGTCAGCTGACCTGCACCAGGTCACTGGAGCAGATTTGTTCATCTGGAAAACTCATCCAGGGCACTGCTGTGTGTCCTGAACAAGGTGCAGGAGCCATGTGGATTTGCTGGAGCTCGAGTTTTGCCCCCAGCGCCCAGGGCAGATTCTGAGGGAGCAATGGAGCAAGGAACCGTGGCTCTTTGCTGGCCACTGGCCACTTCTGTCTAGAGCTCCGTGTCCTTGGACTGGAAGACGCGTTGCAGTGATTACCAGAAAGAACCACGTCGCTGGGGATGGCCGTTTAATAGCAGGAGGGATTGCCAGATGGACAGAGGCCTTTTTCTTTGGAGTCCAAGTGGCACGTGAGGCCGAGGGGCTGGAGAGAAGTGCCCTGGAGGCCCCGGGGTGTGTGTGTGTGTGTGTGTGTGTGTGTGTTGGGGGTAAAGTTGGAGATGGCAGCCTTTGCCTTTCCCAGGAGCGGTTCTGCAAGCTTGAATTTCTTCCCGATCACGTCACTCTCCTGTTAGCTCAGGAAACTCGGGCTGAAGTTTAATCTCCTCCTTAAAGCTGTTTCACGAAAATAGGAGCCTGCTATTCCACAGGGCCTCTTATTAGGAGGAGAAGGATTTAGGACGGTCTTTTCAAGTCATTTTCGTGGTTTCTGAAGAAGCATTTGCCGGGGATCCACTTGTCCCCAAAGCGTCTGCTGTTTGAAGAGCATGTCGCTGTTGGAAGGCTAACAGGAAAGGAAAACCTTCTTCAGGATGGAGCACAGGCTAACTGAGCAGCCCACTGCTCCTGCGCAGCCAGCGATGCCTGTGTGGGCTGTGTCCTGTCCTGCACGCCCAGACCAGAGCTCAGCCCTCCAGCTCAGCCCAGCCCTCGCTTCAACCACTGGCTAGGGATAGTTTGTATATGTGTAATTGGTTAGGAAGAGGAGCACTCAGAGAAAAACAGTATTTCACGACACATGAAAATGGCAAAACATTCTAGTCTTAGTGTCGATAAACAGTTTCAGGGGAGCACAGTCACACCCATTCCTTTGCAAATGGTCTTGGCTGCTTTTGCTCTGCTACGGCAGAATTGAAGAATCCTGGTGGAGACCCGACAGCCTGCAAAACTGAAGCTTTCACTGTTTGTCCCTTTGTATAGACCAACTTTGCTAAACCCTGACCTATAGAGCTTTGCTTTTCAAAGGGCAGGTCACGGGCCAGGGGTGCTGGTGCCGCCTGCAAGCTTGCAGGGAGTGCAGAATCTCAGGCCGTCCCAGACCTGCTGATTGAACACTTGCATCTTCCCGAGGCCCCCCGCTGCTGTGGCTGCAGTGAGCGTGTGAGGAGCCCTGCGCCAGGCGATGCCCCCGCTCCCACAGTGCTGGTGGGAGGCATCCTTCATCCCGTGCAGTCTACAGCCAGTGCCATGTTTCTTGCTTTCTTTGTGTTAAATTCAATTCCCAGTTCTTGTTCTCCCATTGGCGTGGGCATTTCTCCTCTGCTTGTGGCTTCACAAGGATGCAGGAGGCTTCACCCATTCCAGGTAACGTGGGAAAAACCTATAGTCTTGCAGCCATCACGGTCACAGCTGTGCCGTCGCTGACCCAGCTGTCGTGGACTCGTGGGCTCCCGGGAGGCCTCTCTGGGGCTACAGCACGCCCATGTCTCTTGGGCACGCCCATCACTCAGTCTCAGGACTGCCTGCCTCCCTTTCTCCTCCTTTTCTTGTTCTCTTTCTCTTCACTGTTTGGGCCATTTATACTCTCGGCAAGCACTGGCTTTTGGCAAAAGATAGCAGATGGACCATTTCCTGGTATCCCTGCTGTAGGCTTGGGAATATCACCTCCCTGGAGGTGAGGAAGCTTGGGGACCTGGTTATCTGCTGAAGTTAGGAGTTGGGGGCAGGGCTGGGCTGGGAGTGGGCAGGTGGAATGCAGTGAGAGCAGAAAGGAACCCATACCACCTTCATCCTCCAAACCAGGTGGTCACGGGGTTGGGGTGGGGGGACACAGCCAACGCTGTGTAGGACAGGACCTCACCCCAGGGGAGTTTCCTGTAGAACAGGAGGGCCCTTCTAGAGGAGGTGTGGGGAAGGGCAGTCCTGTGGGTGCAGGCAGGGCCGAGGCCGTGGGAGTCAGCAGGGACGACCACCTGTGGTTTAAGGGAGACAACCAAGAGCAGAGCCAGACTGTACAACAGTTTGAAAAGAAAGCCGTTTGCTTATTTTTGTTCTAAAAAGGAAATGTATCTGAAAGTAAACAGATTTCCCCAGTTGGAATCCCTCGCTTCTGCTCCCTAGGGACTTTGTTCCGTACAGTGTTCTGGGTTTAAGGGTTGTTTAAGGGTTGTAGCTGCTCAGGGGATGCCGACTGCTCGTAAAGGAGAATTCAGTGGACCGTGAACTTGGTTTGCACACCCTCTCCCCAGTGTGGCCCCAATGTGGGCTGCTGTGTGACTTTTATATTTCTTACCTAGACTGATTTGGGCTTTTTGTTTTGTTTTGTTTTCTATTTTCATCTTCAATTCGTGTGGATGCAGTCAGAGAAGATCCCCATGAGGAAGTCATCTTATCTGTCTAAGTAGATGCACTCATGGTTGACTAAATAAATCAAGAAAAGGTCAAACTCAAAAGCATGCCCGCAGTAGGATCCTATTTTGTTGAAAACAAGATATGTATGGAAATACACTTAGAGCGCTGGAACATCAAAGAGTAATGATTTACATAAATGTGATACTGTGTGTGTGTGCTGCATCTCTCAGTGCAGCTTATTTGCATAGCCTCGCTTTGACACCCTCCACTAACTACCCTCACCTTCATCCCCTTTTGGCTAAGAAACATGACAAGCTGGACATGTGAACTTCCTCATAGTTCTTGGTGTACTGTGTAAGCAGTGTGTAAACGTGTGTTGTTGGAGGTTGGTGCTGCGGCTTAGCTGGTAAAGCTGCTGCCAGTGACGCCAGCATCCCATATGGGCGCTGGTCAGTGTCTTGGCTGCTCTACTTCTGATCCCGCTGCCTGCTAATGCACCTGGGAAAACGGTGGATGATGACCCAAGTTCTTGGGCCCCTGCACCTAATGGGAGACCCGGAAGAAGCTCCTGGTGCCTGACTTTGGCCTGGCTCAGCCCCAGCCTTTGTGGCCATTTGGGGGGTGAACCAGCAGGTAGGTGGAAGATCTCTCTGTCTGTCACCCTTCCTTTCTGTAACTCTGACTTGCAAATCAATAAATAAAATTTAAAAAAAATGTATTGTCACTTACAGATCTGCTTTGGTCATTTTTAAACAGGACAATGAAAGACTGATCATGCTCTATGTGCTATACTTTGCTAGAAACGCCCCAAGTCAGCCAGCTTTTTTTTTTTTTTTTTTTTTTTTTACAGGCAGAGTGGACAGTGAGAGAGAGACAGAGAGAAAGGTCTTCCTTTGCCGTTGGTTCACCCTCCAATGGCCGCCGCGGCTGGCACACTGTGGCCAGCACACCGCGCTGATCTGAAGGCAGGAGCCAGGTGCTTCTTCCTGGTCTCCCATGGGGTGCAGGGCCAAGGACCTGGGCTATCCTCCACTGCACTCCCGGGCCATAGCAGAGAGCTGACAACTTGTTATTTTTATAATGGCTATATAATATTCTAGCGTGTGCAGGACTTGTTTGAATCAACCATTTCTTTTTTTTTTTTTTAAGATTTTATTTATTTATTTGAGATGTAGAGTTACAGGCAGTGAGAGAGAGAGACAGAAAGGTCTTCCATCTGCTGGTTCACTCCCCAAATGGCCACACCTGCTGGAGCTGCACTGAAGCCAGGAGCCAGGAGCTTCCTCTAGGTCTCCCACATGGGTGCAGGAGCCCAAAGAGGAGCAGCCGGGATTAGAACCAGCGCCCATATGGGAGGCTGGCACTGCAGACAGAGGGTTGGCCCACTATGCCATGGTGCTGGCCTCAACCATTTATTTCCTTTTGATGGGTATCCAACTTGTCTCTCATCCCTTGTCCCACAGTGCAGTAAGTATCTACTTGGAGCTTTTGATCTTACGGTATGGACATTGAGGAATGCAAATTCCAAGCCAAAAGAGGTTTGCGATTTTTGTGTTAATGAATGTTTTAAGATTGCTATATAAAACCATGCACTAATCCATATTTCCACCAGCAAAGTACAAGGGAATGCTTTCCTCATCATCTTCCTTGTTGTGAATGTCGGCATGTGCATCTTGCTTATCTTGAAGGCGTCGAGTGGGGTTTGGTTGTAAATTCATGTTTTTCCGACTGCCAGGGAGGATGAGTGAGTCCTCACAGGTTGCTTGCCCTTGAAGACCTGCCCTCCTGTGACGTGTCTGTTCAGACCCTGTGCTCATGCTCCCATGGGCTGTTCCTCTTTGTACTGCCACAAGGGTTCAACTGTTTCCTCCAAGTGGATCATCATTTTTGTCAGTGTCACTAATTAAATAACCTATCACTTCCCCACAAACCAAAATGCCATTTTTGTCATATTATTGTCCCATGAGCATCAGCTTCCAGTTCTGGGACCTCTACTCTGTTCTTCTGACCAGTTTGTCTCTCACTGTGGCAATATCATGCTTTTTATCAGAATTTTCTTCTTACTCTTCTTGATTAGTCTACTGCACTTAATAGGTATAAACTAATATTATAAGAGTGAGTTAAATTTATCATTCTTTTCTGAACATTTATCTTGATTTTGTTACTTTATGGCATCCATTAAGACATTCAGAATGAAATACCATGAGAGTGTAGGCTTTCCTGATGTTGATGCAGGTCCATGTGCACACGGCTTCAGTGTTCACTGCTTGCTGTTCATTTTTGTTAAATATTCTTTACCATATTTTAGTAGTTTCACTTCATTCTGGTTTCCTTGCAAGTTTTTATTCTGAATTTTTAATCAACTTTTGATTGAATCCTGTAATCTTTCTCTTATTGACATGCTGATTTATTTTGATTTCTTTGCCTTGAACCATCCTTGCATTCCTGGAATAAACCCTATTTGATTGTAATTTATTTGTATATATGCTGCCGGGTTTTATTTGTGGACATTCAGTTGGAATTTTAACATATAACTTCATGAGTTAGATTGGTTTACAGGGCTTTTTTTGTGTATGTGCTTTGCATTTAGGTTTAACAGCATGCTGCATCCATAAAATGAATTAAGGCATGTTCTTTTTTTTTTTTTTTTTAACATGTAGGAATAGTTTAAATAATTTTGACCTATGTTTTCTTAAGTGGCCACATAAAACAAAGCTGTGGAGGCATCTGGTCCTGTGAATTCTTCCGTGGTCATCCTCTTAACCTCCATCCTGACCTCTGCCCTGGTGTACCAACTTGTAATCTCTCCTTTGGGCATGCAACAAGATTGCATTTCCCGCTCTCCTGCAGTAGGTGGTGCTCTGTAACTACTGTCCAGCAGAATGGCGCGAGACCCTTGGGTTCTGCTTCCAGGCCAGAACGTGGAAACTTCCCAGGCTTCCAGAGTCATAGTCTTCCGGTCAGGTTAACGCAGGTGACAAGACGAAGGTCGCGGGGCCGGATGACGGAAGGGGCTCTGGTCTGTTCTGACGGGAGGAATGCTTCCCCGTTGACCAGACACCTGCGAGACAGCGCCGCCGTTGGTCCTACGGTGCCGCCGTCTGTCTGCTCGCCAGCCTGCTCCACAGCAACCGGCCTTTCCGTGTTTTCTAATGCTTCCTGGCTCAGGTTGGGTGGTAGCCATCTTGCCGTTTCTCTTTTAATTCTCTACCTAACGCCTGTGGGGGCACCCCACTCGTGTTTCTAATCAGGCGCATTGGACCGGTCTGCAGGCCGCCTTGGGAGGGCTTATATGTCGTGTAGGTGTTTGCGAAGGATTTATGTTTCTGCCTGCTAGATTTTCATTTCTTTCCTTTTATTAATGAGCTTTAATGGATTTGCTAGTAATTCTCTCTGTTTTTGAATGCTCTTCTCTTCTTAGCCATTAAGGCATATACATATAACATATACATCGCTCATACACGCCACATTTGCTCTGTACCATAGATTTTGGTAAGTCTTCTTTTTCAATTCTTACTATATGGTTTATATTTTTAGTTTTGATTTTCTGTTTGAAGAGCTACCCAGGAGTGTATTTCTTAATTTCCAAAGTTTTGGGATTTTTTAATACGTTCAACTTTTATTTATTTTGATTTTTTGTTGAATTATGAAAAGAGAATATGGCTTATTAAATCCCTACTTTTCAAATTTATTAACTTTTAAGAAAAGTTTTTATTTATTTATTTGAAGAGCAGAGGGACAGAGACAGAGATCTTCCAACTGTTGTTCACTCCCCAAATGGCCACTACAGGTAGGGCTGGGCCAGGCTGAAGCCAGCCTTTAGGAACCCCACCCTGGTGTCCCACAGGGGTGGCAGGAACCCAAGCACTTGGATCCTCCTCTACTGCCTTCCCACGGGCATTCACAGGGTGCTGGATCAGAAGAGAAGCAGCCAGAACTTGCACTGCTGCTCTGATATGGGATGCTGACATCCCTTGTATCACAATGCCGGCCCCTTGGATATTAATTAATGGCTAATTATATAAACAGCTATTGAAGTATTTTCTGAACATATGGGAAAAGTTCCTGAATGTCTTTATTTGATGGTTATAAAGTTCTCTTTCTGCATACATATTAGATACATATTCTGGATTCTATCTATCATTGTCGTTATTTGTTTACATCTTGTCTTGTTCTCCTAGGTCTGTTCAACTTTGATATCATACACTAATTTTAATTGACGTCTCCTGTCATCACTATATGATAGTGCTATTTCAGTTGGATCTTAGAAATGAATAATTTGCATTATAATGAGTTGTGCCTTATTTCACCTTATCTGATATTGATGTTGTTTTCATTGCATTTGCCTGTTTTCAATCTTTTTTTGTGACATAAAATATTATAAATTGTTCATAGCTCCATGCAGATCTGAACACCTATCTTTATTTTTCATTCCAGCCTGGTAAATATTTGTATAATAGGAATGTTCAGCTGATATAATTGAATTTAATAACATATAATTGAATATTTATTATTTCATTTATTTTTATCTTTTTCCAATTGTATTATCTTCACTGGTTTGCCAATTGATATTTCAACTTTTCTATTTTAATTTTTTATTTATTTATTTTAGCAGGAGAAAGAGAGAGAGAGAGAAAGAGAGAGATCCGTTCCACTGGATCCATCCGTTCAGATGGATGCCTGGACTGGGATGGGCCAAATCCAGGTCTCTCGTGTGATGACAATAACCCAGTTATTTCAGCCATCACCACTGCCTCCCAGAATCCGCACCAGCAGAAATGCTGGAGTCGGGAGCCAGAGCTGAGAATGGCAGTTAGGTAATGTGGTGTAGGAGGCAGGCTCGGGACCACTTGCTGCTCTGCTAAACCTGCTGTCTTTGCTTTGTCGATGTGGACATCTTTGTACCCCATCTATCCTGACTATTACCTTTCTTTTCAAGACATTCAAATACATGTTTTTATGCAGACAAGACATCAACGATGACCCCCTCCCCGCCTCGCCCACCATGCTTAGTTGCTCGTCTGTGCTCATCTTGATGAATCGAGCCTTTTCAGGGTGCTTTTCCTTCCCTACGCCTTCTTACCAGGAAGCAGGTAGACATTACCAGGCTTCTACTCACTTGGCATTTACCACCTAGGTTTTGCCGAGACAGTTGAACAGGTCTAGAGCTAAGTGCTAAGTTTTTCTTTATGGAATCCCTCTTGTTTGTCAGGTACATTACCTGTTACCAGCCACTTCAATACTTCCTGAGTAGGTGTAACTATGCGAGTTCCAGATCCATCCCGCCACTGCTTTCCTCTTTTCATCTCCCCTATCTCAAGATTTCTCTTTGAATTCATCCCTTTTTTGCTCAAAGTATTTTTCTTAGATGGGGTTATTGCCTTTGTGTATGTGGACACTTGCATATCCACAAGTATCCTCTAAGTCAGATGAGTGGATAATGTCTGACTTGGATGTATGCTAGCCTGTGGATGGTTTTCCCATTGTCTTCTGGATTCCGGTTTTGCCAATGGCAGGTGAGCATGAAGTCTAACTTCTTTCCTTTGTAAGTTACCTGTCCTTTCCTTTTGGTACTTGTGAGACTTTCTGCTTATCCTGGGCACCCAGGCACTAACCTGAGTGTGCGTCCTTCCTCATGGCTCCTGGACAGAGCTCAGTTCCTTTTGCAAACTCAAGATTTTTCTTCAACTCAGGGATGCCTCCTGCTCCCATTTGTTTAATTCTCTTCTGTCTTCAATTCCTTTGTCTCCTTCTCAGGTTACTGTTATTCACAAGTGAGGTCTTTGGAATCTGTTGACTGAGTATCTTTTTGCCCCTCGTTTTCATTTCTTTATGTTTCTGCTCAATCTTCTTAGCCACTAATTTAGGTCTCTAAAGCAACCATCCTTTTCATCAACTCATCTGATGAGCTTTTTAGTTTGAAAATCACAACTTTTTAGTGCCAGAAAGCCTTCTTTGTGCTGTAATTGAAGGTCATTAAGTGCTGTTGTTATTGTTTGTTGGAGTTGCCCTTGGCCTCCTTTTGAAGCTCTGTTTCATCAGCAGCTCCTTCTGCTGAGTGTTTTGCTCACCCATCTTTCTGACTTCTGCTCTGCTCTGTGGCTGACTTTTCTCTTTGTCTCCTCAGTGAGGCTTAGGATCAGCTGTTGGGCTTTCTTCAGGTGAGGTCAGCAGAGTGGTGATGGCGTTTTAGATTCGGCTCTCGGACCTTGGAGAGCGGTACCGTTTTGGAGGGTGTCCGACCTCTGTGTCCCAGAATGAACCCCTTGAGCCACCCTTGCTCTAGTCTGGGTGGACAGAGCTGTTCAGCTTCCAAGCCCTTCCTCTGGCCACATAGACAGGATGTCATTTTGGGACACTCATGCTAATTGCAGCTGTTCCTCCTTCCAGGGGTCTTTCCCACTCCGGGTCAAGCTGTCCCCAGAATTCAGGGATCTCAGATCCTGTTCCTGCATCTGTCCTCTGCTGCTGTTCTCAGGCTCTCTCTCAATCCTACAGTAGGCAGCTCCATCCAGCCCCGTGGAACCTGAGGGAGGTCCACAGCCTCCACACTGTGATTGCATGTTGGCCTCAGTGGCTCCCAGACTCAGGAGAGAAACTGGCCATTTGGGTTCAAGCTGAGAGAGAGAGAGAGAGAGAGAGAGTGAGCAAGCAAGAGAGCGTAAGTGCTCCAGTTGTCCACAGTCAGGCCACCACTGTCCAGAATTGCTTCATTGATTTCTCAAATTTCAACAGTGAATTTTCAGAAACTTTCAAGCAAATATTCTTTTCAAATTTAAGGGTTTTTGTAAGGTGGTTAACTTCTGTGATAGAAAACAAGCCTTTATGTTTATATCTTGCCATGTTCTAAGAGAGGGTGAGGGGGGTTGCAATTTAGTTTTGAAAGGACTCTTATTCTTTGGGAAATGTTTCTGTAACTTTGCAGTAACTGTGTAGTCTGATACCACGTGATAGGCCTAATTCATCCATGCTGGAGTTATTTCCTTATGGGGTCATTTGGACACATTTAGCTTTAATTCTTCAAAGAGTAGGAATTCTAGAGGCACATGCTAATGCATTCCATGACCAGCAAAAAGATAAAAGAGAAGAATTTGGAGATGCATGAAGAAGGAGGAAGTTTTAAGTAAAATCAAGGCCAATAAGACTAATACAGGATCTTGCCCCATAGAGGGGATGCTGTGCTGGTCACAGGGTGCCGTGTAGGCTTTGATCTGCTGGGGAATAGTTGGCTAAGATGGAACGCCATGTAGACTATTAATATTGACCTTCTTTGATGACCATGATATGAAGCAATGATAGACTCATGAGGAATAAGTCAAAAGATTCTCATCTTTTTTAAAAAATTAAGCACCTTGGGTTGGGAGAGCTAAGCTGCTGCTTGGGATGCCTGCATCCCATATAAGAGTTTGAGTCTTGCCTCTGCTTCCGGCCCAGCCTCCTACTGATGCACACCCTAGGAAGCAGCAGATGGTGGCTCACCTGCTGGGGTCCCTAGCACCCATGTGGGAGACCCAGATGGAGTTCTTGGTTTCAGCCTGGCCCAACTTCAGCTGCTATAGGCATTTGGGGAGGGAACTAGCACATAGAAAATCAATCTCTCTCTCTCTCTGCCTTTCAAATAAATAAAAATAAAAACTTAAATAATGTGAGAACCTGTTCCCTAATAAGCACTGTGCTTTGTGTTCTGCCCCATCCCTCTACTACAACCTTCACCCAGTACTCTGCGTTAAGTGGTGCTTTGCACAGTTTTTCCACAAGAAAGGCATTCTGGGCAGCTAAAGGATTTATTCAAGGTCATGTGCCAGTAAAAGTGCATGGACCTTCTTACGAGCTGTTCAGGAGGCTTGATTCAGAAGTGACAGCACTGTTGAGAAGCACAGGTTGTGTCCAGGACTTGCTCACACAGTGCTGAGGTCAGGCACTTAGGTCAAAGCAACAGCAGTCTGTCCTGTGCCCTTGACCTGGGCTTATTGCCCTCTGGGCTGTGTATGTGCTTGTATTTGTGTGTGTGTGTTGGTGGGGGCATTTGGGTTTCAGTGGGCACTTTTGTCACATGGGCAGGAGCGAGAGGGCAGGACAGTGACTGCTGGCCTTCTGGAGGCCAGTCTTTTGTGGCACAGTTGACTGAAATGGGAGTTGGTGCCCAGATATGAGAGGGTCCTCTCTGGATACCAAGAAAGAGAAAAGGCAAATCGCCAGAGTAGTGGGGGAGAAGGCATCTGGCTTGGTCACTGGTGGCGATGGCTTTTTTTGTGAGAATGTTTTGTTGGTGATGGAACAGGTGCTGACCTATTTTAAAAAATCAAAAGGCAAATAAAAACGAGAGAGAAGCAACATAGATGTAGTCAATGCAGGCTAAGATTAAGTTGAAACTCATCTTGTGTAGAAGAAAATAACTAACATGAGAGAGAGACTTGAAATGAAAAGTTTGATGTAAATGTCTATTTACCTGCATCATCTCATTTCTTTTTGAAATAGGAAAAGCCTGTGGGATACGCATCAGACCATAGTCACGATGAGGATTCCCCAGAGGGCTGAGTTCAGGGCTGACCTTCTTTATGTGTTGTGGTAGTGTTTATTATTATTTATTTTTGGTTTGATGGGTTGCAACTTGAGGCTGCCACACAGGGCTTAGAAGAAAGGGGTCCCCAGCAAGCCAGCCTGAGGAACAGTGAGTCCTTCCTGTTCATGTGTTTTGGCTTTCCTGCTTTCAATTCAGTGAACAGATTAAATTTTACCAGTGTTTAGCAAACATCCACTGTGTGTCCTGTGCCATGCTCAGCAGAATGGGAGTAAATTGTGAGCCCTGCAGACTTAGGTATTCCCGTGGGGCAGCTTCCTGAGGAGGTCCCAGTCCTGATGTCCTTGGGCCTTGCTTGTGAAGAATCCTTCATGCTTGTTGCATGCTGGCTTGCATGCTGCACCCTGGGAAGCTCCACCTGGTGGCACTCCCTGTCCCCACATGCTGGGTAGTACCCTGGGGCTTCAGAGCAGAAACCAAGAGACCACGTCTGCTGTTGTTGCTTCAATCCAGCGTGCTGTCTTTGAGTTGTCTCCAGTGCCTGCTGAAGCCTTAGGGGTGCGGAGCAGTTTTTCTAGCTGGATGTTAGAAATGGCATACTCAAGCCAGGGAAGACCACACGCTAGACCCCCAATCATTCAGGGACTTAGGGATGTGGTTCAAGTGCCCACCTTCCTCCTTAACCACCAGACTCAGGGTGAGAGATACCCTTGAAAATCTTTTAAGAATTTTTTTTCACATGAATCTAGTAGCTATGTGGAGACTCATAGTTTCCCAGAGTCTGTTTCTCTAGCTCAGAGGAACAGACCAATCAGCTCGACATTAATTCCCCCAATTTTGGAGCAGATGCTTTTTTGAGCACTTAGAAACAAATGTGGAAGTTGCCACAGGGATATCCTGGCTCCTGGAAGAACCAGGCATGCTTTGTGGATCTCAGTTCTTCCTGTGGCTATGCCACTGAGAGGTCAGGGAAAGGACACAGCAAGGGGCCGCCAACACCTTAGCTGTGTTCTGCTACCCACTCGCCAGGACTCCAGGTGGCCCCGGTGGCAGGATGGGCCCACCATCTTCCTGGAAGCCAGCATCTTGCTTGGTATCTGCAGCGTGCTTTGTGTGGCTCACCGGACATAGCTTTCTGGATAAGAGAGATGGTTTATTCTCTATGTGATCCTTCCCCCCTGCCCTTTTTAAACCTATTTTCACTTTATGTGAAAGGCAGTGAGAGACAGAGTGAGCCACTTGCTGGTTCACTCTCCAAATACCTGCAGTAGCTGGGAGCTCAATCTGAGTCTCCCATGAAGGTGGCAGAGACTCAAGGACTTGAGTCAGCACCTGCTGCCTCTCAGAGTGCACATTTGCAGGAAGCTGGATTGGAAATGGAGGTGGGACTGCCACTCGGGGCACTCTGAAATGGGGTGCGGGCAGGCCAAGAGGAATTGGAACTGCTGAGCCAAATGCCCACCCACTTCCTGTGACTTTGAAAATCCTGGGCCTCTTCCCTTTCTAAGGTGCCTGCTGTTGGAAGACAAGTCCCTTCCAGGACCTCTTTGACTTGCTTGCTCAGTGAATAGGGTGCCTTGCACCTGGGCTGGGAATGAGCCTGTGTGTGCCTCCTGCTGTCACAATGAATGGAGGAATGTAGGAAGCAAAAAAGGGAGAGGGAAGGATGAGGCGTGGCGATTCAGAGCCTGGAATAATGTTTCAAAGAGAGGCAGTGCCGAAATTAAACCAGTTTTTGAAAGATGGAGCTCAAGACAAGGAAAGAATGGATTTGTTTTTAACGATTTCAAGTAGAATTGAGGCTGTTCCTGCGATTGTTGGAAATAAAATTGGTTAGAAAATGATGTCAGCAGAGAGTGGGGACTGTGAACCAGGAAAATAAATGAGCTCTGAAATCACCTTCTATTTTATAAATATTGTTTCTAGAGCTGAGAAAATTGAGACAGATTATTCCTTTTTCTCTCTCCCAAGCCATGGGTAGAAGAAGCCCTGAGTATCCCATTTGGACCTTGTGAGGGGCATCTTATCTTGTCCTGGCGCGCTAAGTAGCTTTGTCTGCATTTAGACACACTCCATTTCCCCTTCAAGGACCACTATCAGCAGTAGCCAATTACAAACACACCTCATAACACATTATTGAGACACACTGCAAGCAAATAAGCTGGAGAGACGTTTAATGATTGTACCACATCGCGTCCATTACAATCTGTCCGCACTGCCATAGGATGGAGGGGCCAGTGTCTGTGTGTGTACCTCTGTGGATGTGTGTTTATGTGTATTTCATTTTCACTGCACCATAATTAGACAATAATTTGAGCCAAGCCGGTTTAGACTCTCAGGAAAGAAAAGGAGCATCATTTCACATTCTGACAGCCTCCTTTTTAAGCTGGAGGCTCTTGTCTTTGGTTTTCTAAAAGTCTCAGTACTATTAGCAGCCTGAATTCATCTGAGAACAAGGAGTGATGCATTTTCCGACTCAATGGGTGGCTTCCTTCTGTTATCTGTTTCTGGTGGAGAGGCGAAAGGTGGGCAATTTAGAGAAATGTTACAGAGGCAGTCACTTCCTCTATTCTTTCATCTGCTGGCCTTGTGCTGCAGTGAGAATTTGCTGAATTTTATTTTTGCTGCCATTTGCCATTGCTGTTGGTTTTGAAGTAATGACTGCATTTTGCCACTGTAACAGTTGCGTTCCAGGCCTGGGCGAAGCAGCAGCTGATTCACCAAGTGCAAAGCCTTCTGTTATGCTGTTAGGTGTATGGAGTCTGGGAATGAGATAACAGCTGGGCTCAGGCGGGTAAACCAGCATTCTCACTTGTGGAGGTTGGGAGCTTCTGAGTTTATCAGATCCACTTGCTGTCTCCATAGTTGATGCTGAGAAGTTGCTTTCTCAAGAGTACTTGGCTGGTTAATAGCAGAACTTCTCTAGAACCTGGCCTCTTGGTTCCTAGTCCAAGCTCTTGGCAGTCTGTCTGCTGCACTGTGGTTGCCTCTGTAAATTGCAAAGCATGGTAGGATGCAGGGAGCTGCCAGCCGGAAGGCTGGGTGCCTGCTGGATCCTCCAGCCATGACAGCCGTTACAAGAGCATACAAATGATTGACACTTATAGAGTCTACATTCCCCAGGGACACTATTGCCATGCTGCAGCGGCTTCTGAAAAGGGACATGTGATTTCAAAGGACTGTGCTATCAAAGGGTTGTTTTTATCCTTGTTCTTTTGGAAAAACTGAGTGCCCAATGCTCCTACTAGTGTTGTTGCCTTTCTTGTATTTTGCTTGTGTCATTCCAGGCCTTCCTTGAAGAGGTAGCTTAGGAAAGAGAGAATAATCCTTTATGTTTGCCTCGAAGTCAGAAATGTTTCAAGCCTGATGGAAAATGGGGGTAGGTCTTCTAGAGCCCATCTGTGTGGTTGAGCAGGTGACGTGTCCAGCCTCCCAAACTTGGATAAACTTACTGTTCACGCTTCATTCATATGTTCCTTAGTCCTTGGCAAGCGAATTGCTTTTGAAGAATTTATGTTCCCATCTGCCACTCTATTAGTAGGGGTGATGTTTGGGACTTACGTAGTGATGGCGGAGTCCTGGGGCCGTGTTGATTTGATGTGGTCCAACTTCAGCCAGAAACTTCAGGGTTCACATGGGGTCAGAGGCAGGAGTCTGGGCTTGGTATTTCCTGAATCACACTGCCTGGCTGAGGGAGACTGTGTTTGCTCACAGCCAGGCAGATGGTGCCAAGCAGTGGCATGTTCCTACTGCTACTTTTGCAGCCAGCAAGAGAAATGAGACAGGGCAGCTAGCAAATTGGTATTTTGAAGAATCTGCTATGTCTTTGAGTGTGAGTATGTGTGTTGTTGAGGAGGTGGTGAGAGTCTGGAGTGTGGGGGGGTAAGATCATAGTCCTAAAGAAGCAGCTGTTTCCTGGCTTGTGGTCTATGGAAGAACTCTAGGGACAAGCTGAGGGAGAAATAGGAGAGGTAAAGTGATCAGCACCACGGACAGCACCAATGCTTCTTGGTGGCTCCTTCCTGCGCCTCCCCTACCAGCCTTTGATGATGTTCACAAGGACCTAATGAAATGGACAGCCGTTCTCCATTCTGTTGATGGAGAGCTGGGCTCCAGAGGTGACAGGTCTGAGACATCATGGTGTCAGTAGAACAGGCAAACAGAACCAACAGTGCAATGTGGCTGCTGGTGTGAGACATCTCTTTTGCTCTCTCCTCCTGGTCACTGTTGCATGGACAAGGAGAATAATAGCAACCCCCCTCCCCCCGATGTCATTTGTAGGGAAATTAGAGGAGAGATCTAGTGTCTTAGAATCTGAAATACGTGTGAGGGGCTTCCTGATCAGCTGGGTTTGGGAAAGCCCATGAACAGGGAGTGCAAATGTTTAAGAGAGGGGCTGGAGGGTGTAGGGGCAGCTGAGGTCAGAGAGTACCAGGACATGCACATTCTGGAGGTGTGGGTAACATCCTGAAGAGCCAGGGCTGTATCCCTTATTTGTTAGCAGTGCACATGAGCTGGGGTGAACAGAACTGAAGGAAGTTTCCTCCTGAAACTGTTTTGATTAGAGCAGCCAAGTGTTGTTCGTTTGAAGGGCATCCAGAAGGACCCTGTCTACAGGAAGTAATGCCTGTGGCAGCATTCAAAGGGTTTCCCTTCCCCCAACCCCTCCTTCTCTCCATCCATCCTTTCTCCTCCCCTTCTTCCTTCCCAAACATGTTTGTTGAAGTATAGCATACACACAGTTTGGCAAGCTTTTACAGATGTTTACTCTCCAGCCACCATCCAGATGAAGGCGTAGAACATTTTCAGCACCCTAGAAGTCTCCCTGTGGCTCCTTCTACTCGTTGGCCTTTCCATACAAAGAAATCTTCAGAAAATGATAAAAGTGTATCCAGTCCCTCCTCCTTCCTGCAAAATGGTGGTCTAAGAAAGCCACTTCACATAATAATACACAGCAGAAAAAGAAGTTGAGACTATCAGGAGAATAGAAGCAAATGTATTAGAGAAAAAAACGCCAATAAGAGCCATGAAAATTACCCCCAGATAAAGGACATTCCCAGGAAAGTGTTCTTAGGGAACAGATGAAAATTATAATCAAGGATCTCACAGTGAATTTAAAGAACTCAGTGAAGCAATCGTTTCTATGAAGACAGACCACAAAGCAGAAACACGAATTCTGGAAGGGATGACAAGATGGTGAGAGGTGTTAAAATGTGAGCTGGCAGAACTCAAGGAGAAAATAGGAGGAAAAAAGCAAATCTGTCTCAGAAATGAAGATGAAGTGGGACGATCTCAAGGAAAAATTGACACAGTGGAAAATTCAATGCAGAGCAACAATGATAGAAATGAGAAAGGTGAATAAATGCAGTTGACGTAATGGAAGGACTAATGAATATTAGAGAGAAAATGAGCGATATAGAAGACAGGCAGGCGACAGCCAGCATAGGCACAGTTTCAGCCCCTGAAGGGAAACACAAAATAATGAAATAAAATAAATACTTAAAATAAGCCTTAGGAAAGTGTTTGTGATATAAAAAAGACTTAAATTTAAATGTTAATACAGCATGAATTTGGGTGTTAAGAAAATTACCTAGAACAGTTAACACAATGTACAAGTGTGGCCTTGTAAAGTTTTAGATATTTAGTGTAGGGAATAATCCCTGACTACTCCATGAAAAGCATAGTTCCTACTATCCCCTATTTATTTCCTTGCTACAATAAATTACCTAATTTGCCCTCTGTAACCAGTCTGTCAACCATTTTAGCCACATCCTCCTCCTTCCCCTCCCTCTGTTTCCCCAGGAAGTAGGTTAGAAGAATGGGTGTGTAGGTAGATGACAGGGGATGAGTGAGCCCTAGTGGAGGTAAGTATATGCTAAGTGCTGAAATCCTGGTGCCTAAATACTGTTTTAAACCCAAAGTACCAGGGAGCCTTGAGAAATGGCTGGTTTAAGGGGAAGAACAGAAAAGGTGTAAAATGAGCATGAATACCTTGTTTAAGTCACAGAGTTAGAAAATGCTCAAGAAAAGGTAGGGATGTGTCGAAAGGACATAGGGGTCAGTTTAAAGGCATTTGCATTGGCCAAATTGAGGGTAATTTGATCATCAAAGAAATAATAAGTATTATTTATATAAAGAAACAATGAGTATTAGATTCTAACTTACTAAATAAAATAGGAATCCATGAATCTATACTGTTTTGAATGACTGAATGTGTATATAATATATATATATTACACCACACACACACACACACACACTCACTCACACACACACACACACACACACATGCAGATAAGGAAGTCAATACGTGAAGGGGAAGCAGGAGCTTCCTGACGGTGTGGTGCCAACTGAGAAGTATTTTAGGAGTGGTGGAAATATATCTTCACCGCTTGGCAACCTCCGAAGTGGTAAGAGATGTGGGCAGGAGTTTCCAATGGATGCCGTCTTGTGGGTGGAGGTTTCACAAGGGGGAGCACACAGGCATGATATTAGAACAGCTTCCCACAAAGTTGTCATGAAATACAGTGGCAACATGGTGACCTGCTGGCAGCAAAACTGGACAGACCCCAGCTTAACCAGATGATCACTGATGCTAGGACAGGCTGATGCATGGAGGACACAGCCTTGTTTCTGTCGTGTTCCTGCCAAGCGTGCATAGCTCGTGTCTTGTCACTAGGAAACATGATGGCCCTACAGAGCAAAAGACCTGCACTCTGAGACTTTGAAAGCTATGGGAATCGGAGAGAGAGAGTGAGGGTCTGTTCCATGCTGGAGGGGCCAATGGCACACGACAGCTCACTGCAGTGTATGTTGGTGCCTAGGCATCCAGAGTAGCAGCAGGAAGAGAGGCATTGCTGGAGTAGTTGGAGACTTTCTGGTGTGGGTCAGGTCAGTGCTGGATGATCAGTGTTGAGTTTGTGACTGGGAGGGTTGCATGGTGAATATACAACAGAAAGGTCCTTGTTTGGGAAGTGTGCACTGGTGTGTTTAGAGGTGATGGGCATCATGCAAAGGAAAATTCAGTATCTGTGTTCATCTTCAAAAATATCATAGAATATCACAACATAAGGAAACTGTGTGGAGGGGTATAGAAGTGTGTACTGTTCTTGCAACTTTTCTTTAGGCTTGAGATTCACAAAAGGATGGTGAAAAAGAACAATACATAAAAGGGAAGAAAGAATCCGTTGGGAACCCAGGCAAAGAAATCAAGTCAGTTACGAGGAGAAAAATGCCAGCTTGGCCTCAGATTTCTCTGCAGCAATGTTCAGTGCCCCTGAAGACAGCAAAACAACACTGATAAGATAAGGAAGGAAGGAAAGTGCGAGCCGCTGATGTACGTCCACCTCGCCCATGTTTTAACTATAAAGACAATTTTGAGCACGCAGTAAGTCAGGGAGTATTGTTCCCGCGAGCCCTCCTGAGCAGGCAAGTGGAGGATGAACTTCAACCAACAAAGAGGAAAGGGAGGGGGAGCGCTGAATGTTTTCAACTGTAAAACTAACCTCAAAGTAAGACTAAGACAAATAGGAGGTTTGGCATGACAGGAGAATGCAAATGTTCCATGCCCTGATGATGAGGCAATGGCACCACCAACAAATGCCACCAGGGGCAGGGGCCAAATAGGAAGTTCTCGGAATGCCTGTTCTATAGCCACAGGGAGTCAAAGGCTGTAAATGAGGGCTGACAAACAAAGTCATCGAAGCATAATTACATGGAACAATAAATGGTAAACACTTAGATGTTACTGAGTTCTATTGGGTGGTACAAGAGAGACAGTAGGAGAGCCAGCGTCCGCAGTGGCCACAGGCTGTGCAGGTTGCCTGTGGTCTCCCTCCCTGCATGCAGCTACTGTTGCCTTGATGTCTCTGTGCACGTTCGTAACTGGCACCCAGGGATGTTTGTGTCTCTCTGGCCCCTGCTCTCTCTCCTGCATTCTGACTCTGTAGGGTGAAAAGAGAGGAAAAGAAGATACACCAGTTTTCTCTTTGCTTGTACAATAGAATTAATAAGCCACGCATAAAGATTTCCAGGTGAGAGTTAAGGTCAACATTGCTATGTAACATGTAGCTATGAATGTAGTCAACAGAATGAAAACATAAACCTCCCCAGAAGAACCACATGGGGAGAATAATCATAGGAAGACTAAAAATAATGCCCTAAAACCCAGAAGACATTAGACGAGAGCCAGGAACAAGGCTATTTGTCATACTGCTAAATATAAATGAGTTTCACTTACCTTTTACAAAGATTTTCGGATTGGCTCACAAATCAAAACCCAATTCTATGTTGTTTATAGAGCTGCCCCTAAAGGAAAGTGATACAGCAAGGTTGGAAATAAAGGATGAGGAAAGGAATGCTTAAAAAGATTAATAAAAAATAAATACAGCCATAAAAAGTAGTGCTCATGAGCTTGCATCCGACAAAGTGGAATTCAACTTAAAATGTCTTAAATAAGACAAAGAAAGGCACTCCATCATGCTACAGGGTACATTTCACAGTGAAACAAAACCATAGCAGCAGTATTGCACAGACATTCAGGACATTCGAGAAGTAGACAAGAATACACCAGTAACAAATCACTTTAATTTACATGCCCCTGTCTCCAGATAACAGAGCAAAAATAAAAGTCAATACTGAGAACCTAATTAAGCATAATCAATAAAGGAGATGTGATTGATAAATATCAAACTCTGTAGACTAGATAAAGAAGAGATCTCTTTCCGGAGCCCATGAAACATCCACAAATATTGACCATCTATTAGGCAACAAAGATAGCTTGAATAAATCTCAGAAGAGAGAAAACATATTGCAAGCAACAGTCTCTGATTACAGTGCAATGAAACTAGAAATTAATACTATGTCAGAAAACCCAAAGACTATTTGACTGAAAGTCAAAACAAAACAAAAATCATCAATGCATGGCTCGAAGAGGAAAATAAAACCTGAAATTGTAGATTTTCTGGAAAACAACAATTAATGAAAGCACTAAATACCAGAACAGATGTGATATAACTAAAGCAGTACTCAGAGGAAAATGACTGGCTTTAAATATTTACATGAAGGAATGCTAAAACATGAATTAATCATCTAAGTCAAGGCATTCTAATAGAATAAAACAGGATGTAGTGGAGGGAAGGCACAAGGAAGAAACAGAATAAAATAGAAATTAATGAGTCAGAGAAAAAAACCAGTTGAAATAAATTTCAAATTTTTTTGATGAAAATAAGCAATGAATAAATAAAGTAAGTAACATAATCAAAATGGGGGAACAAGTGCAAATATATAAAATAAGAAATGGCATGTGAGGAACAAGGTCATATATAAGAAATTAAAGGAATCATGAGACTACTTCACTCAATTCTATGCACATACATTCAAAAACCAGATGAAATGAATGATTTTTCAAGAAGATAAAACTTGTTCAAATGATCCTAGAAGAGAATCCAAAATTTCCAAGGTGGAAAATCAAAAAATCATTTTTTGAATAGGTATTCCTGGCTCCAAAAGAAAAAAAAATGCAAGTTCAAATAGTTAAAATGATTTTTAGTTTATTATATTATTTGAAAGGCAGAGAGAGAGAGAGAATATGTTCCCATTTGGTGGTTCACCCCACAAATGCCCACAACAGCCAGGGATAGGCCAGGCTGAAGTCTGCAGCTCAGCCCGAGTCTCCCATGTGGGTGAGCTGAACCCAAACACTTGAGCCATCACACACTGTCTCCCAGGGTTCACATTAGTAGGAAGCTGGGATTGGGAGTGGAACCAGGACTCAGACTCAGACACTGTGAAATGACATGTGGGCACCACAATGGCAGCTTAACCACTGGGACGAATGCCTGTTCCCAGATGGTTTTACAAGGAAAGCTCTGCCAAACCTCAAGTAATGCAAGATTCTAATATATCCTAGAATGCAGGAAAAGAAAAGATTTCCTAAAATCTGACCAAGTAGCCACAAGTAGAAAAACAAAGCCTGATGTTGCTGATCAATAGCAATTAAAAATCACAAGCTATCAAAACAATTTCAGCAGAACACTGGAAGGCTGGTATGGATGTTGTTCCACATTGGTGCACGTGGGGGTGGAGGTGATAGATACTGAAAAAGCTCCATTACACATGACGCTCAAGGAAAAAGGAATAACTAACATCAGGTTATGGAGCTTTCTCTTTTTAATATTATGTATTTGAAAAGCAGAGTTACAGACACACACACACATACACGGAGGGAGGGAGGGGGAGAGAGAGAGAGAGAGAGAGAGAGAGAAAAACCTGCCATCTGCTGATCCATTTCCCAAATGGCCACAAAAGCAACAGCTAGGGCTGGGCCAGGCTGGAGCCAGGAGCCAAAATCTAAAAACTTCATCTGGGTCTCCCACATGAGTGCAGGGACCTAAGCACTTGGGCCTTCTTCTGCTGCTTTCCAAGGTGCATAAACAAGGAGCTGGATCAGGAGTGGAACAGCTGGGACATGAATCTGCACCCATAAGGGATGCTGGCGTTGCAGGCAGAGGTACACCACAACGCTGGCACCAGAACTTTCTTTAGAATGCTAAATTATGTCTATCTTGGGCTGAAAGCCAGCTTCATGCTTAACCGTGGGACTTCTCACTAAAGAACAAGGATCCACATTGTTCGTACCACTTGCTATCTTTGTATTGGTGATACCTCCCAATGCAATTAGATAGGGGAAAACAATTAGAAGAGAGAAGTGAGGAGAAGGCAATGGCTGCCATTTGCAGGTGCTGTGGTTGCATGGCTGGGAAACAAGAAATTCACTGAAGAGCTTTCAAACAGTAATGCAACTCCACAGAGTAAGAAATTGATACCTCTCATCTATGCAGTCATCCAATGGAAGGTGCTGTATGAGGGAGAGCTGTCAGCTACATAACAACAAATGCAGAGCAGCTAGTAATAAAGTTGGTGACAGTACACAGGAGCTCCCTGAGTATTACAAAATACCATGTGAAGAGCCAAGCATAGGTGCAAAGATATATCATGATCGTGGGTGGGAAAACCATTGGCTGTCAATCTCTTTATTGATAAATATAATACAATCTAAATAAAAGTACCAGTAGGTCTTTTAGAAAAAAAAAGCTATGCAAGTTTAAGATAAAAGAAGAAAACAGGATAATTCTGGAAAAAAATGTGAAGAAACTGGTCCTACTAGATGATAGAAGTTATTATAGTGCCTCATTTATGTAAACTGTTTGCAACAGGAACACACACAGATAGTGGGACCAGAGTGGATAGTCCATAGACACTGTGATTGCTTAGTGTTTGGTAAAGGCAGCATCTGAAATCATGTGAAAAGATTAAATCTATGCTCTTGGAATTACTGGTAGCCCTGTGGGGAAAAATATTAGATCCCTACCTCCTACCCTATATACACCAGAATAAAATTTAAAATGAAAATGAAGCTGCAGTGTAAACCCAAAGCTATAAATGGAGGAGGCCTTTCTAACCAAGCCATTAAATACACATCTGGTATATTTGCTTATGTAAAAATAGGGGGAAGTCATGAGTGACAAGAATAATCTATGTAGCAAAACTGAAAAGACAGATGACAGCAGACTAATCATCTTAATGTCGCTTCCCCATTCGCGGAGGAACGACACAGGACCCTGCGCTGTTCTTTTGTCTGCTCGGCTCTTCCCGGGTTAGCTGCTGGTCCTTCCCGGGTTGGCTGCCGTCCCTCCACCTCCGTGGAGGGGCGGCTCCCCCTGCCACTTTCCCCGCTTCCGCAGAGGAGCGGCACACCACCGGCCGACTCTCTTGGGGGCTGCTCAGGTGTTCCTTCAGATGTTCCCAGTGCATGTTGTCTCTCTCCTCCTTTATAGTCCTCTTCCACCAATCCCAACTCTGCTGTCCACATGCCGAGCACGCTGCTCTCCTCCAATCAGGAGCAGGATCAGCTCCTGCAGCTTATCAGTCAAATTGGCGAGAGGCAGCTGCGTAGAAGTTTACTCTTCCCCAGCGCCGTATTGTGGGAGAGCAGATGCATAGAATAAGTCTTAATTCCAGTAACTTAGTCTAGTCTCAGTTGCTCCCCACACTTAATAGGTGAAAACCTTCAAAGAGTCAATAAGAAAAAGAATGTCCATCCAATGGGAAAATACCGGCAGAGGGTGTAACCAGGAAATCCATAGAAAGAGAGTAGTTCTGAAGTTGTAAAATGATGTACTGACTCTTACTTTTAAAAATCCAAAGTATACAGAAACAGGGTGCCTTATCTATCAGATTGACAAAGAAAAAAATGAAAGTAAATGCAGCAGTTGGTGTCGTGGTGCAGTGGGTTGAACCAGAATCCCATCAAGTCTCAGCTTCTCCACTTCCAATCCAGTTCCCGGCTAATGCACCTGGGAAAGCAGCAGAAGATAAATTTGTGCCACTGCTCCCATATGGGACACTGAGATGGAATTTCAGGTTCCTGGCTTCTGACCTGGCCTAGCCTAGCCCTGGCTATTGTGATCATTTGGGGAGCGAACCTGTGGATAGAAGATTTCTCTCTGTCTCTCCATATCTCTTTATAATACTACCTTACAAATAAATGTTCTTTAAAGTGTGTGTTTTACTAACCTTGTATATCCATTATGGGTGGAGGTGTGGAAGGTGATAGAATTAGATAAGTATTTGTATTTCCATTTATGTGCATAAGAAACTTAAGAGAAATATACAATAAACTAACAGTGGTTTTCCTTTAGGGATGGTGATGTGAACTGGAGGTGGGCAAGAGTAGAGGGGAAACTTTTTGTCATATGCTTTAGTTTAAAATCACGTGGTGTATTTATTTTTAAAAGGGATTATCATCCTTACAGGGTTCTGACATATCCACTGATATTTTTATATACATTTACATGACAAGATGGTGCACACCCTCTTGCCCTCATCTATATAAAGTGTGTAAACATTTCTACCCCAGCCGGATGTAATTTGCCTGCTCCTTCCCCTTGCTAATAAGCCATGAAGGAGAAAAGCAGAGCTCCTGAGAGTCCACTGTGAATTTCTCAGGTGCAATCAGCCTCATCTCGAATCACTAACTTTTATGAGGCACTGGAGTGTTTATTTGCAGAATGCAGTGCATTTGCTGAGTGTGCGACTTGCCTCTCCCCAGAGGATATGGTGTGGATCTGGATCAAGTGTTGGCTGCTTGTTTTGCAGCTTTTTAATTGAGGCGTATGGTGTGATTGATATCAACTTGAGATCACTCAGTTTCCAATTATAATGTAACCCCGAGAGGCTGTGATCAGATGCAGCATAAGATAGAAAATGCTGGAGGTGGAAGAGATCACGGAAATGAACTTGTGAAACTCTCTCATGTCACCTCTGAGGAAGCATGACAGACAAGTGGAAGGGACCCGGCTTGCTAGCATTGAGCTAGAACCACAAGCTGGGGTTCTGAGAACCAGCTCTGGGTTTTCCCATCTTTCATTTCCCGTGATGCCAAGGTCTTGGCCCAGTCAGTCCAGATTACCCTAAGGGCAATGCAGTCCTAGGGAGGCTCAGCTTCAGGGGAGTGGAGGCCACCTATGTCAGGAGATGAAGATAAGCAACATGTTGAGTGCAAACAGCAAGACACCTGCTCCAAACAGGTTTAAATAGTAGAAGAATTGGCCAATGTAACTGCAAGTTCCAATGACATCCTTGCTCCCTCTTTGTATCAGAACCCCAGATTTATTTTCTTGTAGTCCACAAAACTCTTGAGAAGTATCTCGTTCAATTTGGTCGCTATATGAGGACGGACTTCAGGGTCAAAAGGAGGACTGATGTCCACCGCACCTCAAAGACTTTCAAGTAATCTTTTCTACGCATCTTCTTCTTCCTGTTTCCTAGAAAGTATTGTCTCTTCCACTGGATTTGACTCAGAAGGATGAGAAGAAACTTCCATGACTGTGATTGGTTGTCGTG
This sequence comes from Oryctolagus cuniculus, assembly GCF_964237555.1. Classification (NCBI taxonomy): domain Eukaryota; kingdom Metazoa; phylum Chordata; class Mammalia; order Lagomorpha; family Leporidae; genus Oryctolagus; species Oryctolagus cuniculus. Next base: position 171,536,118 of record NC_091433.1, read on the forward strand.
TCTCATACAAGCAGGAGAGCTTGGGATCAGCTGGCACTGCACAGAGTACAGGAGACTCCCCTGCTGTCCCTGGCTGCAGGCTTATGTTTCTCCTTGGCTTAGCACCAGGACTGTGCTGATGGTGATAGTCTTACAGCAAGGAAGGAGGAATACAGTATTAGAAGGATGCTTTCAATGGGACACAGCCAGACAGAGGGCAAGAATCCAAAGTGAGGGACCCCAGCATCCTGACTTATCTTCAGGGATGAGCGATTTGGCTGAGTGATGGTGGTGTGTGGTCTTTAAATTCCCCTGTGTGTACAGTTCTGTGATATTAAGAGAAGGTTTTTTTTTTATTATTTGTTTTTTTGGACAGGCAGAGTTAGAGAGAGACAAAGAGAAAGGTCTTCCTTCCGTTGATTCACCCCCCCAAATGGCCACCATGTCCAGCGCTGTGCCTATCCGAAGCCAGGAACCAGGTGCTTCCTCCTGGTCTCCCATGCGGGTACAGGGCCCAAGTACTTGGGCCATCCTCCACTGCCTTCCGCAGGCCACAGCAGAGAGCTGGACTGGAAGAGGAGCAACCGGGGCAGAACCAGTGCCCAAACCGGGAATAGAACCTGGGGTACCGGTGCCGCAGGCAGAGGATTAGCCTAGTGAGCCACGGCGCCAGCCTAAGACAAGGTTTTTAAGGTAGGGCATGTTTTATCATGGGACTCTTAATTTAGATTCAAGGCTGTCATGTGCTGATTGTGTGATCCAGGACAAATTGTTTTAGTTCTTATTTTTGGGTTACAGTTCTATAAAGTGGAGTTAAATGGTAGATCTTTTCTTTGTATCTTTCAAGGTTGATTGTGAGACTTCAAGAAGACAATGTAGGAATTAGTGCTTTGGAGATTGAATCGCATACAACAGAAACTGATGTTTCTATGTCTCTGTTTTATCCCCACAAAGTTATAGATTTAAAGATCTTATTAGACAATAGCCCTTGATTTCAGAGTAGGAAACCAAAGTAACAAGAGACTTGGCCAAGGATGTATGGTTTAATTAGTAGATGAGACTCTTTCCCAGCCATGCTGAGGCAGGCACTTTTACAGGCAGAGTGATGCTCCTCTCAACAGATGTCCACATCCTGATTCCTGCAAGTTGTGAAGATGTCAGGTTACATGGCAATGGGAAATCAAGTTGCTAATCATCTGGCTCTCAGCAGCTTATTCTGGATTTCTCAGATGAATCCAGTGTAACCAACAGGAGCCCTTAGAAGCAGATGAAGCTAGAAGGGTGCCTCAGTCTGAGAAGGACCCCCTCGGTTGGTGCTGGCTTTGATAGTGGAAGAAAGAGGCCAGGAGCCAAGGAATGTGGGGACTTTCTAGAGGCTGGAGAAGTGAATGGAGCAGCCTCTGTGTTGGAGCTTCCAGAAGGAATGAACACTTCCCTTGATTTTAGCGCCTTGAGACTCAAGTTGGACTTGTGACCTACAGAACTATGCCGTAACAGATCTGCATTGTTTTAAGATCCTAAGTTTGTGATTTTTGTCGTAGCTGTGATAGGAAACGAATACAGATGCCATTTTCCCCATTTTACGTATGGTAATACTAGGCAGACAGATTTTTCCTAAGTTGCGAGTCTCACAGCTCCTCTGAGAACTTTTTTTTTTTTTTCTTCCAAGGAAAGGAACTGATGTGATGAGTAGGTTCAGTGACTGTTCTGGGAGATAGTCTGGGAGAGATTAGGATATGAAATATTTGGTCTTGAAACACATGGTCCTGTCTTTTTTAGCCAGCCCACAGCCCTCTCCCCATGTGTGGGGAGCAGCCCGGACTGGACTGAGTTACTGGAATTAAGACTTATTCTATGCATCTGCTCTCCCACAATATGGCGCTGGGAGAGAAGTAAACAGCTTCCGCACAGCTGCCTCCAGTTCAGCTAATAAACTGTAGGACTTGCTCCTGATTGGAGGAGAGCAGCGTACTCGGCGTGTGGGCAGCCGAGTTGGGATTGGCGGAGGAGGACTATAAAGGAGGAGAGAGACGGCATGCACGGGGAACATCTAAGGGGAACATCTATGGGGAACATCTGAAGGAACGCCTGTGCAGCCCCCAGAAAGCCGGCCGGCGGTGTGCCGCTCCCCTGCGGAAGTGGGGAATGTGGCCAGGGGGAACTGCCCTTCCACGGAGGTGGAAGGGATAGTAGCCAACCCGGGAAGAACCAGCAGCAAACCCGGGGAGGGCCGAGCAGACGAAAGAACAGCGCAGGGTCCAGTGTCGTTCCTCCACGAAGAGGGGGAGCGACACCCATGGAATGCCAAGAGCCCTCAAATGTCTTTCTCAGTGGCCTGCTATAATCATTACTTGTCCTGAGGAATGTTGCAGGATGGAGGGACATTCCAGGAGGAGGAAGAGGTAGGGAGTCAAGGCAGAGATCACTTTTTAAAGACACAGAATGGGAGACTTTGGTATATGCTGTCTTTTGGGGCTGATTTCCTCTGTGTCCCAGTTAGTACTAGGTCAGAAATGAGTGGCTTAATGCAGAACCTGTGCTGTGTGAGATGCATGGTTTGTAGTTGTTCTGTGGTGAGGGCTGATGCAGATTTATTAGCATGGCTGGAAGAAGGTTGAAATTCATAGACCCTGAGAGCTGATATCCCACAGCAAGTCTGTGTAAAGGTGGGCTCATCTCTGTTGTTTTCCCTGGATTTTTGCCACCTTTCTTAATTTTTCCACTTCTGTTGTTGCTTCTACAAATCAACTCTGTTTTTTGGTAGCGTCAGTCAGTTTTTGTCACAACAGAGACCTGATGGGAGCTCCCTAGGAAGGAAGAAGGTAAAGATCAGGGAGCCGTGTAAGTCTGGATCACATGATGAACTAAGAAGCACACACACACACACACACACACACACAGAGAGAGAGAGAGAGAGAGAGAGAGAGAGAGAGAGAGAGAGAGAGAATGAGAGAATGCTAAGCTTATATAACCAACTTTCCTGTGAGAACTACCTTCTGAGGGCAAGCCCCCAATGACTAGACCCACTTTTGAGATGCCATCATTGGATCAAACCCTCACCTGTAATCCAATGTTAATCCATTAACCATTACCTAGCCCTTCAGGGCTTAAATGTCTGCATGAATGTGGGGTGCCAACTCATGCTCCACCCCTAACAGTAGCTCTTTCCCTCAGCTCATTATTTGCCCTCTTAGTGACACCTAGAATACCGGCCATTCCTTGATTGCACTGCAGACTTGACACTTGCCTGGTGCTTCTTTGGTGTCAACTCCTAGACTCTTCCTGACTCACTTTGATCTTGATGCTCCTACCTTGTGGCTCTGACCTGGCTCCTGGTCCAGTCTGCTCACTGGATGGAGGAGTCACTGTGGTTAGAGAGGGGAGATGATGTACTTGGGTCCAAGTATCATAGGGGCAGCAATGGGGGATCAGAGCCCAGGCTACCTGCTCTATTCCCTTTCCTCCATCTGGTCTTTCCCCTACAGTGAGTCTCTGTAGGAATATAACTGCTGGACCAGAAACTGCCTCTACCTTCCAGCCTCAAGATCAACCTCCCTTTCTTTGGGAAAATTATTCAGTGATGCATTTTAATTCTCCATATGCAAAATGAAGAGCGCAAAGAAGAAGCTGAGAGACATCTGGCAAATAGTGCAGTCTGGCGTGTGGAATGAATGGATCGAGGGAGGCCAAAGGCCATCCTATTGCCAGAGCAGAGAGTGATGGAGAGCATCTGGCCACATATTACTCTCATCCAGTGTCTGTGGCTCTCTGATCATCAGCACAGCTGTGGCTGCCACATGGGGCCAGGTCAAAGCCTGCAGCTGGGGTAGATCTTATTGCACTGGAACAAATGTGAATGACCTGCATCCAAAGGCTTTCCAACCCATCGGCCTGCTCGAGATGGGCCCCTCAAATCCTGCTCAAGGCAGTGATTCTAGGCCTTGGAAGAACCTGGCAGCTATGTTGTTCTCTGCTTAGGAGTGTTTGTCTTCATAGGTGGCTGGAAGTCTGCAGAGGCATCTCTGAGTTTATTTGCATTCCACACCTGCTGGATGCTACAGAAATAAAGTGATGTATACATGATAGATAATAATAAGAAATGTAGCACTTGTCATTTGTTAATGGTGCTATTCATTATTCTTCACTACAGCACAGGGTGATGGGTTTTCATTATTCTCTTCCTAAAGAGGAGAGAAACAGACTTGGCATGTGCTAACTGACCTACCACGTGGTCGCTGGCCAGCACAGGCAGCCCCCCACACCCCAGACACTGCCTCTAGAGGCTGTGGCCTCCACTGCAGGTTGCCCTTTGGATGGCATTGCTGTAAGTTCTCTGAGCTGGAGATAGGAGCGTCCATCTCAAATGAGCACCTGTTGGCAGGTGCCGCGGCTCACTAGGCTAATCCTCCACCTAGCGGCGCTGGCACACTGGGTTCTAGTCCTGGTCAGGGCGCCGGATTCTGTCCCGGTTGCCCCTCTTCCAGGCCAGCTCTCTGCTGTGCCCAGGGAGTGCAGTGGAGGATGGCCCGAGTACTTGGGCCCTGCACCCCATGGGAGACCAGGATAAGTACCTGGCTCCTGCCATCGGATCAGTGCGGTGCGCCGGCTGCAGCGCACCAGCCACGGCGGCCATTGGAGGGTGAACCAATGGCAAAAGGAAGACCTTTCTCTCTGTTTCTCTCTTTGTCCACTCTGCCTGTCAAAAAAAATGAGCACCTGTAAATCAGGATTATTTCAGAGTAACCCAGAAGTGTGGGCATGGTGCCCTGGCCTCACCAAGGCCCTGGAGGCAGGGACTGATTGCAAGGCTGTTGGGAGCCCAGGAAGAACTTTCTCCATCTAGTCCATCTCCTTGTCTACACATGTCTGTTTTGTTCCTTCCAAGGAGATCAGTCTTCTCTGCTCTTTAGCCCAGTGGTGTGAAGAAATGTCACTCTCCAAGGCTTGCATTGCTCTATACCCAGTTAAGTTGCCACTAGCATCCCGAGTGCTGGTTGGAGTCCTGGCTACTCCACTTCTGATCCAGCTCCCTGCCTAGGGAAGCAACAGAAGATGGTCCAAGTATTTGGGCCCCTGCCACCCACATGGAAGACCTAGTTAGAGTTCCTGGCTCATGTCTTCAGCTTGGCCCAGCCCCAGCCATTGAGGCCATCTGGGGAGTGAACCAGTGTATGTAAGATTTCTCTTCCTCCATCTCTGTCACTCTGCCTTTCAAATAAAAATCCTTGCAAAGGAAAAGAGATTAAATACACTTCCAGCCTCACATGGAGCACCCTTGTTCTCTCCCTCATTCTCACCCTGACCTGCTCTCAAGCTCTTAGACAAGGGACCTCACTGGACCCAGTGTCAGACAGGAACCATTCCTGGCCCAATAACCTGTGGTTGAATCATGGCCAACAGGACCCTACCCACTGTGGATGCCTGTGCTGTGGTCAAGGAGGCCTCTGCATGAAGAGTAGTCTTCTCAAAGGCACCCACGACACTGACCAGTGGGACAGCACGGTGAGGTGGGAGCTTTAGGAGGTTAGGTCACAAGGAAGGAGCACTCATGAGTGGGATTTGTGCCCTTCTAAGAGAGAGCCCAGAGAGCCCCTCTGTCATGTGAGGCTACAGCGAGAAGACATGAACCTGGAAGTGGGCCCTCACCAGATGCCCAGCATTTTGGTGCTTGCGCCTTGGACTTCCCTTCCTCCAGCACGCAGGAAACACATCGCTGCTCTTTGTAAGCCTCCCAGTCTGTGATAGTTTGTAACAGCATCCTTCATGGATGAAGGTCCCCTCTCAAAGGACTCCCAGTATCAAATCCTGACTCAGACCAGATTTTTTTCCCAGGACAGGTAGAGAGAGAGGGTCTGTATCAGAGATTGTCACGCTTTTTCATGCAAGAACCATTTAGTAAATATTTTTGGCTTTATAGCCAATGTGGTCTCTCAATTACTCCGTTCTGCTGGTTTAGCACAAAATGCAGCCAGCGTGTATAAGTAACAGAGCATGGCTGTGTTCCAATAAAACTTTATTCATGGGAACTGTTATTTGAATAGCTTATAATTTTCATGTGTTGTAAAATATTCGTTTTTTGATTTTTTTCCCAGCCATTTACAAATGGAAAGCTCATTCCTAGCTTACCTATCAACCCACATGGGTGGTGTTAGTGATTTGGGCTGAAGCCATAGTTTGCTGAGCTCCTGGTCAGTCTTCTATGGTGACAGCCCTGAGCACCTTCCGCAGTCAAAACAAGCAAATTCTTTTGCCTGTGCCTGAATCACCTCTACAGTTGGAGGAGGACGACATTGGCCTCCATGGCAGAGGGAAGGGGTGGGTCTGAGGATCTGTTTAAAGTGTGAAAAATACTTTTGGGAGAGGTCCTACAGCCCTTAAATGTTACATATGAATTGGCACTGATGTACCCTTGTAAAACACTTGCCAGGTTTTAAAACTTAAATTTAAACAAGCCCAGCCTCACAGCACTTGGTTCGTAAGTGTATTGATATTCTCATCCCAGATGAAGACAAAGTCCCTGAAAGATGAAGGGACTGCCCCAAGCTCCCAAGCCTAGGCAGAGTTGGGGCTCATCCCAGCTGGGTCAAACACTCTGCCTGTCTGCTCTGGAGTCTAACACATCACTTACGGGGCATCTGCTTGTGCCTGACCCACTATAGAGAAGGAAATGCAGGTAAATCAGATCCAGCCACAGTCCCAGGCAGCTCAGAGTCCACTGAGGGAAATGCCTGTTGTCGCTGTGCTTGGCTGGAGGTCAGAGTAGAATGCTCCTGGCAGCTCGAAAGTGGGGACTTTACCCAGCCTGGCTGTGTCTGGGGACTTCTCGAGGGACGTTTTGCTCCATCAGAGGAGAGGGGGTGGGCTAGCTTGATGGTTTTGGTGTCTGGAAATGATGGGAACTTGGGAGACGGGGTCAGAGTGCTTGAGGGGATGGCGTAGCAGCTGCCTTCACCTACCTCACTAGTTTGCCTGGGGCTGCCCTGTTGCCAGGCAACAGGGTCTCTGGACCAGTTCTGTTTCTTCTATGTAGAACTTTGGTGGGTACTGAAGACGGTGGCACAGGACCTTCTGAAACGGTCACCCTGAGTCTCCATGGTCCAGTCAGCCATGCTGACTCCAGCTAGCAAGGCCCTTGGGAGCATGCATCTGCTGCATTCTCATAGACATAAATAAGATCTGTGTAGTGGGGATGGAGCGAGCGTGCAGCCTGCTTGTTATTTCTGGGATCCGTTGCATGAAATACAGGCTCCCCAGCATAACCTGTCAGTCCGGGCACTTTTTGTTTCATTAAAAATAAAACAGAAAACCCTTTGAGCAATAACATAAAAGAACATCTGGAAAATAACCCTGTGCTTTGCCAGGGAAGATGTCAGTGTGTCCAAGACAGGGTGGATGAAAGAATTTTTGAAGCAGTTAAGAAAAGAAAATTGATCAGGGTTCAGCAGAGTCGGTGTAAGGAATGAAGAAAGGAAAGTTATCTCAACCCAGAAAGCATGTCTTTCTCCCAAAGCAGCAGTTCTGGTGGCTAACTCATAACAGCTGGTCCAGCATGGTTTGTTTTGGCCCAGGTCACCTATTCTATAAGAGGAAATAGTGGCAGAAAAATCTATTTTCTTCTTAAGCCAGTTAACAAGTGATTGTTAAGCCTCCCCAGTGTGACCATTACTGCCACTGGTATAGTGGGGCAATCAAAAGAAGCCAAGGACCAGCCCCCCGTGTCTCATCAAACTAAGGCCCAGAGAAAGGACAGGATACTTCACTCCTGGGTTAGGCAGTGGTAAGTGCTAAGCAGGTGTTGCACCGGGGAAGAGATGATAAATGCTATGGGAAAAGGAGGTCTTGGTAGGTCAGGAAGTTAGCAGAGACTTTCAGGGAGAGGGGGGCCTAGAATTTAAATCAGCAGAGAAAATTAGACACTTAAGGGAAGGCAAGCAGCAGGCAGCGAGTTAGCTCCCCACCGTACTAAGACACACTCTTCATTGATGAGCTGTCTTGCTTCTTCTTTGAGAAATCTGAGTCCTCACCTGAGCTCTGTTCTTTTCCCTATGAAACCTTTAAACCTTCTGCATCTGCGCCTGCCTTTTCCTAGGGATCAGGAAGAAGGTCACACCTTCCCTCTGATCTAAAGTCAGCCCCTTCCTTGTCCTTGGAATTTTATCTTCTCTTGCTCTTCTCAGGGCTGTGGTCCTTCCAAAGCTACCTCCCCTGTCCTGAAAATAATCCTGACTATGTATTTCCCCTTGTATCAGTCACTAATCCCAGTAATGCTGCGTAATAACCACAGCATCTCAATGGCATAAAACAACCGCTTGTTTATTTTGTTTGAAAGGCAGAGAGGGAGGGAGGGAGGGAGAGAGAGAGAGAGAGAGAGAGAGAGAGAGAATATCTTCTGTTCACTAGTTTGATCCCCAAATGTCAGCAACAGTCAGGCCTGGGCCAGAAGCCGGGAACTCAGAAGCCGGGATGGTAGGGACCCATGTACTTGAGCCATTACTTGTTGCCTCCCAGGATACACATTACCAGAAGTTGGAATTGCAAACAGAGCTGGGGCTCCAACCCAGGCACTTGGATATGGGATGTGGGTGTCCTAAGTGATGTCTTAACTGCTTTACCAAATGCCTGCCCCAAGCGTTTGGTTTTTGCTCACATGCATGAGAACTGGCTGGGGTGCCACAGATCTAAGCTGGTCTTCAGGCTGTGGGTTATGTTCTGGCCGTGGGCCATTTTTCACTTATCCTCCTTCACCCAGAAGCTACCTAAGATGTGTTCTTCTCGTAAAGAAAGGCAGGACCATTCCATGAACCAAAGCAAGTCACCCGGCCCAGCTCACCTTCAGTGGGTGGGAAATACACTTTTCCTGTGGAGTTGAGGGAGAGAGTGAGCATGTGCTGAACAATAACCTATGTATTTCCATCTTCAGCTCTCGCTTTTTTTTTCTTTCTTGGGGCAGCCAGACTTCTAGAAGGGGTTTCCTACACATCATGCCCCAGTTTCTCCCCCCATCTCTTCTTCTCACTCCATTGGCTTCTGTCCCAGCAGTTCTGTATTTGGGCCACTCTAGCAGAATGCCCCAGGAGTCATGTTTCTGAGGACTTGGTGCAGAGATCCTCTTCTCTGCTCTCCTGCCTCCAGATGCCCTTGCTTTCAAAGAGTCTGAGAAATCTCCTCTCTATCGGTGACTCCTAAGTGTGCATGTCTGGAACCGTTACTCTGAATTTTAGCCTCCTCTAACATTCAGCTGGGTCATTTGGATGTCACACATGCTCTGCAAATGAGATGCATTCAGAGGGAATTGCTGTCTCCCCCTCTGTGGTCTGTTCCCTCTGTGTCTTCATCCTCAGCCTTCAACATCCTTGCACAGACCACCCTGGCACCTGCCTTCCAGCCATTGTGAACATGGCTTCTTCAGCCTGGGAGGCTTTTTGCCCTCTTCTCCCTACCCACCCCCTTCTCATGACAGGTCCCTTATCGTCTTCCAGGTCATGTGGCCAAATGTCACCACCCCAGAGAAGTCTCCTGGACCATTCTCTCTAAGAGGGACTGCATTCCCCAGGCTGCCTCATTGTCTATGTCAGTCTTTGGTTTTTACCAGTTACTGTAACTAGTCATTCTTTTGTTTGTTCTCTTGGATTTTATCTGTTTCGTTAACTAGAATGTGCCCTTCCTAGCAGGTGCTTGGTAAATCTTTGCAAAGGCCCATGGACATCATCTAGTCTGCTGTTTGCCAACCTCCAGCTGTGGAATTGTTACCCTGGGTTTGAGGGGAGCAGGGCCTGCCCACTCAGTCATGGCTCTCTGATGGCAATGCCTAGCGAGGCACCCAGGCCTGCCCGTGGAGACATGGCCAGGGGGTGGTAGGTTCAACCCAGCCCCACCTCCCGACTTGTTGAGGTACGATGTTGGTGGAATTGGGCAGTGGGGTACTGGCTGAAGTCCGGGGACATTGTTTGGAACTCAGCAATCCCAGGAAGGGCACACTGCTTCCTCGCCACCTTTCCCTGAGCCCTTGTTCTGTTGTCTTTTTGTTATTTTTTTAACTGTAACTATTTTTTAAAATTTTTATTTTTATTTTTAAGAAATATTTATTTGAAAGGCAAAGTTACAGAGAGAGAGAGAGAGAGAGAGAGAGAGAGAAGCAGAGGCAAAGAGATAGATCTCTGACATCCACTGGTTCACTCCCTCCCCAAATGGCCGCAATAGCCAGGGCTGGGTTAGGCCAAAGCCAGGAGCTTCATCCGGGTTTCCCACATGGGTGCAGGGACCCAAGCACTTGGGCTGTCCTCTGCTGCCTTCCCAGGCACAACAGCAGGGAGCTGGATCAGAAGTGGAGCAGCCGGGATTCAGCCTCTATGGGATGCCAGCACTGCAGGCGGCAACTTTACCCTGTACCCCACAGCACCCACTCTGCTCTGTTGTACTTAACTGAAACTGACGGGAGGAAATGATTAGACCAGGCAGCTTGTTAATGATCATTGATTCCCTGCCTTCTCTTCCCCAGGTGCCTTGAAGGGTAAAGCCAGACCATGATGAGAAAAATCAGCTTTACCCTCAAGGAGATGTGGTTCTTGACTCTCAGCCCCTCCCTGTGTCTGATCTCCAGAGTGAAAGGCATTTAAATCCCTGAAGGTTCTTCCTGCCCCATGCTTTGTGATCATGCTTTGTGGGCACAAGGTAGGGACAGAACAGTCAGTTATCCTGGATCTTTGTGGTTGTAGCACTGAGTATCTCACATCATGGGAAACCTTTCCATCCTTGGGAGACTGCACAATTGGTTACCCTAGCAGGGGGTGTCGTGATCATTAATTCTTCTCCTTCCTCTTCCTCTCCTCCCTCCTCATCACCAATAGCTAATATTGAACACTTTCTGTATGCCAAAGCTTATGCCACCCACTTAAAATCCTTGTGAGACAGCTGAGACCCTTTAGGAAGCTGAGATTTAGAGGTTACCTTAGTTCACTTGATCCAGCCCTCAAATAATTCTACAGGGGATTTACATGGAGAAAAATGTATGAAAAAAAAAAAAACCCTATGCAGGGAATTCAATTGTTTGCATCAAAATAGACTTAGCTTTTGATTGTGCTTTTCCAAGTACTTTTTAAGTACTCTCTTATTTCCCTGAACTCTTAACTCATGTTTTCAGCCTCAGGTCAGCCTCCTGTTGGTTCTACGCTAATTCTTTGGTTCCAGAAACCGATCTCCTCCAAAGCTCTGTCTCATCCCGGTCCTTGACTTTCATCCACTCCTATGACTGAGACCTGCTGACTGTCACAGCCCCTGGCGACTGAGGCCAGCCTTGTTGCCGACCTCTTCCAGCTCAGAATTCTGCAAGAGCCTGGAGGGTTGCCCTTGAACTCCTTCCAGTGAGGCTCAGCTCTCTGAATCCCAAGAGGCTGCCCTGACCCCTGCCTGCTGCCTGGGGCCTAGTGCTCCCTTTGTTGGGCTTTATCCGTCAGTGGGAAGCTTCTCTTCTCTGCTGCCCAGCTGGTTGGCAGTCTCCTGACCGTCTAGTACAGCACCTGATCCCAGGTCCTGGCTTCCCTGGGACCTTTGCTCAGCCTCTTGTTAATCGTAGTCGGTGCCTGGTTGGCCTGACAGGGGTTACTGCAAGTGGTCTAAGTTTGTAGGAGCTTTTACTTTCTATCCTGTGGATGTGACACTGGGGACCTGGCTCTCCACATCAGACTGAGCATCCTATAACGAGGAAGACAGACAGTCCACTGAGAAAACCATCTTGCAGTCCAAAGGCAACGTGTAAATGAGTTTTGGGTAGGGTGGGCTTGATTAAAACCAAATCGATTCAGATCATGATTTGAATCACTAGTCAGGAAGAGTCGATTAAATCAATACTTTCTCTTCAAAAATGCATTCATTTTTGATATAATTTTAATGCACAGCCTTCACAACTCTGACAGAGATAGATGTGGTTTTCATTTTTAGAAGTTACATACCATGCATTTTTAAGCGGTGATTTATTTTGACATTTCATTGAATCAGTTTTTGCAGCCACGTCTGAGTCTTGAGTGATGACTTGGTTATTTTATTTACCAAAGCTAATCAAACAAATGTGTATAATTTTCCCAACAAAATAAGCATGTGCACTTTTTGAATGTTTAACTATTTTTTGCTGTAAATGTAAAAATGTGTTTTTGCTGAGATAAATTAAACTGTTTCAGGCAGATCCAACCCAAAACACTTGTCAAGATTCTATTTGGGAATTAACCCAGTCTTTACCTTTGTTCTCTGCTTATTTACATGTTAGAAAAGGAAGACAAGCTTTTCTACTCTTGTAGGAAGTAGAAACTACTTTTACGGTTCCCCAGTGAGTTTTAAGTTTAGACCAAATTACTCTTGCCTGGAAAACACTCTAGCTGTGTGTGGAGAAGAAATAGCTGTAATTGCAAACTTGATCTTTGTCTTCATCATTGTTGCGAATCCTTGTACTTGACTTCCTGCCAGCTATTGATGTGACCTTCATGAAGCCTTATCAGCATCTTCTGTGATTAATTGCACTTTACCATATCGGAGACAAATTCTCCGCGCTGGGATTTTATTTTCAGAGAGTATTTTCACAACAAAACCTTTAGAATCTGATCTAGCCTTAGATACAGCTAAGTTATGGGAAGCCAGGCTTCTCTCCCACCAGATCAACCTCAGCATACTTGGGCGGGACCTCTTGTATCTCGAGAGGCCCAAAGTACGTATTTGAGTTTGTGGATTTCTCGCTGGTTTTCCTGAGCCTGCTTCTGGCTTCATCCATATGATTTTATCTTTTAGAACATGCACAGGGGGCTTTCAAAAAATTTCATGGGAGTGCTGGCACTGTGGTGTAGCAGGTTAAGCCCCCGCCTGCGGTGCCGGTATCTCCCGGCTGCTCCTCTTCTGATCCAACTCTCTACTACTAATGTACTTGAGAAGGTAGTGGAAGATGACTGAAGTGCTCGAGTCCCCGCCCCCATGTGGGAGACCTGGAAGAAGATCCTGGCTTTGGATCAGCCCATCTGACCTGGCTGTTACAGCCATTTGAGGAGTGACCCGGCAGATGGAAGATCTCTCTCTTTCTCTCTCTCTCTGTCTGTCTGCAACTCTGCCTCTCAAATAAATAAATCTTTAAAGCAGTTTCATGGGAAATGCATAGTATGAAACAATTACGCATGGATTCCAAAATTTTTGCAATAAAATGCATTTTATTTTTCATTCCATTTTCCACAACTTTTTGAAGTACCCTCCTGTAGTCTCTGCCAAAAAAAAAAAAAAAAAAAAAAAAAAAATCGAGGACTTGCATCTTTCAAGCAGAAACAGGTGCTCCCTAGTTATTTTTTTCCCCTAGGACTTGGACATAAATTCCATTGTTTCACCTTCTTCGTGTAATTCTAACCGAATAGAATCATAATGATAGGAAAGAACACATCTTTAATGCAAAAATCAAGTGACTTGCATAGGTCCCAAAGCTTGGGATGAGAAACCCAAACTCCATCCTCTAGGACCCTCAGAACTGGGTGTTTCTGCAATAAATCATTCCTGTATTTGGGTAATTTCTCCACTTCATCTTCCTCTCTACGAAGTAATCAGCTCTTGAAACTGTTCTCCAGTTATAAGCAGCTGACCATGGTTCATCTGCAGCTCAACTTGGTGGGACTGTTACGGAGCTGCGTTAGACTCAGCATGGTTCTTTGGCAGGGATGCCAGTTACATTTGAATAGTATCTTTGTAGTATAAGTATATCCCCTGTGCCTTTTGGGACATACTTATACTAAAAAAATTGTCTACTTGAAATTCAAACATAAAACACAGGAGACCTGGTTACCTGTTCTCCAGAGAGAAAGGTCTTCCTTTGCCGTTGGTTCACCCTCCAATGGCTGCCACGGCCAGCGCACGCAGCCGGCGCACCGCACTGATCCGATGGCAGGAGCCAGGTGCTTCTCTTGGTCTCCCATGTGGGTGCAGGGCCCAGGGACTTGGGCCATCCTCCACTGCACTCCCTGGCCACAGCAGAGAGCTGGACTGGAAGAGGGGCAACCGGGACAGAATCCTGCGCTCCGACCAGGACTAGAACCCGGTGTGCCGGCACCGCAGGTGGAAGATTAGCCTAGTGAGCCGCGGTGCCGGCCCCTCCCTGGTCTTCAAGACAAAGCATTTTCTTCGGTTTCCCATGTTGATCCTTAAGTGTGGAGGAATACAGTCCACTTCTTAAGTGACTGGTCAGAATCGAGTTAATGTTTTCACTGCGTATTTTGTTTTCCGTATCCTGTTCCATTAAAAAAAGTTAAGTTAAAAAGTCCACTCTGATTATGCCCGTGCACTGTGTTATCTTGTGTCACTGTGTTCCTTTGAGTGGGCATCCTGACACGTGTCTAGGCCAAACCCAGGGCTGCTGGAGGCCAGCGCAGGTCTTCCCTGGGAGCACCAGGGGTGCCCGGTCTCTGGGGTGACCACCAGAGGGAGTAGCTGTGATGTGGGCTGAGGGATATGAATTCCTCAGTGCCCAGAATAGGGGACCTGTTTGATGCTGGGGGCCCCTCCATGACTACTTTACTGGCCCATGGGAACCTCACCCCAAAGCCTTTATCTCCAGATGCATAGCCTCTTAGATGGAGGAGGATCTCTTGGTATTCCTTCATCCCGTCATTGAATCTGGGCTCTGGCACTTGGTTCAGACAAGCTAGCATCCCAAAGGTGTGGTCACCTGATCCAAATATCATGGCTTATTTCTTTACGTTTTCTAGAATTGTAGATAGTCCACAGCTGGCCTCTGGGCTCACCCGTTCTACTCTGAACTCCATTCTACTGCCCTGTTGTAGCTCCCTGCCCTTCCCCCAAAGCCATGGAATGACAGTGCCTGAGATGAGGCACATCCGAGGGGCTTTCCAAGGGCCCTGACTTTGTAGCCCCTGCTTGGCCCTGCCCTCCAGTGCCTGGGAGCTGCCGGCCCCAGGTCTGCCCCCTCGCTTCTGTCTCACCTGCAGGTACGGGTCCCTGATGCTGGCTGCTTGTCTGCTTTCCAGCCTGGGGTCTCACAGCACTGTCCAGCTTCTGAGCATCTGCCCTGCTGTGTCCTGAGAGGGCTGTCTGACCCCAGGACCCAGGAGTCGCCTGTGTCCTGCAATCTCATGGGACTAGCCTTGGGATGGTGTCCGTCAGCCTGGCTCAGTGTGGTGTGACTGGGACTGATAGACTGGGGTCTGGCAGGTGGGGAAGAGGAACCCTTAGTGGGCGGACTCCACCCAGGATGGCTTTGGTGAGAGATTCAGTCTTTATTCTAGAGCCACTTACTGGGTGTTAACTGGGGATGCAAATTTCTGGTAACCTTTCAGATGGTGGGATTTTCTTATCAAAATGTGTTCTTTTTTTTTTTTTTTATTTGACAGGTAGAGTTATAGACAGTGAGAGAGAGGGACAGAGAAAAAGGTCTTCCTTCCATTGGTTCACTCCCCTAATGGACACCACGGCCAGCATTGCGCTGATCTGAAGTCAGGAGCCAGGTGGTTCTTCCTGGTCTCCCACACGGGTGCAGGGCCCCAAGCACCTGGGCCATCCTCCACTGCACTCCCAGGCCACAGCAGAGAGCTGGACTGGAAGAGGAGCAACTGGGACTAGAACCCGGTGCTCATATGGGATGCTCGTGCTGTAGGCTGAGGATTAACCAAGTGAGCCATGACACTGGCCTCCCTGTGTTCCTTTATTAAGGGGAAGGGCTGATGAGGATGGGGTGGCCTGACCAGGTGAACTCATGATGGTCTCAGGTTACCAAGCCTGCCTAACGTTTTCAAAGCCTTGCCTTGACTCTGAAAGTGGCCCAGGAGGACCATTGCCATTCCCTCTTTCTCCTCCTAATGAGCTGAACTCTCACTGTCGGCGCTGAGCCCAGTGACTTCAGCTGCTGCCCCTGCGGACTAGCCAGCCTAATTGGTCCTGGGCTGTTCTCCAGCCCCGTCTCCCCTGGTGCCAGCCTCTCCTCCATGCCACTGCTGCCTCCTGCATTTTTCTCCTGCATTTTCACCTCTGGCAAATGGCAGTGGCCTTGACTCCCACATTGAGCTGTTTTCTTCAAGCTGTTCCAGCCCCAGGGCCTGCCCTGGTGTCTCCCTTCCTTGGGATTGGTCTCCTCACCTCCATTTATAACCCTGGACACGTCACCCCGTGGAGCCAGTCTGGTGCAGTTGGGAGCAGGTGCAGTTGGCTGGCCCAAGAGAGCCTGTTCACCTGGACTGCACCAGAGAAGTTATGCGAGGGGTCTTCACAGAGTTCATGGAGAATGTGTTGTGCATAAATTTCAACGTTTTTGGCACCAGAATGAAGTTATCTTTTAATTTCATTTTTCCATGAACTGTTTGAAGTACCCTGGTATGGGGTCTGATGGAAAAACAGAAGAGATGCAACTGCTTTGCTAAGCAGGGCACAAAATGCAGAAGTGATGAATTGAGTGAGAAAGGTATGTATTTTGGGGGAGCTCAGGGACAAGGCAGTTTAGTTCCAGGCTGATAAAGGAGAAGTGAAGAATTCTGGGCACTCGGAGAGGGGATTTCGTGGGTATTTTCAAACTCATTCTTGATGGCATAACTGTTTCAGTCTTATTTTAAGTCTCATTTGGCAACATGGGCTTTCATTTGCCTTGCAAGGGAACTCTTACCAGACAAGGTTAGCATCTTTGGAGGTTTGTAATGGGAATAGAGATGGGGAAAGACATATTTAGAGAGAGGAGAGAATAATCGCAGAGATAACTGAAGGGGAGCGAAGGGCAGAGCTTGAATAGGGAGACAGCTTTTTGTGGCCTTGAGATTGTCACTTAGCCCCTAAACTCTTGGTACCTGCTTTACTCATCTGTACAATGGGTCTAATAATGCCCACCTGGTAGCATTGAGAGCTCCAGTGAGATGACGTTTGGAACAGCTTTGCACGTTTTCTGTGGTATCTGATGCACAGAAGCTGTAGTCATTATTAGGACTGTGACCGCGCAAGCTTGAGTTTTCCATATGCAGTTTTTACATTTCTGGTCTTCTCAGCTTTTAGAATATTTTCTTATACATTGTGAGGTTTGGAGATCAGACCCAAATCTGAACACAGAACTCATTTACACTTCATATATGCCTTATGCACATGAACCGAAGGAATTTTGTGCAACAGTTTCCATAACTGTGCACGTGAAGCAGTGTTTTGTGGTGTGAGATTTGTCACTGTGACGTCACATCAGTGCACAGAATGTTCTAGATTTAGGAGCATTTCTGATCTCAAGTTTCCCATCGGGGCTGCTCACCCTGTACTGATTCAAGTGGCAACAGTGCTCCGTGATCTCTCCCCAGAGCCTCTGCTGTCAGTCCTGACATCGGACACTTGAAAGCTGAGTACACGTAACCTTGGGGCTCGTGACTGGCCACGGTGACCATGCATCGAATTCATCTTTGCTAGAGTTCATTCACACCTGTCCCAGAGCAGGTGTTGCCTCTTCGTGTGACAAATTACATAGTTCCCTATCTATATGTTTTCACTGTCTCAGTAAGTAAGACAGTATTATTGCATCATGCATATTTTCCTCTTTTCCCAAATAGATGGTACGTTTTTTGGAGGCTGTGTATGTGTGTATGAGACACACATCCCCATGTAGCCCTCCTGCTGTGTTTGCAGCCATGTTTAGTCTTCATTCCACAGAGAAGTCAGGGACCTCATCCTACAGAGGTCATCTCCTCTGCTCCTGTTGCTGATTCCTGGGCCTCTTGCAGGAAGGGGCTCTCCAGAGGAGAAGCGGAGACAGGTCATTCACAAAAGCAAAGTTGGCTGTGGAGTGCAGAGCTGTGCACGGGGTGTGGCTTTGCCTCCTGGCCTTTCCCTTGGGAGTTGCATGCTTCGGAGCAATCTTTGAGCTTCTCCCAGTCCGTTTTTCTCATATAGAAAATGTGCTTAAGAAAATAGGCCTCGGAGGCTTGGTGGAGGGGTTGCTCTGCACTGAAGGAGTTTGGGAGGAGCTGCTCCAAAGCCTGATGCTTTTGCACTCTGATTACTTTAATAGTGGATGTTCTGGCTAAGGCTTTCTCTGAGCTCCTTCTCTGTCTAAACATGGGTTCTCCAAAAGCAACCCAGTGGTTATGCCTACCACCACTACCCCCACCCTCCAGCATCCTCAGTGCCCACATCATCAGCCAGGAAAGATGAACAGAATCACAGGACAGGGCACTGGAGGCTGATGCCACACCCAGACAGGCTTTGTCCCAGAATACCCCTCTCCTTCTGCAAGCCAACTCAGGCTACCACCAATTCACTCCCTCTCCACCACGTGCATCTCCCCTGCTCTCACCTGAAGAGGGTACTGAGGTTCTGGATCTCACTGGGTTGGTGCATCTTTGCTTTTCTTACCCATGATGCACCTGTGCACGTAATCCATTCGTGTATTTTTTCCTCCTGCTAATCTGTCTACTGTCTGTTTACTTCACAGACTTAGTTACTGAGGCCTTAGAGGGTAGAGGAAAGTGTTCCCTTCCTTCCTGCACAGGACTGAGCCGCAGCGAGCACTCAGTAATTATCTGTGGGCAGCAGCATCAGGCCCCTGCCTCCCCACACTCAACTCTCTTCTCCAGTTCTTCCAGCTCTCCTTTGTACACGATGGATTCCAGAGCTGAGTCTGTTTGAGTTAAGACGGCTTCCGGCCAACCAGATGCATTGGTGGATTCATTCATTCATTCATTCATTCAGAGTCGTGTATTGACATGAGTGTGAGGCACTGTGTTAGGCTCGAGGAATTCCTGGCCCAGAACTCAGAAGAAGATCTGTGTTTGCAGCTCTCTTGGTGTTAGGAGTTGTTTGCAGGCTGCTTCAGAGAGATTTCTCTGTATAACACAAGAATGTGCCTGTAGAACCTGCCCGAGTGGCAGAACCCAGCGGGGCAGGGGAGGGCTCTCCTTACCCAGAGCTCTGAACTTCCTGCCTGCCTTGAAGTGAAATCATGTTATTCAAATGGAATATTTGTGATTCAATAATCAATTCAACAGTGAAAGGCAAAGGAGCAGCCTGCCAGTCCTGGTGGAGTAAATCATCCTGAAAGTGTATGAGAAGCAGCAGCCCCTAATGGCTCTTGTAAACATGCTGTCACTCTGGGCTTGAGCACGGGCCAGCGTGGACTGCCCTCTCTGTTTCTCGGAAGCACTGCGCTGTGTAGCTGTGGCACACACTCCCTGTCAGACAGGAAACCCCCGGGGTCTGCTGGGCCCAGAAATTGTTTCAGATTGTCTCCCGGTCTGGCTAAGGCTTTCTCTGAGCTCCTTCTCTGTCTAAACATGGGTTCTCCAAAAGCAACCCAGTGGTTATGCCTACCACCACTACCCCCACCCTCCAGCATCCCCAGTGCCCACAAGCCTTTTAGGAGCAGCTTCTGTTGGCAGGGAGCTCCAAGCTGTGCGAACCATCTTTGCATGGGAGCGGCCTTGGAGGATACTGCAAAGATACCAGCACTCGTGTTCATAGTGACTGGCCCCTTGTTAGCTCCATTTTATAGATTTGGAAGCTAAGGATTGGAGGTCAAGTGACGTATCCAAGGTCACACGGCCAGAGCTTCGTCAGGGCTGACCCTGCAGGCTGACGGTCAGCTTGGTACCGTCAGTTACAGATCTCTCGGCCTATGTTGCCCTTTGCAGGGACCTCCAGCCCTCTGTTACCTACCTGCCCTGCACCCTGTGGGTCATTCTTTATACACATTGACCTCTTCCAGGTCCCGAATTCACAGGTACCTGGTAGTGATATAAAACCCAAAGACGGGGACACAAATAATGCACAGGTCTCTAACTGGTCTCCCTGTGGTCCTCTGGCCTATAAAGGAGCTGATGAGGCGTTGTGATGTGAGTCGGATCAAACCACAGCACACAATCCCCCAACCCCCCAGCGGCTTTTTGTCACCTCGGAACAGAAGGCACAGTCTTCCCCAGCGCCTCTAAGACCACACACTGGCTAGCGTCTCCCTCCCTCCTGACCTTATCTCCTCCTACCGTCCTTTGCTACATCCACCCCAGCCCTGCTGGCCTTGGCTTGTCCTTGAACTCAGAGCATGAATTGTCTCGGATCTGCAGGTGTTTGCCAGCCGGAAGCTGCGTGGCTCGGTGCTTCCTTCACTGCTCAGAGACACCTTCCTCTGCCTCCTCCCCCGGTGCTGCTGCCGCTTCCCCTGTAGGCCCTGGATCTGCACAGGGCCTGGCTCTTGGTTTCCCGCCTTGCCACAGCCTCTTGAAACACTGAATGACTTCTGAGCGAGGGGCTTGCATTTTCAGTTTGCACAGGGCCGTGTACACTCTAGAGTCCACTCTGCCCCAGAGCCCAGAGACGTCTCCCCAGGAGACATCCTGCAGAGTTGTTCTTGTGTCCACTGTGTCTTAGAACGATCCCTGCATGCAGTCAGCATGCCAGATACGTTTATATGCATTTCAGTCTTGGGTTTATAACTAACGTATTGTGAACGCATAGACTCCGCCAGGCCCTGGGCCAAGTTATTTCTATTAGGCAGACCTGCTAAGAACCCCATGGAGTGAGTCCTATTAATAGTCCTGCTTTGTAGCCCAGGACCTCGGAGCATGCAGTGGCTGCCTATCTTGCCCAAGATCGTACAGCCAGTTACTGTTGGAGCCTGCACTGTTTGATTTCAGATCAGAGGCCCTTAAACACCTGCTGCCATCACTCAAGCAACTGGGGGCAGAGTTTTGCCTCCAAAGATTGCCCGTGCCATGTGGCTCCTGGTATTTCTCTTAAACATTTTTTCCCCTTATAAGCATCTCCATTGGTGTACCCAACACTCAGCTGTTTGAGAGCCAAAGCCCTCAATGTAGGGCTGAAAGAAGACTCAGGTAAACAGAGGTCCCTTGAGGTCACAGCAGAAGCACAGGGTCAGGCGGCTGGTAGCCTGGCTCCCTAGTGGGGCCCCTCTCTGCACGGCATCCTAGTAGGCATATCTCTCCTCCCTGCTGAGCATAGGGGGCCTGCTGCAGTGACGCACACAGCAGGTGTGTAGACGTGAGGTGGGCCCAGATGTACTCCTGCAGTTCCCGTTTGTGCATGTCTCAGTTTGTGAGGCTGTAAGTACAGGAAGGGAGAAACAGCAAGGCAGCGTCTCCCAGGCAAACCAAAGTTAGGTTTGCCTAACTTTGAGAAGTTTGAGAAGGAAAGAGCGTGAGAGAAAGCTAGGAGGAGGGCAGAGGAGCACAGGGAGCAGAGAGACCAGAAGTCCCAAGAAGGAAGCACCGGAACACACACAAAAGAGCAAAGAGGGAGGAGCAGCAGGGTGAACGAACTTGACCTCTCTGTGTGCGTTTCTGTGGGTGTGAGAGCCAAACCCGGTGGAGGGAGGAGCCAGCACAGAGGGGAACTTGCCTCTTCCCGCCTGAGCCTTGCCCCAGACCTCTGTGTCCCCTCTTGTGCTCCACAGCAGACGCTGAGACTACACCTTTGCTCTTCCATCCCGACATGCTCCTGTCTGCCCAGGCTCTCTGTGTTCTTCCATGGGGCTCTGTCACATTTCCCTTCCCGGCCCCTCCCCACCCCCTCCCCTCTCTCCCATGCATGGGTGGTCCCTGCACTGTAGCCTCCATGCCCCTTGGTCACCGGCTCCCAGTGGCTGTGAAGTCAGCACCTGCAGCCTCCCAGGTGCGGCCACACTGATGCACAGGGCCCTGCTCTTGGTTTCAGGCCCTGCTGTCACCTCTTGCAATGCCCAGTGATGCTTCAACAGGGAGCTTGCCTTTTCACTTTGCACAGGGTGCCATAAATCCTGTAGTGTGTCTTGCCCAGAGCCAGGAAACTCACTGCAGGGTCTGAAGGAACAGAGAGTGCTCAGAATTCAGAAAGGAAGCAAGGAGGGAGCAAGGCAGACAAGGAGGAGGGGCCAGAAGCAGCTGGAAGCTGTGTGGGGCAGATTCCTGTGGCCTGGTGAGCCTGACAATGCAGTAAAACAGGAGAGGCAGGCTCTGGCCTCCTGTAGGTTGGGTTGCCTTGGTGGGCAGAGGAAGGAGGGCGGAGGACTGAACTGAAGATGATGTCATTTGACATCAGCTTCTGAATGAACCTCTCTGCCCACCCTTGACATCACCTCCCAGTTGCTCTCCTCAGAGCCACTGGCTCTCCATTTGTCCTCTAGATGTGCCAGTGTCCTTGGGACTTTGCTCATGAAACAATTGAAAAGGTCAAGGCCGGGGAGAACACACTGCTTTTTTTTTATGGATTTTTAAATTTATTTGAAAGGCAGAGTTGCAGAAAAAGAGAGAAAGTGAGAGAGGCAGAGACTAGAGACAGAGAGAAATCTTCCATCTGCTGGTTCATTCCCTAGATGCTACAACTGCCAGGGCTGGGGCAGGCTGAGTCAGGAGCCAGGAGCTTCTCCCAGGTCTCCCACGAGGGTGCAGGGGTTCAAGCACTTGGGCTGTCTTCTTCTGCTTTCCCAGGCACATTAGCAGGGAGCTGGATTGGAAGTGGAGGAGCTGGGACTTGAACCAGTGCCCATATGGGATGCCGGCTCCACAGGCTGCTGATTTACCTGCCACTCCACAGTGTCGGCCCCAAGAGCTCAGACTCTGGATTGGCACATCCTTGGTGGACTTTCGTTCTACTTTCATTTTGTCCAAGTCCAAGGAGGCCCAGATACCTTTGTGCTAAGGAAGACGCATGACCCTTCCCACTCCTGCAAGCAGGGCATACATGCCCGAGGACAGGCCTCTGCATCCCTTCCACAGACTTCCAGGTTTGCAGTTGTGCAACTGGACAAAGGATCTCGGGCTGTGCCACCATCTCAATGATTTGGACATTTGCCTACAGACTGGAATCCGAATGCACCTGGGGAAAAACCCAAACACCTGAGACCTCAGAAGGTAGGATTTCAAATTCGAGCAGGGAGGTGTGACTCACAGTGTGCCCTGGCTCCCGTTGGCTGCCCTGGCTCCCGTTGGCTGCCCTGGCTGGCGGCTGTCAGCTGCCTCCCCACCAGCACACCAGGAAGCCACAGTGGAGCAGCCTTCAGGCTGGTTTGAAGTGGATGGGTCACAAGGCTGTCAGAGCCCAACTGCAAGCTTGTCTGAGTTCAGTATAAGAGGAGCAGGTGGGAGAAGAGGGCCCTCAGGACTGGGACTCTCCTGGGGCTCTGTCGGCAGCTCTGTTTCTGAAGACGGAGTGAGGGGGGTACACCTGGGTGAGGCCTGGGTGCTGTTGCCATTTCCAAGTTCCTTCCAGAAGGAACACTGCAACCTCAGGGTCCCTTCTACAACATCTGAACTGGTGCCAAGGGTCTGTTAATGGGCTCCTTCCAAGACGCTGCAAGAGAGCTGGGTCCTTGGTGGCTCTGTGACAGGTCCTTGGTGGCTGAGTGGATGGCGGAGCAGCCGCTGGTGAGTCTGAGAGGAAGTCCTTGGCCATGGGATTCGACTGTGCGTCCTGCCACAGGGTGGCAAGGGTTCCTGGGAGTTCTCTCAGATGATGGCTTTCTGCTTTGTCTCCTTGCACCCAGAGGAACTTGGTGGATGCTCCAGGGAGGCACAGAGAGGTGGTATCAGTGGACAGAAGGAAGATGATGGCTTTGCCGCTAGTGGATGAAGCCGTGTTCCTTCTCGTCACCCTGGCATGAGCCAGCCTCAATGCATTTCTTTGCCTCCTGTCAAGGTGCCTGCTTCTCACTGAGTGAGACAGTCTGTCACCCCATCTGGGTTGGGGAGACAAATGACAGCAGTAACAGGAACTGAGCAGGATTAGATAAAACCAAGGAGCTATCACACACAGCAGTGGACAGTCATTTAAAAGGAAATCCATCTCATCGATGGCCAAGGCCA
Organism: Oryctolagus cuniculus; assembly: GCF_964237555.1. NCBI lineage: Eukaryota > Metazoa > Chordata > Mammalia > Lagomorpha > Leporidae > Oryctolagus > Oryctolagus cuniculus. Next base: position 171,559,877 of record NC_091433.1, read on the forward strand.
CTCGGGAAGAAAAAGACATCTTCCTGTGGCAGATGCAGCTTTCCCCGCTGTACACAGGGTCTGCAGGCAGAGGGGGCCCTGGTGTTCCAGAGAGGGGTATGAAAACCTGGGTGGCCTCAAGTGAGCTCTGTCAGGCTCAGTGATATGAGGGAAGGCTTTGGAGGTGGCCCACCTGGGTTCAGACCCACCGGCTGCCGGTCCCCAGGCCAGGTATTTAACTTCTCGTAGACTCCCTTCCCCATTGGTAAAATGAGGAGATGGGGCAGGCATTTGGCCCAGGAGTTAAGATGCTCCTTGGAACACCCACAACCGTTGTCTTTCAGAGTGCCTGGGTTTGAGTCTCGGCTTTGCTTCCAATTCCAGCTTCCTGCTGATGCACTCTGAGGGAGGCAGCAGGTGATGGCTCAAGTGGTTCGGTCTCTACCATCCACGAGGAAGACCTGGGTTGAGTTCCTGGCTTTGGCATCTTCCAGGCCCAGCCTTGATTGCTGTGGGCCTTTGGGGAGTGAACCAGCAGATGGAAGATCTTTCTCCATCTCTTTGCCTTTCAAGGAAATAAACAAATGGGGGGAGTTGTGGGTGGGAAATATAAGTGAAGAGCCCAGTATGTAAGTGGGATGCAGTGCATGATGAGTGTGATGGTTGGAGGGCAGGTTCAGGCAGTCCAACCTGTCTGTAGCAAGCACACCTTGATAAACATGGGTGCTGCCACCTTCCTTGTGTGGCCTTGTGGTAAATTGCAATGCGGATTGTAATGCTATTTCTGAAATAGTGACTTTCTCCATGTCTCTTTCCAAGAAGAAAATAAAAGGAATATGAAGGTCTTATTTCCATTTAAATAGCTTTATTGAGATATGACTTGTATATGGGAGTGCCTGGTTTGAGTCTGCTTCTGATCCAGCTTCCTGCTAATATGCATCCTGGGAGGCAGCAGGTGATGGCTCGAATTCCTGGGTCCCTGTCACCTACCTGGGAGACTTGGCTGGAGTTCCTGGGCCCTGGCTTTAGCCTGGCTCAGTACTGACTGTTGTGGGCCTTTGGAAAGTGAACCAGTAGAGGGAAGATTCTCTCTCTCTCTCTCTCTCTCTCTCTCTCTCTGCCTTTGAAAGAGAAGAAAAATTGAGTAAGCATATAAAATGTTCAGATCAGTGGTTTCAGTGTACTCATGGGGTTGTGCATCTGTCACCATAATCTAATCTTGGAAGCTTCGTCACCCCTGAAGAAACCCCACACCCATTAGCACTTGCTCCTGGTGCCTGCTTCCCACCAGCTCCAGGCAACCACTGATTTACTATGGATGTCTCCATAAATTTGCCTATTCTGGGTATTTCCTATAAATAACCGCACCGTATGCCCCCCTGTTGTGTCTGGCTTCCTTCACTCGGCATAATGAGTTGAAGGTTCACCCTTGTTGTAGCATGTATCGGCCATCCACCCTTCCTGTTGGCAAACCGACTTCCATGATGTTGGTTACCCCGTCACCAGCTGATGGACACCTGGGGTGTTTCACTTGGTCGTGAATGACCCTGCTTCATCTTCAGCACCTGGAGGCCTGCTGTTCCCAAGACCACTCTGTTCAGGAAAATTGCCTCTGTCTTCTCTCTGAGCCTTTTGTGAGTTTGCCCTTAGGCACAGACCTTTTCTCTTGGCATGGCTTCCTCTTTCCTCAGAAGCAGCCAGACGTGGCACCTGCTGGGCCAGGTCCCAGGGTCCTGACTGGCGTGACTGGGAGGTCCTTTCTGGGCATGGCTTGGGGCTGAGATAAGGATCTGTCTTGAGGCAGCGGAGAGTGGAGGCTCCTGAGCTGCATTTTGGAGGGGGAGCAGAGAGTCAGGACACGCAGGGAGGAGATGCTGACTCCAGAATTGTGAGGCTGCACCCACGGTCTTCCTGCCTGCCTCTGCCCTGGGCCATGGATCATGGCTGCAGCCACTTCTGTGCGTGGTCAGACGGCCTCATTTGCCTCTGCCACTGGGTGACACTGAACAAGCCACCGAGCACCTGTGTGGACCTTGGTCCTTGTCTGAGAGATGAGGAGAGGCGTGCAGTGGTCATGAAGCCTTAATAAGCTTACGTGAGCTAGGGGCCGTGAAGACAGAGCCCCATGTGCACCCACATAAACAGTCTTATTGCACAAGCCAGCTCAGACCCCCACTTTCTCCTATGTTCCAGGTACCCCGTCTCAGACTGGATAGCAACCTGGGTGACAGACTGGAGACTCTACCCGGTTTCCCAGCATGTTGAGTCATCTGCATGCCTACTTTCCTGAGCCAGCGTGGGGTCTGCCTGTCCCCAGCCGGGCTCTGAGGAGTCATCTCCCAGTGAAGCTTGTTGTCCGTGGGTCCTGGGGATGTGGGGAAGACAGTCCAGTTTCCCACTGATCCCTGTGTCTCCACCCTTACCTGGTGCTCCTGGCTTCCCAGGGGTGTCTGTGGGGTGTCAGGGAGGGCCCCTGCCCTCACGGTGTGATTGGAAGGCCAGAGGGTCCTGCTGCTCTGCCGCTGCTCAGCACGAAACCTTTGCACTGAAGGGACTGTCCTGTGTGACAAATGAGGAGACAGAGGCCAGGAGGCCTGGTGACTGAGAGGGTCAGGGACCAGCAGAGGTGACAGCAGGCAGTAAGGTCATGGAGGGAATCCAGGACTGTTGGGGGTAAGAGAAAGAGCACTCACTCTGGCAGGTGGGGGAGGGGCTGGGCAGGACACAGGTGAAGCAGGTGAGGTGGGCAGGTGTGTGGGAATTGGCTCTTCCGCAGCCCAGACAGCTGCTGGCTGTGATCAAATTTCTCCTTTTTGGTTCCTGGACAGCAGCCTGGACTGACAGGCCGGCGCCGTGTGACACCACGGGAACAGGCGGAGGGTGAGCTGGCTGCCACAGCCCCACACCACTGCGCCGGCTCTGCACAGAAGCCAATATTTGCAGTGGGTTATCGTTCCGCTGGGACTGGGGGTGATGCAGTAGTGGCAGACTCTGTCAGCATTTCTGCACACGGGAGCTCTCACGAACAGCTCCCCTGCATGCCCCGCTCCCGCTTGCTCCACCCAGGAGCACAGAGAAGCTCCTGGTTTCTCTCTCACAAGCCAGCGAGGCCCGCACCCCAACACCCAGCCCCTTGCCAGTGGCTTCAGACAGGCTCCTGGGTGCTTTCTAGCTAGGGTGTGTGCTGCATACCCTTCCTCCGTCTCCCTCCAGGATGGCGCCCTGGCTTCCCATGGCTGAGCTGATGCAGAGTGTCCACCAGTGGGCACGTGCAGGAGGGAGCCTTCCAGGGGCCTCCTGGAAAAGGAAGCAGGCTCCTGGGCTCTGCCATGCGTGCACCCTGCCCCGGGCTGGCCACTCTGCCTCTTATCTCACCTGTCCTCTGAGCAACATCCCTCTGGTAGAACTCAGAGAACTGGAGCCACTTGTTGTAGGTCACACAGGGGTTTGCATCCTGACTTGGAGGCCTGTGCTCTTGTCCTTCCTGCCGACTCAATGTTACAATGGCCTGTGGGGTCCGTTTAGTAAATTCTAGGGCATGCTAGTGTTGAAGCTGGAACGCAAACCCAGGTCTGCCTCCTGCCTGCTGCCTGCCTCTTTGTGCCTCCTGGACGTGCAGTGGGGGTTTGTAGCAGAGTGTTGTGGTCTTCCCCAACAGCTCACTGGTACCACTTGGATATCAACTCACACATGATTCTTTGAGTAGGGTATGGTGAGCCATGGTGAGCAGTGTATGTGCATCCCAGACCCGAGGGACCATTGTCATGGTGATGGGGCTGGGAGGTGTTGGCAGCCTTGGTTCACCCCAGGGTCTTCCTTCCAATCCTGCTCCATCACTGTGCTGCTGGCTGCTGAGCCTTGTGTGTTCATAGCTGCCAGGCAGGGAGCTGTGGGTTTTACCTATGGCATCAAATTCGCCTTAATTCTTACCACTGTCCTGAGAAGCGTCTTCTCCACGTTAGGCAGAACATGGAGCTCAGGGACCGTTGATGACTTGCCCAAGTGCACACAGTGGGGAGGAGTTTGTGTTGACCCACACCAAGGCTTTTCCCATCTTTCCTGGAGGAAGGGCAGGTGTGGATCCTCAAACCTCTTCTCTGGTCTGGAGACCCTGAGGACCCAAAGCATCTGCGTATAGCTGAAATAGACAAGCAGACCATCAAGGAGGAGCGTGGACCACATATTCCGTGGGAGCTCAGCATCAGGAGGTCTTCAGGCTTCTCTGGGAGGGAGCGCTCCGGCTGGGGCTTGCTCCTGGCCCTCCCCTGTCTCCCCCACTCCACATCTCCCCACGAGAGGCTCAGCCAGCCTGCAAGTGTGAGTGCTTGATCAGCCTGCAGCCAAAGAGGAGACAAATCACTTTGGGTGCACTAATGGTTTTTTACCACTCTCTCCCTTCTCACCCCCGTTTATTCTGGAGATTGATACCCACAAAGGAAAAGCTATCCCCAGGAGAGGACCTGGCTCTGTGGTCTTAAAAATACATTCAGTGGCTGGCGCCGTGGCTCAGTAGGCTAATCCTCCACCTGCGGTGCCAGCACCCCGGGTTCTAGTCCTTGTTGGGGCGCCGGTCCTGTCCCGGTTGCTCCTCTTCCAGGCCAGCTCTCTGCTGTGGCCAGGGAGTGCAGTGGAGGATGGCCCAAGTGCTTGGGCCCTGCACCCCATGGGAAACCAGGAGAAGCACCTGGCTCCTGCCATCGGATCAGCGTGGTGTGCTGGCCGCTACGTGCTGGCCGCAACGGCCATTGGAGAGTGAACCAACGGTAAAGGAAGACCTTTCTCCCTGTCTCTCTTTCTCACTGTCCACTCTGCCTGTCAAAAAAAAAAAAAAATACATTCAGTGCTTTTCCCCTGGTCTCCCTTACCTTCCCACACCACATATGTTGAGAGCAGAGCCATTTCTGAGATGCGCTAGTGGGTTCTGTATTGGACACATGAGCTCTGGCTGGTTTAAGACTCCAAGTGTGGGCCTGGTGCTGTGGCTCACTTGGCTAATTCTCCACCTGCGGCACCGGCATCCCATATGGGCGCTGGTTCTAGTCCCGGTTGCTCCTCTTCCAGTCCAGCTCTCTGCTGTGGCCTGGGAGGGCAGTGGAGGATGGCCCAAGTGCTTGGGCCCCTGCACCCGCATGGGAGACCAGAAGGAAGTGCCTGGCTCCTGGCTTCGGATCAGCACAGTGCCGGCCGCGGCGGCCATTGGGGAGGTGAACCAACTGAAGGAAGACCTTTCTCTCTTTCTCTTGCTGTTACTCTACCTGTCAAATAAATAAATAAATAAAACTTAAAAAAAAAAAAAAGACTCCAAGTGTGGTTATATCTCCACAGGATCCCTCAATTCTGCCTGTCACACAGAAATCAGCATCCTTTGTGCCATAGATTTTGACATGTAAACATTCACTCTCTCCTATTCCAAAGGCTAATTGAATAAACTGAGGGGATTAGAGTAGATGTTAATTTTCAAACCTCTTCCCCCAGGGGAATCCTTACACTTCAGCTTAGTTGCTAGAAGTGCATCAGATAAACATTGAGCTCCTGTGACTTGGAGGGCAGGGTTCACCATGGGGTCAAAGTACAGAGACCCTATCCTTCAGTCCCCTCTGGGCATCGGCACAGCATCCAGGCATCTTGGGTAAGTTTGGAATGGAAAGCCCTGGAGTAATGGACCCCAGAGGTTGTTATCTGGATCCAGTGCTCTGGAAATTTCCCATCTTACACGATTCTCCTCTCTGTTGTGTCCCCATAACAAGGGCTCTCCAGGGAGCCAGCCCTAGCCAAAGGGGCAGATCCCTTCCATTACATTTGATTTGGTGCTTGCACACAGTAGGAGCATAACAGCAGATTGCACCCAGTAGAGTTTCAATCTTCATTCCCATCAACCACAAGTGTTTTTTTCTGGGGGAGAGAGCCACTACCTGCAGTCGGCTCCTGACATCCGTTCTGAGTCCACGTGGAGCCTGCCCTGGAACTTGCCATCTTCCTCCTCTCTTGCCATCCGTAAGGGGAGCCTGCCCGCCAGGGAGGGAATGAGAATGAAAACTGCGTTTTGGAAGTTCCCTCCTGTGGCGTTGCCTTCTCAAAGCTATTCCATCCAGGCAAAATCATTCTTCTTGTACCACCAGGCAGGAATTCAATGCATTTTTAAGAACTTACTGAAGTCATTTGTTTGAGGTGCTGTATTCAAATGCTGGGGGATGGGTGCATGTAAGCTGTGACCCTGTCTTCAGGGACCACTCATCGCAGCATTGTCTTGTGGGGGCAGAAGACAGGTTCAAAAGGTACAGTGAAGAGTACTCAGAAAAGAGGCAGGTGTAGCCTAGGGTATGAGGACTTGACTTTGTAAAGGGCGGGAAACCAGTCTTAAAGGATAGGAATGAAGGACGAACATTCTAGACAGAGGAATAGCATGGGCAGACACTTGCAGACATTACTGTGCCTGTTTTATTTTTTTAATATATTTATTTATTTGGCAGAGAGAGAGAGAGAGAGCGAGAGAGAGCGAGCTTTCATTTGCTGACTCCTCAAATAGTTGCAATGGCTGAAGCTGAACCAGACCAAAGGCAGGAGCCAAAAATTTCATCTAGGTCTCCCGTATGGGTGAATGGGCTCAAGAACTTGGGCCATCTTCCACTGCTTTTGCAGGAGCATTAGCAGGGAGCTGGATCAGAAGTGGAGCAGCTGGGACTAGAACCAGCACCTATATGGGATGCTGGCCTTGCAGGTGGCAACTTAACCTGCTATGTCACAATGCCAGCCCCTGCCTATTTTCTTAAGGTTGAACAGTCGACTGGGGTTCATGGAATATCAGGTTTATAGGGGAAATTAACTGGGGTGATATGTCCAGAGAGTTTGGGGCCCAAGTGGGAAAGGCCACTCCTGGACGAAGAGTTTGTTTCCAGAAGGGGACACGTATGGTCACTGCCTTGTTTTAAGAACATGACCTTGCTGGTCCTATAGAGAATGAATGTTGGAGTGGGGAGAATGGGAACTCAACCTTCGCAGGAGTAATGATGGGCGCCTATACCAAGATGAGAGATTTCACTTGAAATGGGAGAGGTAGGACAGGTGTTGGACACAGCAGTTTAGATGCTGGTCAAGATGCTCATATCCCATGTTAGTGTGCTGGGGTTGGAATCCTTGCTCTGTTTCTGATTCCAGCTTCCTGCTGATGTGCATCTGGGAGGGGGCTCACAATGGCTCAAGTACTTGGTGGCATTTAGGGAGTGGACTGTGGATGGGGGTTCTCTCTTTCTCTCTCTCTCTGGGAGAGAGAGGTGGTGGATGCTGGGGATTTTTTGAAATAGAATGAAATAATAGAATGAATAAACCCTAGGCCGGCTGCGGCTCACTAGGCTAATCCTCCGCCTAGCGGTGCTGGCACACCGGGCTCTAGTCCTGGTCGGGGCGCTGGATTCTGTCCCAGTTGCCCTTCTTCCAGGCCAGCTCTCTGCTGTGGCCCGGGAGTGCAGTGGAGGGTGGCCCAAGTGCTTGGGCCCTGCAACCCATGGGAGACCAGGATAAGTACCTGGCTCCTGCCATCGGATCAGCGCAGTGCGCTGGCCACGGCGGCCATTGGAGGGTGAACCAATGGCAAAGGAAGACCTTTCTCTCTGTCTCTCTCTCTTACTGTCCACTCTGCCTGTCAAAAAATAAAAAAATAAAATAAAAAAATAAATAGAATGAATAAACCCATCACTGGATGTGGTGGTTGAGGAAGAGAAATTATGGAAGAGGCTACGTTTCTAGTTTGAGAAACATGGTGGGGAAGGGAGCTTACTGTTGAGACTGGGGTGCAGTGGAGGAAGCGTGTTGGGTGTAGGTTAGAGGTGAAGTTGTAGATGCAATGAGCTTGTAGGGTCTATGGAGCCCCAAGTTGGACATCTGCCAGGGAGTCTGGAGCTCAGGACAGAGGCCTGGTACATGGGTGTGGCTGGCTGTGTGGCTGTGGATGAGGAGGAGCAATCTGAGATTGCTTGATCAACACAGGAGGATGGTGAAGAAAAATCCAGAAGGAAGAGCCCAAGGAAGTCTGCTTCTCTTTCCAGCCCCCTGGGAAGAATGTCTACAGTTCCCAAAGCAGCCCCCGTGAGTCCTGTGCCAGCAGAAGCCCATCACCCTGCTGGCCCTGGGGAAGGGAGGACTGGCAAGGCCAAACAGAGCCGGGTGGTTCGGCAGGATTGGCTGTCTCCAAGCCCCCTTCCTCCCCACCCCCCCAGCTTCCCTAGGAGACAGGTGACCCACTGGGCCCCAAGCACCGGAACTGATTGGCAGAGCTGTTTGATTTAAGCATGTCACCCCGGCTATGCTGTGGCTGGGCCCCGGCTGCCACGTTGACAGCCACTCACCCATTAGGAGTGCAGCGAGCCTGGCGAGGCCGAGTTCTGAGGAGCTGCTATTAACAGCATTTAATAGCAGGACTGTAGTTAATGGTCAGCAAATGGTTTATGAACAGATTCCCTGTGCTCTGTGGAGGCTGATTCAATTTACATGGAATGCATTTGCTTTCCCCTGTTACAGCCCTGGAGTGTGGACTCAGTCCCGTTTCTCCACTGAAAGCCTTTCACCCGTGGGGCCCGTGTCGGCTGGCCCTGTGGAGGCCGAGCAGGGCTGCCTCTGGAGGAGGCCCTGGGCGGGGAGCAGGCAGGAGCCCAGGGGTGTCGTGTGGATTGCTGGCAAAGTGGGCGCTGGAGTGACCTGTTCCCGGAGGGCAGAGGAAGGCTATCTGGAAAGCTGAGAGTTGGGGTAGGGTCTGCCCAGCCTGGCAGACAAAGCCCTCTGGGACCTCTTTGGTTTCCATCCTGGCTGGAAAGCAGTTTCTTCCTCACCCTGGGGCCAGCCGTTAGGCCCTTCAGCCTCTGGTCTCCTCACTCGTGAAGTTCAGGGCCTGATGTCTGCTTTCCTCCTGGGTGCCCCCAGGAATCGATGACCATGAAGCTTCTCAGAGCTGGGGTAGGGAGGGCTCGGAACGGGGTCAGCTCTGAGCACCCAGGGAGAGTCGGGAATTCCTGTGGGAAGGGTCCGGGAGAGACGGCTCAGCCTTGTCAGAGCCCTTCCGGACTGTTCTAGCAAAGTGCCATGAGCAGTGTAACTTAGACACGAAGATATTTCTTTCTCACACCTCTGGAGACCGGAAAGTGAAGATCCAGGTAGAGCTGGTATCTGGTGAGGTACCCTGGCTGGCTCTTAAGCAGAATCTTCCTGCCTTGTCCCCCTGGCTGGTCTCTTGGGGACCTTAGGCCTCTGTCATGTAACCTGATCACCTCCCGACGGCCACACCTCCTGATACCATCACTGTGGACTTTAGCATTTCTTCATATGAATTTTGGGAGGTTGCACAGACATTGAGATCATAGCAGACATTATTTTTTTTTAAAGATTTATTTATTTGATAGAGTTAGAGAGGGAGAGAGGGAGAGGGAGAGACAGAGTGCATGATCTGCCTGCTGGTTCAACTCCTTACATGGATGCAACAGCCAGGATTGGGCCAGGCCAAAGCCAGGAGCCAAGAGCTTCTTCCAGGTTTCCCACATGGGTAACAGGGGCCCAAGCACTTGGGCTGTCCTCTGCTGCCTTTGCCAGGCCATTAGTAAGGAGCTGGATCAGAAGTGGAGCAGCTGGGACTCAAACCAGCGCCCATCTGGGATGCTGGCGTTGCAGGCAGCAGCTTTACCAGCTTTGCCACAGCATCGGCCCCAGCAGACGTTATCAATAAATCATTGATTAAATTGAATCTGTAATAGTATTTATCCAGGACAAATAACATTTAAGGGTATCTACATGGAGCATTAGACTGTATTCAGAATAGAAATGGGCTGTGATGTCTATTTTCAATCCAAGGAGAACTGAACATTGCTCTTTTTTGTAAATGCTGGAGGGGTAAAGAGCACACAGGTGCAGGGCTACCTTGCTTTCCTGTTTAAAACCAAGGTTATGAAGATGTGTCCCCAAAGGTTTATTTATTTATTTATCTGAAAGTCAAAGTTACAGACTGAGAGAGGGAGGAAGGGAGGGAGAGAGTAGAAGAGAGGGAGAGAGAGAGAGAGAGAGAGAGAGAGAGAGAGAGAGAGAAAGGTCTTCCCTCCTCTGCTTTACTCCCCAAATGGCTGACATAGCCAGGGCTGGGCCGGGATGAAGCCAGGAGCCAGGAGCTCCATCTGGGTCTCCCATGTGGGTGCAGGAGCCCAAGCACTTGGGCCGTCTTCTGAAGGTGGCTTAACCTGCTATACCATAGTGCTGACCCCTCTGTTAATTTGTTTTAAAGATTTAGCAGGGGACTGGAGTGGAAGCAAAACTGATGCTCTGATATGGGATGCCGGCATCTGTTCTGTTAGGAAAGAATTGAAGGCATTGATTAGAAAACTTGAGAACTAGACCTGAATTGGGTAATGTTGTAGGTGTCTGGCTTCGGACAAGTCTGTTCGTATTTCTGAACATTGTCTCATTCAAAACCATACGCAGCGTCCTAAAGCCCACATCATAACTGCTGGGGAGAGCAAACGGGACCTTGTGTGGGAATGGGGACTTAGTAGTGGGGGGACTTCCCCATGTGCCCCCCGGCTCCCCTGTGCTCCCTTTGGCCCAGCCTGAGTTCCTTTCTCCTGGGGCATGGCCACTGGCAGAGGGAAGGGCCTGGGGCCTCTGCGCCACCTGCAGGCCTCTCCTGGAGTGCCCATGGCCCTCCTGCTCAGGACAGCTACCAGGTCTGCCCATCCAGAATAAGCTGCAGTGTGTGAGCTGCCCTCAGACCACAGCCAGCCTGCGGGTCTGCGCTGCAAGCTGACTCCCTGAGGGCCCCCTGGGCCAGGGCCCTGCTGCACCCTCTGCCGAGCACCCTGTGCTGCTTACTGTCACAGCCAGAGGCCCATAGAGGTCACATATCTAGACAGCAGGTGTGTAAGTACAGACCCTGGCACGACACAGCTGGCTCGTGCAGTGGACGAGGTGGACAGGATTGTGTGAGGGGCTTTTTAAAAATATATTTATTTATTTATATGAAAGGGGGGAGGGAGGGGGGGAGGGAGGGAGAGAGAGCTTTTGTCTGCTGGTTTACCCGCCAAATGCCCGTCACAGCCAGGGTTGAGCTGTAGCCAGGAGTCCAGAACGCAATCTGAGCCCCCATTTGGGTGGCCGGGACTCAAGTATTTGAACCATCACTTCCTGCCTTAGAGGAAGCTGGGATCAGGAGTGGAACCAGGGCCTGAACCCAGGGACTGCCATATGGGATGCAGGTGTCCCAACCAGCACTTCAAACGCTGAGCCAAACACCTGCACCGTGAGGGGAATTTTTGAAGATCTGCAGGCAGGGGCTGGGCATAGTGGTACAATGGTTAAGCCAGCACCTGTAACACCAGCATCCCATATCCGAGAGCACCGGTTCCAGCTCTGCTTCTGATCCAGCTCCCTGCAAATGTGCCTGAAAAAGCAGCAGAAGATGGCCCAAGTGCTTGGGCCACCCACGTGGGAGACCCGGATGAAACTTCTGGCTCCTGGCTTTGACCTGGCTCAGCCCTGACCATTGCAGCCATTTGGGGAGTGAACCAGCAGTACATGGACAATCTCTTTATCTCTCTGTCTCTCTCTGCCACTCTGACTTTCAAATAAATTAAAAAAAAAAAAAGATGTATAGGTAAGGGAATCCCCTAGGGACCAAGCACAGCAGGAATCAGTTGGGGCAGGGCAGGGAATGGTGCTCTTGGAACAGGAAGCCACCTGTGGGCCTGGCCCAGGCCCTGATAGGAGCTATAGCCACCAGGAGGAGGCTGGGCAGGAACATCCACCCTAAGATCGCCTGCCCGTGCCTCTAACACATGGAAACCAGCGCTTAGCCTATGGCAGTGTATGACTGTGTAGTGACCACGTGGCAAGCTTAGTAATACTGAGACCCTCAGATCAGCTAGGCTGGGATTTGGGGAGCAGGGCCTGGGAGTCTGCATTTTATGAGCTGCTTCGGTGACTTGAGTGTGCACTGAAGTTTGAGAAGCAGCACGCCTGCTCCAGATCGCCTGTGCCCCTGGGGCTTTCAGCTGGACCCAGCGTTCAGAACCGTAGCTGGCTTTTCAATAGCGCATCTCATTTAGAAACCAAACCATGCTCCCGCTGGACCGAAAGGACGTGAGCAAGGAGAGCCGTTGCCTTTCACACAGTCCAGGTCTCTTCTTGCTCCCGCCCAGGGTGCCTAGGAATCTTGTATTCAGGCTGGGCCCGTGGCTCCTGCTGCCCTCTGCATTGGGCCTGCCTCTCATAAGACAAAGCAGAGAGTGCCCCCATGAGGAGGGTCCGTCCCTGCTCTCCTGGGAGGCAGGGCAGGCAACAGACCCGCTGTTCCGTCCCCTCTCCGGGGCTGCTCTGGTGCTCCATGCCAGGTTCTGGCCGGGCTGCCGGCTTTGCAGGGAGGCTGCTCAGGGCCCTCTTCTCCCGGGAGGCCCCAGCCCTGTGCTTGGGTGACTGCAGGAACATGGGACACTCCAGGGCTCAGCAATCAGATGCCTGTCCCATGGCCCCTTCGGCCTCCTGCAGCTGACCTGGGCTGTCCTATGTGACCTGAAGTTTTGCATTCCCAACACCAGCCATTTGATCAACTGAAGATGACAAGCCTGGGATTTTCTTCAGTGCCTTCCATTCAGTCTAAGGGCTATTCAAAGGTCAGCGCCTCCTGTCACTTATATATATATAAAATATAAAATATTAGACTGAGTATAAAGCAGTATGCCGGTGCCTTGCTGGTAGGTTTCCACGTCTCCAATTTTCATTAGGTTGCCAGTGTTATATGGATGATCTGTTTGATAGCAGCGAGCCTGAAGATACACGGTATCTGTGCTGCGAATAATAATTTCAGCTCTTATTTCAATCACTCCATTTCCGGAGTGTGATTGCCTTTATGAGCAATATTTGCATAGCTCGGTCTCATCTTCCCCTGCAGAGACAATTCAGTGGGGTACGTTACACTCTGGCTCGGGTTGCCTGCTTGTCGCTCTGTCTGGCCTCGAGCCTCAGTCTAGCCTCCCAGGAAGTGGGTACATATTCCCAGTCGCTCAGCCTTGCGTCTCCCATGGGAATTCCTTCACGCTGCATGTTTTGTTCCACAGTGTCCCGTCTTGAAAGACGTTCATCCACTAAGTAAATAGCTCCGATGTCCTGACGCTTCTGTTTTCTCACTTTTAATAACCAAACTGCATTTACTGATTGGAAATTTTTTCATCAGCACGGGAACCAGTAGCGCTGAATTGGTATCATTCCAGCATGAGGCTGTGCGGCTGTATCGAGGGTGGCACACAAGTGAAGGCTCTAGGCTTCGGGTTGCATGGAAAGCAGCTGGCCGTGCCCTGTGGTGACGTTCAAGGGCGGGGGAGGTGGGAGCCGCAGGTGGTGGCTCCACCTGCCCATTCACTTGTGGGTGGGGCAGACACCGTGCTGGGGGCTGGAGTGCACGCTGGGGGAGACGAATAAGAATCTGCCTGAAGCAGAGGACAGATGAACAGACGAGGAAGGGCTGGTGTTGATAGATGCCGAAATGACAGTAAAATAGGATGACGGGTTGGGGAGTGACAGGGCCGCTTCAGATCAGGCCATCGGGGAGAGCGTCTCAGCATTCAAGATCACGCTGTAACGAGGAGCCAGCCATGCTGGGGTTGTCTGTGGTGCTGTTGACAGAATGGTCACTGTCGGTCCCCGGATGCAAATGTGACTTCAGTCTCATCCCAAGCCATTAAGGAATATCAGGATGGTTGTGGAGCAGGCAGCTCACCCTGGGCGGCGGAAGCATTTGTTACACTTCTTTGGAGCAGTCAGTTTGTCTCTCTCCCAGAATACTGAGCTCCTTGCAGGCAGGGGCACTGTTGGGCTGTCCCCGGCTTCCAGAGTTAATACGTGGTGGGCCTCGCTGAGCCATACCCGGCCTGGAGGAGGCCTGCAGCTAATTCAGTGAGTGGAAGAGTGAGTGAATGAGGAATGAATGAATGGTGCTGGCCTGCACTTGTTGTGGGCTTTGCATGACCACACGGTGGTTTGGTTCTTACCAAACAATAACAGAGCTCAAAGGAGGGTCAGGGACGGGTCAGAGAAGGCTGCAGGGGTCTCCCAGGCTGTGATTGGATTTGTTAGTTCCTTAAACTCTGGGCTGTAAGGACCGGCGTGAGAAGAGAAGAAGTAGTTCTCGGCAAATCTTCAATTCCCTGGTGTGTGTCTTGTGGAAAGCAGAGGTGCCGGGGCTGTTAAGAAGCCCGTCTAATCAGAGCGTAATTGCTTTTGGACTTTGAGCTACTGGGAAGCAGCAGTGTCCATGGGGAAGGCTGGAAATGGAAGCAGAATATGCCTTCTCAGCAGTGAAAAGACAGGTCGCAAGTGTCCAGATGCCTCCGGGGAAGTGATGGTATTTCTGGTGTGCCATCGTGGTCCCTAGTAGCATTTTTGTGGGCTTCGTTTGGAAGGGTGGTCTCACTCAGGAACCAGACTTGGCTAAGATCTGACCCATGGCTCTCAGAGTTGGTGACGGGCAGGACAGGAGAGCAGGGCAGGGAGGGTGGGGGAAGGACAGGTTTGAGCAGTGTCCCTGCCTGGGAGGGCACACCCAGCTGCATTGTACATGCACCGCGTGCAGGGCTCAGGGCTCTGGTCATCACGAGTCGCTGATCCACCTGAGAGGCAGGTGGTACCCAAGACGCAGTGACCAGCTACCAGTGACCAGGGCAGTCAGGGTGCCGGGCCCAAGGGTGCCGGGCCCATTATGCTGGGAGCAGGGGTAGGCACTGACTGCAAGAACAGGCAGAGGGCCTGGGATTATCAGGCAGGCCCCCGGGCCTCAAAGGGGTTCCTAGTGGATCCCAGAACAGGTGCAAGGAGAGGAATGCAAGATCAGGGCCTGGGGGCCAATGAGGGCCAGGTGGGAGCCCAGGGGCTCTGCCTTGGTGTGGGTCTGGAGCAGGGTAAACCCTTCCTGCCTCCATTTCGGGTTGGCCTGAGCTGAGTGAGTGGTTCTAGCTCCGGGAACCTGGGACTGGGTGCCCTGAGGCTGGCGAGTAGCAGGGCCCACCTCTGGAGCCCTCTGAGCTCACCTCCGTTGAAGCGGGCATGCCAGGGCCCAGAAAGACACCCAGCTGAATAGGAATTTCAGAGAAACAAGCAATGATTTTTTTATTACATGTCCCAAATATTGCATGAAATCCTTTGTAGTTGATCTGAAATTCAAATTTAATTGGGTGCCGTATATTTTTCTTTGCTAAATATGGCAATCCTAATTTGGAGGCAAAAGGCAGAAGCGCCCAAACAGGCCCCAGCTTTTAAAACATCTGCTTCGTGTCCCATCCTCTGCTACGGAGGCTGATGGAGGCTGGTGCCTCTTGTCTGCCTCTTCTGAGCCACTGGGCCATCAGTGGAGCTGGGGCAGGAGCTGGGGTGGCAGGGCTGGTGCGCAGTGGGAGGAGGGAGTGCCTTGGCCAAGCAAGAGAAGGAAGCCCCTGACGTCTGCCAGGGACCAGGCCTCCACTGAATGCAAGCTCTGCTCTTGGCTAACCCTTAGCCTGGAGATGAAGTCCACAGTGCAGGTGGCATCAGCCACTGGCTAGTGCCCAGCTCCTCATGCCCCAGTGTCTTCCAGTGAAGCCTGGAACATGAGCCCTGAGCTGTCATCCATCCAGTCGGAAGGGACACGAATGCTTCCCTTGGTGAAGGGCCTCTACTCGTGGGGGCACAGCAGAGCAGCCACTGTGTGTGTGTGGCTGCAGCTGAGGTTGCCCGTCTCCTGGGCCAGCTTAGAGCCCACAGGCCCTGGACAGTGTCAGGGATGCAGAGTCCCTTCTTGGACACCAAGGGTGTGGAGGACAGGGCTGGCAGCCTGTTCTGGTTTGGTGGTTGTGTTCCATGCAGCTCCCCTGGCAGGTGGCACAGCCGTGCTCGTCCCTAAGGCAAGTCTGTTGGCTCAGGGCCTGGGACGGGGGTGGGGAGTTGGGTGACAGGTTGTGATTTGGGAGTTGAAATGAGAAGTGGTGAGGCAAATGTCCATGAAGGCGGTTCTGAAATCTTTGTCACTTACTGTCACTTTCAGCTACAGGGAAAGCCATGCTCTGAAGACAATCAATATGAAGTCTCTATTTCAGTGACTGAGCGCTGAAGCGGTGACAGCGCTGGTGGACGGTGTCCCCGTGCATAAACCCTCAGAGGCCATGGCAACAGGGAGGCCCAGGCAGAAGGGGCCCTCCGACCCCTGATTTTCTTGACCTCTGCATCACCCAGAGTTCTTCCAAGAAGCAGAACAAGTAGGAGAGCCAGAGAGATTTGTTTTTAAGGCTTTGGCTCCTATAGCCGTGGAGGCTGGAGGGTCTGGGAGTTCTGAGAGCAGGCAGGCAGGCTGGAAGTTCAGGTCAAGGCTGATGTGGCAGCTGTGAGTTTGAAAAGCTCAGAGTAGACCTGGCAGGCTGGAAACTTGCAGGTTCCTATGTGGCAGGTGTGGGGCAAAATTGTTCCTCTGAGAACCTCAGTCTTTGCTCTTAAGGCCTTCAGCTGATTGGACAACGCCCCCCCCCCCCCCCAAACGGAAGGTCACATGCTTGACTCAGAAGTCTACAGATTTCATTTAAACACTAAGTTATTCTAAAAAAGACCTTCCCAGCACTGTCTGGATGGGCATTCACCCAGACAACTGAGCACGGAAGCCTGGCCCAGCTGACACATTAAATTCGCCATCACACTTGCCTGTACACAATCCGCTCCTCCCTGACAGCTAGGAACTGCTGTGATCTTGGAGGAGCAGATAGCCATGGGAAAGTGTGACCATGTGTGTTCCGAGACAGAAGTCTCGTGAGGCTTGGACAGGTCCAAGGGTCTCCCCTGCCCCGCCCCCGACCCAGCGTGTCCTCATCATTCCCTCACCTCTTTCCCTTTCTCTCCTGAAGGCGCTGTCGTGAAGGTTGTGTGGCCTCTCCTTGCCCCTGCCCTGTCCATGTCCTGGCACCCCTGTGGGAGTGATGCCCTCTTTCCCTCTCCCCTGTGGCCTGCTTGCTCCCTCTGGGGAGAGGTCCCATGCAGGGTGGGTCCCCTTGGGCTCTGGGCTGCCCCCAGCTCCTCTCCTCCAGAAAGCTGCTTGTTCACTTAAAAACTAAGCTTTCTGGAGCCAGTGTTGGGGTGCAGCATGTTAAGTTGCTGCTTGCAATGCTAGTATCCTGTATCAGAACACTGGTCCAGGTCCCAGCTGCTCTGTTTCTGATGCAGCTTCCAGCTCATGTACCTGGAAAGGCAGCGGAAGGTGGCCCAAGATGTTGGTCCCCTGCCACCTACCTGTGTGGGAGATCCGGATAGAGTTCCAGGTCCCTAGCTTCAACCTAGCCCCGCCCTGGCCATTGTGGCTATTTGGTCAGTGTACCAGCAGATGAAGCATCCCTCTCTCTCTCTCTCTCTCTCTCTGTCTGTCTCTCCTTCTCTCTCTCTCTCTTGTTTGTCTTTCAAATAAATAAATAAAGATTTAAAAAATAAAAAAGTGAGCTTCGTAGTTTAGGACAACTTTAGACGTACAGAGAAGTTGCAGGTGATACAGAGAGGCCTCAAGGCCCCTGGCAGTTTCGCCTTCCGTCTCTGTGGCACTGGTCACGGGTGAGGAACCGACACAGGTGTGTCCCTGCGCACCAGGCTCCAGGCTTTGTCTGGACTTGACTCCTTTGCCCATCAGGGCCACATTTCTGTTCCAGGCTCCCGCGTCCCCTTCAGCACGCTCCTGGGCTCTCCAGGCACACTCCATCTCTCTGCCGCCTGTGCCCACTCGCTTGCCTCCTGAGTTCTCTGGCCCTCCTCGCCCTCCTTAAGCCTCCCATCGGTTGAACAGTCACTGACCGGGCACTCCTGGTGAGGGCGGCTGATCTTTGCTCGGAAGCCCAGCCCCTCTGCATGCTGGGAAGGAGGCAGCTGCCGCCTGGTAAATATTTTACAGCATCTAATGGAATTGAGTTGTTTACCCGGCAGGAAATGGAAAGGCATTAGTTAAGGAAAGTAACAAGCCGACTGCTTGCTGACTCTTCAGGTTTAGGGAAAGGCCCCAGAGCTTGGATGGTTTCTGCTTAAGGACTTGTAACACTGGCCCGTATCTAGAACATTCCAGAAGGGATCTGCTTCTTGGGGTGGGCTGGTTTCTGGAGCGAGGTTCCCTCAGCCTCGCACTCACTAGGGACCTTTCTGGGTTCCTGCTTAGCGCTGTCTTCTTAATGTCCTCCTGCAACTCTCATTCCCAAATAATTCTCCCCTTGGCCTTTTTAACCTCTGCCTGCCTCTTTCTACCTGTAGTCTTTGGGGGTTTCCGCCTCAGTGCCATGGACCACATCCTGGGTCTGTGATGTCTCCTCCCTATTGGAGGCCCAGTGAGCTGTCAACACGGCCTGTCACCCTTAGGAGAAGGCTGGTGCTTAATTCATGGCCCAGAGACAGTGAGACAGGACTGCTGCTGTGGCTGGAGGGTCTGGGAACACACAGCCGCGTTGCATCCCTCTGCACCTGCCTCCTGCCCCTCTGGCTCCACCTCCCCCACCTCTGGGTCCCACACCTTCCCATACCTTGCTCCTCTACATGGTTCATTTCACAGAAGAGTGAAAGAAAAAAAAATGTTTATTATTTAAACCAAGGCATTAAAGGCTGCTGTCAATGGTTTTGCTGCCATCGATGAGCTGTGCATTGTAGCAAAGTTTGATGTGGACTCAGAAGGGGACCACTGCAGGCAGTCGAAGCACATCCCCAATGAAGGGGAAGTGGAGTTTGTAGACCCCAGGCCTGGCGCCTGGTCTCCTCCTTCTAGCTCCGGCTGTGGCTCTAAGCACCTCTAAGAAGGACACTGTCTGCTTTGCCCCTTCCTGCTCTGTCCTGGGATTCTCTCCCTCTTCTCTGCCTCAGTCTCCCCTTCTCCCCCAGCCTCTCACACATCCTGAGTTCTGAGCTTCTCCTTGCTCCAGGGCTGGAGAGTGTGCTGCCCAAGTGGTTCCACAGCATTCCGGCCCCACAGCTGTGCACCTGCCTGTCCCCTGGTAACCCAGCAACCAAGGTGCCAAGCCAACTCAGCTCCTGCTTGGAGCTTCAGGAGCCCTTGACTGGACTTTAGTGATGGGTGAGGAGCCTCAGGTCAGCATTCTGGGTAGTCTTGAGCAACGGTCATTCCCACTCTGAGCATTTAATAAGTGCAAGTTTGCCTGTGATGCCATACCACAAGCTGAAGGAAGGCACAGCCCTCACCTTGCAGAGGGGATCCAAGACAGGTGACCTAAAGTGGGAGACAGCCAGAACGGAGCAAACAGGAACTGCAAAGCAAGCAAGGGGACATATGTATTGCACCATTAAGAAGTACCTGGGCCCAGTGGACACTATGGGAACTGGAAGGATTGGAAAGGAAAGAAAAGGAAATTTCTTTTTTCTTCTTAAAAGGGGTTTGGCTCTAGGGATTGGAGGAACAAAGGAAGGGGAGGAAGGAGGTAGGTCTACGGCCTAGGGGACCAACTCTTTTGTAAGATTTATTTATTTGGGTGGGGGAAGAGCAAGAGATAGATAGATGGATTGATCAATCTTGCATTTGCTAGTTCACTCCCATCCAGGTCTCCATGGGTAGCAGGGGCCCAAGCACTTGGACCATTCTCCACTGCCTTCCCAGGTGCATTAGCAGGGAGCTGGATTGGAAGTGGAGCAGCTGGAACTCAAACCAGTGCTCCCACATGGGATGCCAGCATTGCAGGTGACATCTTAGCTCGCTGTGCCACAGAGGGGAGGTGGGGGCCGCTTGGCAGTGAAGGGCTGCTGGTGGGATGAGCAGGTCAAGCTTTGGGCAAGGCCCCGAGACCTGACAGAAGATGAGCAGTGTCGCTCCCCCTCTTCGTGGAGGAACGACACTGGACCCTGCGCTGTTCTTTCGTCTGCTCGGCCCTCCCCGGGTTTGCTGCTGGTTCTTCCCGGGTTGGCTACTATCCCTTCCACCTCCGTGGAAGGGCAGTTCCCCCTGGCCACATTCCCCACTTCCGCAGGGGAGCGGCACACCGCCGGCCGGCTCTTCTCGGGGGCTGCACAGGTGTTCCTTCAGCTAGATGTTCCCCTTAGATGTTCCTGGTGCATGCCGTCTCTCTCCTCCTTTATAGTCCTCCTCCGCCAATCCTAACTCGGCTGCCCACATGTCGAGTACACTGCTCTCCAATCAGGAGCAAGTCCTACAGTTTATTGGTTGAACTGGAGGCAGCTGTGCGGAAGCTGTTTACTTCTCTCCCAGCGCCATACTGTGGGAGAGCAGATGCATAGAATAAGTCTTAATTCCAGTAACTCAGTCCAGTCCGGGCTGCTCCCCACAAGCAGGTGAAGCAGGTGTGGGGTTGGGGACTGTCCTGGGGCCTGGGCGTCTCTGGCGCTCTCTATTTTAACCTCCAGGTAGCTGTCTCCTGCAATCTTCGACCTTCAAGTTGGGGTTTGCAGTTGAGTTCCCATTATGGCATCAGATAATAAAACACTAGAGATCTCTGTGTTCCATTTGCCAGCCTCCTCTGTCAGGGTCCTCATGGAAAGAAGAGGTTGGAAAAGGTGCATTTGTATGTCCCTTCGCTCAAAGCCATAGGGCCAGCAGGACCCCAAGTCTAAGATTTCTGACAGAAAGCAAGAAAAAACAAGAGAAAAGACCAAAGTGGGCTTCCTGCCATCCACCTCCTCATGGTGTGGGCGACACATCCACCTGGGCCCCTGCTTGGTCGTGATGAAGTTGTCCTGGCTGTGCACAGCCACCTCTGGGCCTGGGACAGCTGGTGTCATGGCCCTCATGTCTGGAGCATTTCTCCCAGGGAGCTGGCTCTTGAGTGTGCTCTGGATTAAAATGTTCTAAATCCACCTAAGCTGGAGCCCCCCAGGGGCTGGCGCATGGCTGTGAGTCAGCATTTCCCAGAGACGACGGGTACTGGTGCTGAAAATGAGCCTGGAGATGAAGGTGGGGGGCAGCTTTGGCAGCGCGCCCTGGCTCTGGCAGTGCTGTCCTCTTTCTGGTCATGGCTGAGAAATAGACTCCAACACAGCCTTGTCCCCCTGAGGGCAGGGGACTTGTCAGCAGAGCAGGTGGACATGCAGATTCCAGGGCCTGCTTGCAGAGTTTGTAAGTCAGTTCATCTGGGGTATGGCCCAGGTATCTGCATTTTGAAAAAGTTCTCTTGGGAAGCTGGTGCTGTGGCACAGTGGGTTAAAGTTCCAGCCTGCAGCACCCGTATCCCATATGGGCTCTGGTTTGAGTCCCGGCTGTTCCACTTCTAGTACAGCTCCCTACTAATATGCCTGGGAAAGCAGTGGAAGATGGCCCAACTCCTTGGGTCCCTGCACCCACATGGGAGACCCAGAAGAAGCTCCTGGCTCCTGGCTTCAGATTAGCCCAGCTATGGCTGTTGCGGTCATTTGGGGGAATGAACCAATGGATGGAAGACCTCTCTCTCTCTCTCTCCCCACCTCTGCCTTTCAAATAAATAACTTAATTTAAAAAAAGAGAGAAAGAAAAGGATAAGCTCTCTTGGATCATCTTAGCACACAGCTGGATTTGGGAGGGTAGGGAGCACCTTGGACATGCCCTGGCCCCTGTTTTTAGTTGCACAGAGGTAGGACATGATGCCTGTACTGTCCGTCAGACCTCAGAGTGCAGAGTCCTCAGGAAGACGTGATTCTGAAGCTCTTCAGAGCCCAGCCAAGGGCTGTGGTGGGGAATCCAGGGTGCCAAGGTGCCTTGTCCTACAGTAAAGTAGTAAGACAGGGACTAGCGTGAGGAGGATAGGGCTGTGTCTTGGGCTGGGTATGACTGAGGATCTCTTCGGGGAGTGACGCTGCACAGAAAGGCCTGCCATGTGGCCTGCTCACTGATCTCATGTCAGGCTTTACCACTGTGCTTCCATCTTGCCTCACTGGGGTCTGATCGGCCAGTGCAGAGGGCTACATGGGGAGGCCTCCTGGCCCCCATCTCAGCAGCTCCCCAGCCCAGTCTTCTGCGGTCAGCCCTGCTCTGCTTCCCTGGAGGTGTTCATATCGTCCCAGCCCATCACTGGCGTGGTGCCACCTGTGTTCTTCAGCATCCCTGGGACGGTGGTCCACGCTGTGAGACTGAGCTCCACACGAGGGAGCAGAAACTGCTGGTTCCTTTTGTAGCCCGGCCACTTGCTGGCATCTGAGTCCAGGCGAAGGGCTCAACCTCTTGGTGGCCTACTTTCTCCCTTTTGTAACAGGGATTTTGGTTTCTCGGCTCCCTTGTAGAAACATTTCAAAGACCAAATGAGCTGTGGATGTGAAAATATCGTGAAAAGAGAGGTCTGTGGGCTTGAAATGGGTGACATAAAGGAGTGAGTGAGCTGGGCAGGGAAGAAGGGTGGTGGCATAGAGAACCAGAGGACATAGATTTGATCAGAGGAAAATGAAGTCTGGAGGTCCCAGATAGCTCCTGCCCATGGACCAAAGTCCACATGTACTCTAGAGTGTTGTTCAGAAGCTGGACAGCTGTCACATGTTCCCCTCCTCACTCATTAACTATGATACAGCACTGTTGCAACCCATGCCCTACGCAGTATTGTATGCCTGAACACGCGTAAGTGTCTTGGCACTAAGAAAACAGGCTGCAGAGTCAGTGTGCTTAGACCAAACACTCCTGGTGCTTGGACACTATTTCAAATTCACTCTCATTTTTTTTCTTTTTCATGGATAAAATATGGTTAACGGTAGCACCTACCTCACTGGAATCTGATTGGATTAAGTGTGATAATCCATGAAACACCATTAGCCCAGTGACTTTTCACAAGTTAACTTGCTCAATAAAACTTTGGTATTGTCTTTGTTTTGTTGTAATTATTGTTCTCTTCTTTGTTCTACAAAGGATAAGAGTGGCATGGGCAGCAATAATAAAAGGATGATCCTACAGAGCGAGAGCCCTACGGAAAGAAGGGTGGGAATATAAGGGCAGATAAACCCATCTCTAAGGATCCTGTGTGAGCCCCCTGATAACCACGGGGAAAAGAGAGACATGGCCAGGTAGAAGCCTCTTATCACAGTGGGAGTGGGATCACAGAAGTTCCTCCTTGGGTCCATCCTTGCCTTCGTCCAAGGAAAGAAGAAGGGAAGGTGTTTGGCCTTGGTTAATGGGATGTGAGCGCCCCTGTGTGGCTCGGTGTGTGGGGTGTGGAGAGCAGTGTATCTGCTGTTAGCATGTCTGGGCTCGGCTTGGCACATTTGTGCTGTTAAACCGCAGCTGGCCCCTTGATGTAGGGACACCAGGTTCTCCGGGGCTAAGCCTTGAAAGGGCAAGGTTTGAGCCAATTTCCTCATCCTCCTGAACACCCAGATCCTGGTTGCTGCTCGGACCCTCCGGAAGTCCCATCCTTGCTTGCACCTTGTAGCTGACGCTGTCCCTGGACAACACCATCGTGCCTCTTTAGAGCATACGTGTGGCTCCTGCATCTGCCTCTCTCTCTTCTATCTGGAAGCCCCACATGAAGACTTCTCACAGCCTTCCTGTGAGCATATCTGATCTGAATTTCCAGTGACGGATCTGATGCCCTGTCCTTCTGACTTACCCAAGTGCTCTTGCATGGGGTGTGGTCCGTCTGCAGTTTCTAGAATCATCATTTCTGGTTTGCACATGGCTAATGTGGAGCACTGAAGTACAAGCACCTGGAGTGGAGAGATTGCCCATCTGTTTATCTTGCTCTGCGTTACACCCTAGGCACAGAAGAACACTGAATGCATCAATGTCTCCATGAAGATGATGGCGTTGTTAGTAAATGATGCTTATCGCCAGTGTAAGAGGAAACGTTGCTGGCTTTGAATGTGAACTCTTGGGTTTTCGGGGAAGAGAAAGCTCCGTCCAGTGTGTTTGTTTTAAGAGGGCTGTGGTTTGAGTTTGTAAGCATAGCAGCTGGATGAAATGAGCGGTATGTTATTTTACTGCCGAGTCCTTCCAAATATTTCTCGGAACTCTGTGTCAGGACAAAAAGCCTGTCTTTTCACAACCACTTGTGGCTTTAAAAGGTTTACTAATGGGAACATAAAGAAACAATTACAGGGAAAAAATGATCTTCAGATGATTAAAGAGTCTAATAATAAGTTGCTAGTCTTTTGCCCCATTGTTATCAATTACTTGTGCAGGAAGTTGGCGGTCAGTAAACTTGGCAGTAGCACACAGAGTGGATCCTCTGGTGCTGGTTTCCCTGGTTATCAGGGAGGCACCTGATAACCAAACAGGGCCATTTCCTTGTGACTCTTTGTCCTCCACCACCCTCCCACCCTGACTTCATTGCCACTGTGTCTTGGTTGCATTGTGCCTTGTAGGGACAGCTGCTGTTGTATTGTGTTATGATTCTGTGGTTGCAGATCAGTTTTTCTGGACTGTGGGGGAGGGAGCACATCTTTATATGCACAGGACCTAGTACCTAGTAGGCTTTCAATGTGTATGTGTTTAGGTTCAGGTGTTCTGTTACATATATATGGCGTGTAAACATGGTAATATATGGAAAAGCACACACACACAATCACCTGATCCATCTCCTCCTGGTAACGTGGAAGACCCCAGACCATAGCTCCTGCAGGGGCTGGGTGCCTTGCCTCCTGTCTGCTGGGCAATATTTTTGGCTGGAGTTGTTGGGTTGTGATTTCCCCTCCCATGTGCTTATATAAGCTGAACAGTGGTTACACCATTGGGATGTTGTGATCTAATATCGTTGTATGCCAGTGGAGCACCAGTGTTTTTCACTTGGTTTGGTCTACATTCATTGACTAATTCCCACATCTATTGTGGAACCCATCCTACTATCTTTTATTTCAGCTGGGAAAGAGAGCCAGTAAATTGCAAGCATAATTGATAAAGTAAGTGAGAAGGAAGTGAATGCTGTGTAAAAAAAGAAAATGAGTCAGAACGGGGGTTGAGGAGGGGCAGGTGGCAGGTTGCCCCATTAGTGTTACGTGAGGTGAGAATGAGAAAGTGAGATTGGAGCAAAGACTTGAAGGAGGCAAGGGACTTGGGGAACTGTGCTGAAGGCAGAGTAAAGAGCAAAGGCTCCAAGGAGGGGTGCTTTGAGTGCCTGAAGAATAGCCAGAGGCAGGTGTAGCTGCAGTGGGGTAGACTGGGATGGGGGTAAAGAGGAGAAGTGGGAGAGGAGGTGAGGCAGACCATCAGGGCCCTCTCCAGTAGGGTCTTGTATAAATATACTTTGGCTTAGGTCCAGAAAGAAATGGGAAACCGTCAGAGGGTTTTCCGGAGAGGGATGGCATGATCTACTTGTCTTAAAGAGGGCCATTCTAGCTGTTGTCTTGTAAACAGATGGCAGAGGGAAGCAAGGAGACCTATCAGGCACCTATTAAAATAACTCAGGCCTGGATTAAGGCAGTTGCAGCAACGGATGTGGTGAGGAGAGGCAGATACACGAGCTGTTTAGAGGCAGGGGTCAGTGAGCTTTCTTGATGGACTGGATACGGAATATGGAAAACAGGAAGGGAGTAAGGGGTACCCCAAGGATTTCCATCTCAACTGACAGGTCCATCTCAACCGAGATGGGCAGGCTGTGGGTAGAGCTGGATTCCCCGCCTCCTACCCAGTTGCACTGGTTCTATGCCTGCATTGGAAGAAGAGAGGGAGGCAACTCGTCTCACTGAGACCACAGACCCCACACTGTTTTAAGCCTTTAATATTTTTTCTTTACCCATTCAGATACCACCCTTCAATATTCTGTTTAAGATTCATCACCTCCTTCATGACATCTACCTTGATTAATTTTACCTGGCTCAAGTCTCCCAGTTCATTCCATATTCATACATAGCTATGCTTTACTTAACACAATAGATGAGTTTTTGAAAAGAGAGGTGTAAGTCACCTTTTAAAAAATATTAAAGCCTATTTTATATTCACCAAGGGAGCTAACAATTTAAGTACCCTATCATTAATGCTTTTGTAAGGTGACGAATCCTTTTGTTAGATGCTGATGGATTGCCATTAATTTACCTGTTTTGAAGGATTGGGTTTTAATGTTTAAAGCAGAGTGCTCACTTAGATCATACATGTCTGTGCATGGGGGACCCGATATGCATTTTGTCCAGTGGCCCGCTGGGATCTCAGCCTCGCTGCATCCTCTTCCCACTAAATCCTCTTCCTTGTCTACTTCCCGCTTCACCCTGGCCTGAAACCTCAGAATTGCGATCTCTGTCCTCTTCCTCCTCCCTCCGCCCCTTTCTACTTCCTATCAGTGAACTCTGTCGCGTCTCCCACATTCGTTCTGTGACTCTCTGCCTCTGATACAGTTCACGCCCAGGACATTGGAGTGGAGGTCATTTGTCTCCCTGTAATTACTTTATCCATCTTCTCTGAGGTCTCATCCCACACTGAGTGATTCGAGGAAGCCTTGGAAAACATCACTCTTCCCATGACCCGGCTCTGCCCAAAGATCTCTTTTCTCCTTATCACCCTGCTCCCAGTCGCAATGCTTGAGTGTGGTGTGCATCACCCTGCCTGTGACCAGTGCATACATCTCTGGGCTCCTCACCACCACTTACGCGTTCATCCTCTCACCCTAGGAGGCACATCCATGATGAAACCTTACCCCTAACTGCCATGAGCGTGAGCAGGTGGAAGCCCACACCTGCATCCCTTCTGCTGTGCAGTGGTCCTAAGATCACCTCCTTCTGCTCAAGTCCTCTCTCGCTTCCAAACACCAGCCCAATCAGCCCACCCACCCCATCCTTTTGGACGCCTTCTGTTTCTTTAGGGTGAAATCACCTCTTCCATAGCTCGTTGCTCTCTCTGGTTGCAGTATGTCCTTTGCAAGTTTGTGTTGGAACCCAAATTCCTCAAAGGTGTGGTATTGGGAAATGGGGCCTTGGAGGGGTAATCAGGTTGTAAAGTGATATTAATGCCTTTCTCAAGGAGCTGGGTTAATTCTTCTGGTAGTGACATCTCGCTCTTATGGAACCTGATTAGGTTTGCTTGCTGTTCCAGCTTCTGCCATGAGTTGAATCAGCACAAGGCCCTCCCTGGAAGCTGAGCAGTGGTCAGCACCAAGCCCTTGGGTTTCTCAGCCTCCACAACTGTGAGCTTACATAGGTTTGTTCCCTGGCTCAGGTGTTCTGTTACAGCAACAGAAAATGGACTGTCACACACTTGTGCAAATCCTTTCATTCCATACGTGCTGGAATGCAAGATGCAAGACATCCTGTGGCATCTTCGCCTCTCCCCCCTCATGTCCTCCTCACCACCCTGTCTTATTTCTTGCCTGTTGGGTGCTGTCTTATTCCTCAGCTTTATCTTTTTGTTTTATAGTGTGTGTAGTGAGTGCCTAGTAGAAATACGCTGGGTGATTGTTTGGCTGCCTTCTTATTAATGTCCTGTTGCTGACGCATGCGATGCCGAAGCAGAAGCCTTGTGAGGTGTGGCGCAGCCTTGGGCTTTCTCCCCTCACCCCTTTCAGGGAGAGTCCCTGCAGACAACGTGCACTGTGCTCATACTGCCTTCTCCTGTAGCCTCGAGTGTTCAAGCTGCCAGGACCCTGCCGGTGGATGCGCAGCACACTGGGATTTCATCCCCGCCACCTCGGCCTCTGCTTTGCTTATTTATTCATTCATTTATTTATATCCCACAAGGCAGGCATGAATTTCAGGCCACAACAGTGGGCACAAGAAATGTCGCATTTCGTTTTTTCTCTAAATCAAATTTAATCGGTGCCAAGCTTCTACCTGCTGAGCCGGCAGGAAATTCAATCTGTCTTTGGAGAGAGCATCCCCCTCCATTCCCCCACCCCTGCTCCCAGGTATTATACCAAAGCTTCAGGCTTCTTACCCACTGGGAAGAGCTAGGGAAGGGCTCTTTGGTTTGGTCACCTCCTAGCCCGTGTGGTCTGTATGCAGTGGCTTTCCTGTTCCCGAGTTAGCAGAGCTTGAGAGCTCAGGCTGGGAGCATGGGGTCTCCTCTTAGATAGCCCCATAGTCTCAGAGCACTGTGAGAAGAGCCCCAGCCTCTGCCTCTTGCAGTACCTCCTGAGCCCCTCCTCAGTTTCAGGGAGCATTCTCCAAACCTCTCCCCTCCCTGAGTTGGTCACTGTCCCTCCAGGCCTGGTTGAAGCTGTCTTCTGAGGGTTCAGGCTCTACTGCTTTTAGCCACATTAGAGAGACCTCTGCAGACAGAACCGGGGCTTCTTACCCCTGCTGGTACAAACTGGTGATGAGGAAGTGAGGCTTGTCACCATTGCTGTTACTAAGGGTCCTCACTTCTGAGGCAAGGAGACACAAGGATCTCAAGGTGAGACCAGGAAGTATTACCAAAACAAAGACATCAAAACATTGCTATCTGAATGATTATTTTTTTGGTCATACAAGTCAACAAAGTGCTTGTCATAAATTCATGACAGTATAGTGATAGAAAAATAAATGTAAGACCAAGTAAATATAGAAATTGATATTCAAGACCAGGAGGGGAAAAACCCAAACTTCCAATAGTTATGATTGTTATAGTTAAGTTTTACATTTGGTCCTCAGCTTTCCTGGTAGCCAAAAGGGAAAGGGATGTATACTCTTATAACTTTTGCCTGAATTTTCATTTACTTAGTTTCATTTATTTCAAAAACAGAGAGACAGATGGAGAGATTTTCCACCCAATGGTTCACTTCCCAAATGCCCACAACAGCCAGGACTGGGCCAGACCAAAGCCAGGAGCCCAGAATGCCATCCAAGTCTCCCGTATGGGTGGCAGAGATTCGAGTACTTGAGCCATCATCTGCTGCCTTCCAAGCTGTACCTTAGCAAGAAACTGGATCAGAAGTGGAGAGCCTGGGATTTGAACCATACATCTGGATACAGGATGTAGGCGTCCCGGGTGGAGACTTAAGCTGCTGTGCCAGACACTGGCCCTGCTTTATAACTCTTTGACCCACTTCTCAAGGGAATCAGAATTTGTTCTATTACTCGGTTCTGAAATAAACTTCTCATATGAGTCGTTATACAATGGATATGGAGCAATGCATCTTTTACAAAACCCCTAAGAGCATTGTATCAGCTCTCTGCTTCTTGTAGCTTGTGCCTCTTGATGACCTTTTCTTTTTTTTTTTTTAAGATTTATTTATTTATTTGAAAGGCTGAGTTACAGAGAGGCAGAGAGAGAGAGAGAGAGAGAGAGAGAGAGAGAGTGTGTGTGTCTTCCTTCTGCTGGTTCACTCCCCAAGTGGCCACATGGCCCAAGCTGAGCTGATCTGAAGCCAGGAACCAGGAGCTTCCTTCAGGTCTCCCACACAGGTGCAGGGGCCCAAAGACTTGGGCCACCTTCTGCTTTCCCAATCCATAGCAGGGAGCTGGATCAGAAGTAGAGCAGCTGGGACTTGAACCAGTGCCCATATGGGGTACTGGCACTACAGGTGGTAGCTTTACCTGCTACACCACTGATGACCTCTTATGCAGGTTGTTTGTGCACATGCACATAGAAGCTGTGGCCACAGACATTGGCCCCTCCTTGTACTACATTTTATTACCCGTTCAAAACATCTAAATGTGGCCAGACTTTGCTGATAACCACTGCTGCACCATAGCCTAAGCAGAACAAAGCCTGAAGTAAACATCTACTCAAGATCATAACCTCAGTGACAGAAGTGCACAGCCAGGCTGGGCTAGTGGGCTCTGATCCTCAGGGGACTGTTGATGGCCTTGGTCATTGTCTACTCCTACTGAACTCCAGCTGGGCACAGGGACTCCACATTCTTTATCGAATCACCAGTGCCATGCATGGTCCGTGTCATTTAACAGATACAAAAGTAATCACTGTGAAATTAACATGTTTATATTTAAAATTTTCATATCTATAACCTTATCTTTGAAGTTGCTCTCCTATGTTTCAGGAATCATGTTGAGATACATGAGAAAAGAGTCTAAGGGGATCCCTCTATTTCCTCCTCTTTTTAAAGATTGTACTTATTTATTTGAAAGGCAGAGTTACACATACACACACACACACACACACACACACAGAGAAGGAGGGCGGGAGGAAGAGGGAGAGTGGGAAAGAGAGAGAGAGATCTTTCTTCTGCTGATTTTTTCTTCAAATGGTTACAATGACCAAAGCTGGGTCAGGAGGAAGCCAGGAGCTTCTTCTGGGTCTCCACATGGGTGACAGGAGCCCAGGTACTTGGGCAGAATTTCCCACTGCTTTCTCAGGCAGATTAGCAGAGAGCTGGTTTGGAAGTGGAGCAGCCGGGACTCGAACTGGCGCCCATATGGGATGCTGGCATCGCAGGTGGCAGTTTTATACCCTGTGCCACAGTGCCAGCCCCTCGCTTCCCCTCTACAGATGACAGGTGTAGGAAAGTGAGCCCGAGGTTCTGTCCGTGGTTTAGGGGACATGTGAGGAAGAGCGTGTTGTGCTCCCGGTGAGGATACAGGACTGTGGGTGGTTACTGAGGGGCCACAGGAGGTTGTGTGGTGTAGAGGAGTATGTGTGGGGATTGGGAAGTGGAAGGGGGATTCATGTCCTGGAGGAGTCTTTTCTGGCTGTGAGAGCTTGGGCAAGTCCTTTACTGTGTAGGATGAGGGTGTATGTCCCTCAGTGGTACTCGTGTGTGGCTTGCTGCAGACCGAGAGAGCTCAGGACATGCGGCATTGAGCTTTGCTGTCACAGGTCCTAGCAGCTGGGGAGAAGCAGTCTGGGGAGGGAAAGTCCACCCAGAGACTGCTGTCGTCACAAACAGCAGAGCGTATTCAGAAGTCCGTCACCTTGGCGGACTAGTTCCGTACTATGTTATTTACAATGTTCACTGGGGCCAGTGTGGTGGTGCTGTGGGTTAAACTGCTGCTTACAGTGCCACCAGCATCCCGTAGGAGTGCCTATTGCAGTCCTGGCTGCTCTGCCTCCAATCCAGCTCCCTGCTAGTGCACCTGGGGAAGCAGTGGAGAGTGGCCAACAACACCTTGGAGGTGTTCCCTGTAAGAAAGCCACTACTCCATGAACACAATGAGAACACTGGTTTCAAAAAAAAAGTCAAAATCAACTTTTTGAAAACTCTCAAAATTAACAAAAGACTTGACACAATCTGAGAAGAAAAGTGGCTGAGTCTTAGGAAGAAGTGAGCTTTGTGACATTTTAACTGGCCCCATCCATTCCCATGAACTGTCTCCAGCTCTGTAGCATTCTGGAAAACCAACAGCCTTACAACCATAGTAGTCATGAAAGTCAGCAGTCTGCTGGCCCCTAGAAAAAGCAGATTAAAGCTGAAGCCCCCCACCCCCCAGCCCCTTCCCCTCCACAAAATGCCAAGTCCAGAGACTTATCACCATGTGGCCTGTCAAGCAACACCCAGGAAATGCCCATTCTCAGGGCTTCTCTTTATTTGACCAGATTCAGTGCAGAGACCCCTGCAACCATGGCCTTTACCCAAAACAATTCATGGTGAGTGTTTAACATCACTGCTGCATGAGGCAGTGATACCAGTTGGGACAAATAAGAGATTGACCGGACTATTACAAGGGAAAACCTGGAGGAGGTGTTCTTGGGAGCTTTGAAACACTCTGGAATATTCTCAAGAATCTACAGAGCCATGCACACGTGCGGGCCTGTGTGTGTACCCAGGAAAGACCTGAGAAGGCCCCCGTCTCTCATATCTGCTGCCTTCTTGGCTCTATGCAAACAAGAAATGAAGAATGAGGCAGAGTTCTAAGCAGTGGGACTGTCCGAGGCCTGTCCTGACACACACACAGCCCATCAGCAGAGGCTGGGAGACTTAACGGATCAAAGCATTCAAGTAAAAATCTCTGTTCAGTCAAGACTTTACTGGCTGCATTGGTGAAGAATACAAATTCCATAGCGTTAGTCCAAGAAAAGTCATTAGGGTATAAACAGAGGTAGCAACAACCCTGGGGAAGGTTTCCATACTATTTTATTTATGATGTTCTGTACTATATTATTTACAATGTTCACTGGGGCCAGTGTGGTGGTGCTGTGGGTTAAACTGCTGCTTACAGTGCCACCAGCATCCCGTAGAAGTGCCTATTGCAGTCCTGGCTGCTCTGCCTCCAATCCAGCTCCTGCTAGTGCACCTGGGGAGGCAGTGGAGGGTAGCCAAGTACTTGGGTCCCTGTCACTCACATGACAGACCTGGATGGAGTTCCTGGTTTCTGATTTCAACCTGGCCCAGCCCTGGCCACTCTTACTGTTTAGGTAGTGAACCAGTAAATGGACAATCTCTCTCCCTCCCTCCCTCTGCTTTTCAAATAAATAAAATAAATCTTTTAAAATAAATCAGATATTCAGTTTGCAACAGCAACAGAAAAGCTCATGAGAAATGCAAATGCACAGTAAAATGTGTCCTAAGGGTATTTTAGCTTGTTTGTGGAAAATTGGAATTCAAAGGTGAATTTATCTTAGAGCAAAACTTTTTGAAATCTATGTGTGATTTTTCAATAATATACACTTTCTGTGAATTTTTTGAAAATCCAATGTATGCATGGATTTAAAAAATATTTTACACCAAATAAACTTTTAGTTTCATTTTCTGTGAATATTTTAAAGTCCCAAAGGTGGTAAAAGAAAAAAAAAATGGAGTCAACAGAGATTGTTCGTAAAGAAGTCCAGATTTGAGATTCAAAAATAGGTCAACTGCAATTGTTCCGTCTCAGGAACATGATGAATAAAGCAATGAGTCAAAATAGAGCAGAAACCTGTGGGTTCCATAACGTGAACCAGCAGAGGCGTAATGGGAGCCAAAGAAGAGGAGAAAGAGGTTGAAGAACGAAAACTATTCCAACACTCCTAAATATATGCAAAACAATAACCTACACACTCAAGAAGCCCAACAGACACTAAGCAGGATAAACTCAGAGCACTGCACCTAGACACATCGTGGTCAAACGGTCTAAAGGCAGAGACAAAGAGAATCTTGCAAGCAGCAAGAGATTTTAATCACAGGGGCTGGCTTTGTGGCACAGCAGGTTAAGCCACCACCTGAGACACTGGTATCCCGTATGAGTATAGGTTCAAATCCCAGCTGCTCCACTTCTGATCCAGCTCCCTGAAAATGCACCTGGGGAAGCAGTGGAAGATGGCACAAGTGGTTAGGCCCCTGCTACCTAGGTGGGAGACCCGACTGGAGTTCCAGGCTCCTGGCTTCAGCCTGGCCCATCCCTGGCCGTTGTGGCAATTTGGGAAGTGAACCAGCGGATGGAATATCTCTCTATAGTTCTGTCTCCCCCTTTCTCTGTAATGCTGCTTTTCAAATAAATAAATAAATCCTTAAAAAAGAGAGCTATATCACATACAAGAGATTCTCAACAAGATTAATCTCTGTCTTCTCGTTGGAAACTTTGGAGACCAGTAGTATTATATTATATTTAAAGTGTGGAAGGAAAAGGATTGTTAATGAAGAATTTTATATTTAATAAAAACTGTCCTTCAAAAACGTCCTCAGATATATGAGAACTCAAAGAAATTGTTTTAGAAGACCTGCCCTCCAAGAGATACTAAAGAGAGTTTTGTAAGTAGGAATGAAAGAACACTAGCCAATAATTCAAATCTATGTGAAGCAGTAAAAAGCATAAAAGATAATATAAATATATTTTGTTTGTAATTTTGTTCTTTTGCTGTCTGATTTATGTAAAGCAAAAGTTATAAAATTGTGTTGATAAGTTTAAAATGCATTAAAATATAATTTGTATATCAATTCCCTACACCAAGTAGGGGGAAGAGAACAGAGACATATTAGAGTACAGTTTTTGTATACTATAGAAAGAAATCTGCTATTAATCCAGACTAGAATGTTAGGAATTAAGACATTAATTGTAATATTCAGCAAAACTACTAAAACAGTAACTCAAAAATAACAACAAAGGAATAAAAACGGTACACCAGAAAACATTAATTTAGCAGAAGTCAGTAATGAGAATAGCATATATAAACCATAAAATATATAGAAACCAAGAGCAAAAGAGAAGACATAAACCCTACCTCACCACTAATTGTATAAATATAAATGGACTAAATAACCAATAAAGAATCAGAGACTGGCAAAATGGATTTAAAAAATATCTAACTCTATGCTCTCTACAAGAGGCACAATTTAGATCAAAACACAAATGGATTGGGAGAAAAGTTTGCTTAAATGTATACCATGTACATACTAAAAGAGAGCTATACTAATATCAAACAAAATAGATTTTAATTCAAAATTTTGATTAGATCTAAAGAGTAAAATTTTATAATGGTTAAAAGGCCAGTCTTCCAGGAAGACACAACAAGTATAACATAGCAACAGAATATGTGAAGCCAAAAGACAGAAAAATCACAGGGGGAAAATCCAGACAACTCGATAGTAAGAGATACTGACTTTTAAGGTTTATTTATTTGAGGGGCCAGCACCATGGCGCAGTAGGTTAATCCTCCGCCTGTGGCCCGGCATCCCATATGGGCGCCGGTTCTAGTCCTGGCTGCTTCACTTCCAATCCAGCTCTTTACTATGGCCTGGGAAAACAATAGAAGATGGCCCAAGTACTTGGGCCCCTGTACCCGCATGAGAGACCAGGAAGAAGCTCCTGGCTTTGGATCGGCCCAGCTCCAGCCGTTGTGGCCATTTGGGGAGTGAACCAATAGAAGGGAGACCTTTCTCTCTGTCTCTCCCTCTCACTGTCTGTAACTCTACCACTCAAATAAATAAATAAAATCTTTTAAAAAAGATTTATTTATTTGAAAGAGTTACAAAGAGAGAGGGAGAGACAGAGAAAGAGAACTTCCATCCACTGGTTCATTCCCCAAATGACTGCAATGGCCAGGGCTGGGTCAGATAGAAGCCAGGAGATTCTTCATCTCCCATGAGACGGTGTAAAGAGCCCATTTTGTCTGTCTATTTTGACTCATTGCTTTATTTTGCTTATTTTATTTATTTGGGCCGTCCTCTGCTACTGTTCCCAGGCCATTAGCTGGATCTGAAGTGGAGCAGCTGGGACACAAACCAGACCCCATGTGGGATGCCAGCATCCCAGGTGGCGGCTTTACCCGCTATGCCACAGCACTGGTCCCAGGAAACTGACCTTAATACCCCACGTTCAATACTGTACAGAACTAGGTAGAAAATGAACAAGGAGATGGAAGAGTAAACAACTCTATAAACTAACTCGGCCTAATAGATGCCTTATAGAACAACCTACCTGACAAGTGCATATAGAAACCAAGAGCAAAACCAAGAATGCACATCTTCTTAAGTGCACAGGGAGCATTCTCCAGGATAGGCCAGATATCAAGCCACTGTACAATCTTAACACATTTAAGAAAATGGAAATAATACAGAGTAGATTCTTCAACCACAATGGAGTGAAATTAGAAATCAGTAACAAAGGATTTTTGGGAAATACACAAATATGTAGAAATTAAAGAACACACACCTGACTAATGAGTTAAAGAAGAAATCACAAGGGGAATAAGTACTTGGAGATGAATAAAAGTGAAAACACCACATACCAAAACTTACGAGATGCAGCTAAAGTGTTGCTTAAAGGGAAATTTATGGCTGTGTGTGCATTAGTCCAAAAACACA
Organism: Oryctolagus cuniculus; assembly: GCF_964237555.1. NCBI lineage: Eukaryota > Metazoa > Chordata > Mammalia > Lagomorpha > Leporidae > Oryctolagus > Oryctolagus cuniculus. The sequence goes on from NC_091433.1 coordinate 171,595,348, forward strand.
GATCTTAATAATCTAAATTTCCACCTAAGAAATTAGAAGATGACAAGCAAAATAAACCTCAAAAAATTTAGAAAGAAGGAAATTAAGAAAGATTATAGCAGAAGGAAATCGAGCACAAAATAAAAGCCAATCAAAAGACTGGAAGAGGTCCAAAGTCAATGACGGGAATAACCACAATCAGCGCAGGAGGACTGGCGGCAAAGCTGCAAGGGAGAGTGAGCGGCACCGTTCTGCGAAGGGCTCTCAGGCTGGGCTTCATTTTGCTTCAAAGTATGGGCTGGGAGCAGGTGTTGAAACTTTCTCCTGGAGGAATAACCAAATACAACAAGTATTTTAAAGGCTTGCTTTGGTGACCGTGTTCCAGATACGTAATACATGGCTAAAGAATAAAGTCAGTGAAATGATACAAGAGGTCACCCTGAGAATCCAGGCACCTAGGGACAGAGCCCAGAGCAGTGTGGTGTCAGTAGCTGGTCAGGATCGGTCTCTAAGGGATGAGAAAAGAAAGCATGTGTCCCGGGAGCTGATGGTTGGATCTTGGTCTGAGAAGTAGGAAAGGAGAAAACAGTTTAGTCCTGGCTCCATGATTTACTGCTCTTTGCTCTTAGGCAGTTCCCCTGAGCCCTAAGTTCCCTCACCGATGGAGTGAGAGTAGCAGTGCTTGCCTGGCCTACGTTGCAGGATTTTGCTATGATTTCACTGGAATCATGTGTATTAAAAAGGCATAAACGCCAGCTGTGAACTCTCAAACCCACGCTCTTGTGATAATGAGGTCGGTTTCTGATGTGTGTTTTCCATGGTGCCAACATCCAAGTGGAGATGTTGGGTAGCATTTGGAAATGTGGGATGGATTTCTAGAGTCAAAGCAGTGCCAGAACCAACATTTGGGCGTCATCTGCCGATCTCAGGGAGAGCAGAGGAGACTGCAGAGGGCCTGGGGGTGGCGTGGGCAAGGACTCAGATAATCAGGTAATCAGAATGGTTGGGGGCGGAGGTGGGCAGGGCAGGAAGGAACCAGGACAGGGAGTTCATGGAGTTGCGGGTCACCAACAGCGCCGAGATGTGAAAGAAGACAGAACGTCTGAGGATGAGGAGGCGTCTATGAAAAAACCTGCAGCCATTTGTTTTGAAATCGAAGGAAGTAAAAACAGCCTTATGAGAACTGAGCTGGGGAACCACAAGGAGGTGAAAACAGGCAACAGTGTTGACTGCCCAGCGGTTGACCCTGGAAGGCAGACAGGGGACAAGTTTCAGGGTCTTGCATTGAGAGTCCATGGTTCCTTACTTTTAAATAGAAACTCTGCTTTGGTCCTGCTGTGGGTAGATGTGCTAGGACCGTGCGGGAAGCCACCGGGGAGGAGAGGTGACGCCATCTAGTTCCTGAGTCTGCTGCTTTGGGTCTCACCAGGATGAATCACAACACACAGACAGGGAGGTGGGAGGGAGACATTTGGCCAATTACAAGTACTGCAAAGCTTTAAGGGCTCGGTTGTTTCTGGGTAACTGGAGCCTGGGCATTCGGAGCAGTGGCCAGCTGGAGCCTGCTGACATCATTTGGGAGACCTGATTCTTCGACGGCTGTCTCACCTTCTCGGCATGGTGGGTGCAGAGTAGCCCCGTATGTCTCCTGTCCCTAGAGTGTTCACGGGTCACAGCATGGCTCTGAGCTAGTGCTGGGGTATGAGTCCGGCTCCCTCCCAGCTCAGACATGCACTGGGAGCTGACTGATCTGGGCATTCCCCAGGCTCAGCGCAAGGGGACGCAGCCTTCCCAGCTCCTTCCCCACAGTTCCACTGTTTCTCCCAAGGGCATGACGCATCTTCCCCTCCTCATACCCCTCTGCCAGGTCGGCCTTGATCACAGGCCGGTGCCACCAGCTGTCCTGACGAGGGCTTCCTGGGCAGAGAAAGGGGGGATGGGTGTGAAGGAATGTTCTCAGCAGCACCCCCTGCAGGAAGGGAACAGAGGCACTGGTGCACTTGTTCGTGGGCGCGTCCTCTGGGCTGCTTTAGTCACGTCTCAGCCTCAGGACGCTTCTTAGAATGGCTGACCTTGGATGGGAAAGTAAAAGCAGCAGAAGTGGAGGCCACCTACCCTGTTTCTTCATCTGTTTCTTGCAGCCTGGAAATGAAAGTTGTGCTGCCTCTGTTGTGGTTCAGCCACAGTTGGAGTCCCCAGCTTGGGCCACAGATTCCTCCTGCCCCATCCCCCAACCCCCCTCATCGTTCTCCTTTCCAACCTTGGGATCAGGTAGGGATGGGCATTCTGAGAAGTCCGTGTCTTTGAGCAACTGAGTGTTCAACCAGCCCCCACTCTGGTTCCCCAGGCACCGTGGCCACAGAGGGCTTTCTGAGAAAAATCACTTGTTTGCAGGATAGCACTTTGGCCTGGAATCCCCAGTGGTCCTCCACCTCTGAGAGCTGGTTTCACCACCATAGGCCTCAAGCACTCCTTCTGTCCCCAGGAGAGTCTGCCCTGGGGAATTCCTCTCAACACCCCGTGGCAGGTTCATCATTGCCTTCGATCAGGACAAATAGACCTCTCTCCATGTGAAGGAAGGTCCCTGCGGGTCAATGTGGCAGCCACAAGGAGTCCCAGAGGGGCAGCAGGAGGGAGCAGGGCGTAGCCCAGCTGAGTGCCTGAGGGGCAACCCAGGGAGACTTTTAATAGAGAGAGGCACGTGTCCAGGCCGTGCGTGTCCATCCTTCCACCATGGAGGAGGAAGTGCAAGCCTCTGTCCCCCCTCCCCGCCCCACCACCCTGACATCGCCCTCTCCCTCAAAGTCAGAATGCTGAGCCAAGCCCCTGCATTGGAGCCACATTCCAATTCTCAGGGCGGGGTAGCTCTTCTGAAGGCTTAGGTGAAGCGTTCAAGGCCCTTTGTTTCTCCCCCTCTTACTTATGGTGGTGAGATAGATCCTGAGCTAACAGGACCAAAGAGTTTGCTGGCTAATACAAAGGTCAACTAGACCCAGACTGTGCTTTAACCACTGCACTGAGTCTCGCTTCCTGCTGGCCAATCTGTGATGTTAGATTCCTATCTAATAGTGATTGTCTGAAAATGATGGTGCAGGGACCTCTAAAATGCACCTAATTCATGTGCTTTCATAACTCAGGTTTTTCAGCACCCGCTAGAAGCCATGTTAAGGCAGAGGGAAACGAGGCTTGCTCTTCAGTCCCTGAGGCTGCCTATATGCTAGGCTCAGCTGACGAGATCCCTACGGCTGTGCAGAGACCCAGCCTTAAGTGAGCTCATGGTGTCTGCAGTGTAGAGGAGAAAACTTACAGTATGATGTTAAATTCTCTGAGCACATAGGACAGATGTTAACTGGAGGTTTAGATGTTTGTTAAGACATGGGCATCCCATATTGGGGTGCTGGGGTATGGGTCTCGGCTCGGGCTCCTGACTCCTGCTTCTTGCTAACGCAGATCCTAGAGACAGCAGTGACAGCTTGAGTGATAGGGCTCTTGCCACCCACAAGGGGAGACCTGGTTCGAGTTCCCAGCTCCTGACTTCAGCTTCAGTCCTGGCCCAGCCCTGCGTTGGGCATCTGGCTGGGATCTCTCCCTCTCCCTCTAAAAATAAATAAATAAAATAAACATTCTCTAAGCACCGAGAAACTCCATTCTCATATCAGGATTGTACAGTTGGGGCTAGCTGGTGTAGGGGGTGTGTGTGTGTGAATGCTCACATGTGTAGACATGTGCTTTCTCATGGTGCTGAACTATTAGTGGCTTTCTGGCCTCAAAGTGGGGTTGTCAGGCTCCTTCAGTCTCCAGTACAAAGCACAAATGGGTACCTCCAGAGAAGGGGTTGCCCACGACCTGCACCTTAAACGCTGCCTCAGTCCAGGTCTTGACAGGGATTGATTCCTGGTGCTCAGCACCGTTTCGGTCCTGCCCGACTCTCCCCTGTGCTGCAGGGGCTGGAAGCCTGCAAGCCTTTCTCAGAATCCCTTGCTGTTAAGGATCTACCAGGGAGCAGCCTGTGCCTGGGGTCTGGCAAGCAGGGGAAGTGGAAGCCATGGCTGCCCCTGCAGCTCTGTGTGAGGCCCACGGGCTTCAGCAGATGCAGACAGGAGGTTTCACTGGTGCTCCTGGGTATCCTGTGAGCAGTGACAGAAGTGTCCCCACATCTGTGCTGCAGGCGTCTGAGACCATTGGTGACAATCTCTTGCAATTCCTCTAGTTTCTGACTTCCTAAACTCTAGTAGTGACTTTCTTAACGTTTGTCCCTTTAGCCTTTTAAAGATCTATTTATTTACTTATTTGAAAGACAGAGTCACAGAGAGGCAGAGAGGTAGAGGTGGAGAGAGAGGTCTCCCATTTGTTGGTTCACTTCCCAAATGGCCCCAACAGCTGGAGCTGGGCTGATTCAAAGCCAGGATCCAGGAGTTTCTTTCAGGACTTCCCACTCAGGTGTGGGGGCCCAAGGACTAGGGCCGTCTTCTACTGCTTTCCCAGGCCATAGCAGAGAGCTGGATCAGAAGTGGAACAATTGGGACTCGAACTGGCGCCCATTTGGGATGCCGGCGCTGCAGGCGGCAGCTTTACCCCGCTACACCACAGTGCCGGCCCCCTGTTCAACAACTCTATAACCTCTAAGTACCTCTATTAAATTACTTCTGTTTACCATACCTAGAGTGGTTTTGGATACAGATCCTTTGATTTTCTCTTCTGTCCATCCCTAGTGCTCAGCCTGGTGCCTGGGTTCTGGGAGATGAGGGGAGGGGACAGACTGCATGGCAGCCTGTACTTCTGACATAAGGAATGGCAGCAGCTCCCACAAAGCTTATTGGCTCCATCCTCACAAGTCAGTTAAGTACTGGAGGCCCCACTGCTCCCTCTTGTGTTGTTGTGAAAACTCAAACTGGTCAGGCTGTTTCAGGCAAAGGAGATTCCTGATCCAGTCCTGCCACAGTGGGGACTCCTGAAGAAGACATGGAAGAGTGTGTTTGGGAATTTATTCATTCACTTACTAGAGTGTGAGTGTCTATTACATACGTTATCTTTAGGCTGTAGGGATATCAGAGTGAAGAAGACACAAGCTCTGTTGTCTAGCTTCCCACAGTCTTGAAGATGTAAAAGCAATAAGCAAACATTTCTTATAATATGCAAATGCTATCCTAGAGACCATGTGCACAGAGCAGAGAAGGCCTTGCTTTTCCCAAAGGACAGTAGCAGGCAAATTAGTTAGGACATAGGTTAAGCCGTTGTAACAAAGGTATCAGAGTTTATAGCGATTCAACTGAGATAGAAGCTGCACTTCTCCAAATGTGGTCCAGGGTGAGTGGCACTGTGCAATGTGAAGCCATACAGAGAATCGGGGATTGCTGTTCCTCTGTGCCTTAGAGAGGTGACCTTGTCTACATGCTTGAGATCGGCCATCAGCATCCCAGGAGATGGGGAAGGAGGGAGTGGAGCTCAGTGTTCAGCTTCAAGGTTGTGACCTGTGTGTTGGACGCAGAACGGCCACTCACCTGTTAGCTAGGTGGTTCTATCTGCATGCAAGGCAGTGGGAAAATACAGTCATGTGCTGGGTGGCGGTGCCCAGCTAAGACTCAAGGGTTTTGTTACCAAAGGATGTGAAGCAGAGAAAGACTCAAATAGACAAGTGCCACTCGCTGTCTAGGAGGCTTCACGGAGAGGACATAGAGGGCTGCTGCATCTCATGTGAGGTTGGCTCTGGGGGGCACCAGGTGGTCGGATGCAGGTGGGGAAGGCAGTCAGTGTGAGGGGGCTGGGGGTGGAGGCTGTGGAGATGATGCTGGTTGCACAGGTGTTGCAGTGTTGTCTGTGACAGTGAACCTGGGAGCACAGGATCCGTGGGAATGGGCAGGCTGGCCATTCCTGCCTTGGGTTCTTTGTACCCCTCAACCTTGAATAAGGGCCATGGAGCTTATCTAACCCTTGCTTTCACAAAACTGCTCAGGAGGCATGGAGCCACTTGCTTGGGATCACACAGCTGGTGAATTTTTCAGCAGAAACTCCAACCCAAGCCTCCTGTTCCTCCCCTTCCCCCTTCTTCCCAGACTTGTGAGATTGTTTGTCGAGTGTTAAATGGGACATTTTCATCATCTGTGGCTCAGGGTGGGCTATGGCTTTTGAGAAACGCCTGCTACTAAGAGCCCTCATCCCTGGCCTTGCATTCTGGAAAGAGTGCATTCTGTGGTTGTGGGTTCTTAACGGGCCCTATCCCTCTACTTGGAGCTACCCCCTCTGTTGTAGCTTAGCATGTGCACCATCCCTCCCCCCTCCTCACCTTCCCTTCCCCACGAGATATGTGGCAATGAAATAGCAGCTCGGCTGAGTTGGAGAATTTGTCATTTTTACATCTCCACATCCTAGTGTCTTCTGCTCCCAGTGACAAATAAATCCCTGAGCTGATGGCTGGCCCCAGCCATTCATTAAGCAAATAAAGCCCCAGCGTGGGAGTTGGAGGGTCATAAATAATCCCCGGTGTTTTATCTCCCCCCTGGCCTGCTGCCTCCCAAGCTTTGCATATTTATAATAAAGGCGCGGTGCTTCTGACACAGACTATTATGTGGGGGAGCGTGTGGTGGAGAAGGGCAGATAGCCGTGGTCCCATGGGATGGAGAGGGCCCTGCCAGCGAGGCCTGGCTGAGGGCACTTGCTCGGAAGCCCTGAGCATCCATGCCGTCTTCCCAGCAGGGCGGAACGGGGGGCTCCGTCTTGTTGAGCACTGAGCTGGCTCCGTGTGAACTTAGGGGTGGGGGAAGAGAGAGGGGAGACCTGGGCCAGGTAGCAGCTGCAGCCTGTGGGGCCCCAGGGGTGGAACAGGGAGACCTGGGCCAGGTAGCAGCTGCAGCTTGTGGGGCCCCGGGGGTGGAGGAGGAAGATCTAGGCCAGGTAGCAGCTGCAGCCTGTGGGGCCCCAGGGGTGGAGGAGGGAGACCTGGGCCAGGTAGCAGCTGCAGCCTGTGGGGCCCCAGGGGTGGAGGGTCCTTAGCATCTTAGAAAATCGAGATGTAGGAATGCCCAGGGAGCCCTTGGCAAGGTTGATGCTGGCTGATAAAGAGAAGGGGTAATAACCTTCTCCTCTCAGAGAGGTCAGTTACTCTCACACCCAGGAGGCCTTGTGGTGAGGAGGTCTGGCTTCTGGCCCTGAGGAGCAGGGAGAAGGGGAGAACCACTCCATGCTGAAGGCTGAAGAGTTTTTATCAGGAACATTCAGCATTCAATGTAGGGTTGGGGTTTAGGAGCATAGTCAACGTGCACCATGCACCTCACTGCGTATGCTCATCAACAATGGACTAAGCCAACTGTTACCTGATAAGGATGCTGCTGCCGCTGTAGCCCCACCCCTCTCCCAACCCCCACTGTGCAGGCCCATGTGCACATGTGTGCACATATACAGCACACCATGAGTCCACTGTAGTGACTGTGGATTAAGTCAGATTTCTACTGTGTAGGGTGTGGCCATGAAATGTGGTGACAGATGGAAACACAAATGATGGGTTGGTGGATTCTGCATACCAAGCCCACAAGGAGTGCGTAGGGCAAGTGGTATGAAGCCGCTGGTCTCCACATACCAGGGCTCTTCTGAAAGTTGTCGAGATTGGCTGGTGTCAGACAGGAGTCTTCTTCACTGGGATCTAAGACCCTGGAGGTGCAAGGTTTTGTCTCTGACAGGCCCCTTGGCTTCTCAAGGTAGGAGAAGCTACTACTGAGGCCAGGGCACTGTTTAATGCCCTGATGACAGCCTGTATATCCTGTCTTTCAGCAGGCCTGGATGCAGTGCCAGGCAGGTGGATTGCAGCATTAGTGAATTGTACCTTTTAAAGGTGTGGGATAGGAGAAAGCACTGTAAGAAGTGAAACTTCGTTTCATAGAATGTTGGTCTTTTTCACCCTTGTGGGTGTATGTGCCATGTCAAGTGCTGGTTGAGATGTGAGATGTACACACGTGCTACCTTGAGTTACCCTCGAAGAGCAGGCAGCCCCGAGAAGATGGGGGAAGAAAAGACTCCAGACTTGGAGTGCTGGGTCCTGGGTTCGAATCCTAGCTGCGCCCCTTATGTCCTCAAGCACGCATTCATATACACGTCTGTGCAGGCTCTCTCTGTGTGTGAGCATGTTGGAGATGACCCCTGTGGCAGCATGGAAGAAACCCTGGAGATGAGCCAGGCCTGGGAGGGAACTGAAGTGCAGGTTGGAAAAGGCTGGTCCGTGGTCCCCTGTCATTTGGAGGCAGAGGGAGGATGATGCCCCATTGTGAGTGTTGGAACAGCCTCTGCTTCTAATCAGTGATGGGCACAGGAACCTCAGGGGCCATCTTCACGTGGCATCAGGGCCACCTGGAGAATGGTGCCAGTGGAGTTATCGGAGTAAGATCCCAGGGGATTGGGGCAGAGCAAGGAAAGGGGGAGAGAGTGGAAACAGGCTGCTGCTTCTCCGATGGCGGGATGGGGAGGGAATGATCATCAGAGACGTCTGGGGACAGGGGAGAGTGTTTCAGAGACGGGAAGTAGACTGGGTCTGGGGTAATGGGGGTGATCTGGCAGAGGGGGAACTGGAAGGTAGATGAGAAAGAAGACAGATATGTCTCTAGGAAAGAATTCCGTGCAGAGGCAAGAGGGACCGACCTCCAGACAGGCAAATCGGTACTCCAGGCTGTCCATGCTCTGGTTTAACCTAACTTATTAGCATGAGAGCCTTTACTCCAGACAAAATGTAAATATTCATCATTCCCTCAGATAGGCCTTGGTGTTTTCTCTCTGTAGCTCTGTTGGCCAGACCGTTAGCTAACTTGAAAGACATTCTCCCACATCTCTGTGGTTCCCTGCTCCTCAGGGCTTCTCTGCCCTGCCTTGCCCTGCCCCGCCCTGCCCTGCCCTACCCTGCATAGCAGCCCCACAGCAGAGGAGCTCCTCTTGACTGCTGCCCCCTTTGTTTGGGCCCTCCTGAGCACTGACCATCAGTCCTGAGTCCTCTGCCCACCAGTGGTAATAGCAGAGCAGGGTCACCCATGGACAGGGAGTGGGAGAATGAATTCAGTTCTCGTGAACTTACCTGATAAAATTTTTGTCATCAGAAAGGCTATAGAAAGCCTCCACCCATGTCAGCATGCTCATAAGTCGTGCTTCCATGTTGCATATTTTTCAAATTTAGAATTGCCTAAGGGGGCCCCAAAGATCCTCATTAGCTCTGCTTGTCCCTCTTCTTCCCCCGGGAAGCTCTGTGCTCCTCACAGTGGCATTGCACTCCACCCAGCCATCTTGGAGCCCTGAAGCACTGTCTTAGCTCCTACATATGCGTTTGCTAAGTGGGAAGTCCGCCCTTTTGTGGAAGCATTAGATGGCAGCTGGAGTCCTGTGTGCGATGCTGTTCTGACTCTGGGGAAGATATGGTGTTGAAAAAATAAAAAAGCCCTCACTCCACAACTTGCAGGACTGAGTATTAGATCAGAGTCCATAATACCCAGCACGAGGGAAGGCTGATCCCTGTGCCATGTATTGAGATGGGGCCCACTATTCTACTATGTATTGATCTATGATCTACTGATCTACGATCTATTGAGGGGACTCGTTGGGAGCTTCATGGCTACATCTGGTCTATGGTATTGCCATGCCTAAAACGGAAGCAGCTTTGCTTCGCTTACCTGTCAATATTCCCCCTGGAAGATGAAGTCGGTGCCAACGGCCAGCTCTTCCTGCCTCCTTCCTGTGCTCCCCTCTCTGTCCCTCACTGGAGCGTTCATCACCATGTTTGTGAATCACCTGCAGTGTGGCTGAGCTTGTCCTTGCTCATTCAGAAAAGAAAGACTCGGGTGCAAAGATGTCTTCCAGACCCCGTGGCAGAAAGGCTGACTCTCCTGCCTGTGTACTTACTGAGGCCTTCGCTGCACTCACAATTCATCTCACTGTTACAGATCACGGCAACAGGCCAGTCAGACACACACCGGACCCTCATTCTACAGATGACGAACACTGATTCCTGGAAAAGTAAAGGCACCTACCCAAGGCCACCCAGCTGAGGTGGGCTGGGGAACACGTTCACTTCCAACCTGCGGCCTGGCAGCCTGCAGCTCCAGTGCTTTTTCTGCCACACCAGGGTCAGCAAACGTATCTTCTGAAAGTCCTGACAGTCGATGTTTTAGGCAGCTTGGGCCAGATGGTCTCGGCAGCTCTGCTCGTGTAGGGAGAACGTAGCTTATACAGTGTGTGAGCCAATGGGCGTGGCAGTGTTTTCATGCACTTGATGCATAAGGACAGGTGGCCAGCTGGATGTAGCCCACAGGTGTGAGGGGGAAGACCCCAGGCCTCCTCTCTGCCCTTGGTGACCCCAGGTCCACGTGACCCTCGGAGTGTCCCTTCCTCGCTTCCAAAATGGCCCATCTGTGTAGCACTGCCTGGCTTTTCCAGCTCGTGCGTGAGTCCCCTCTTGGCTCTAGGCTGGCCATTTGCACTGCTGCCTTCCCTCCAGGCCCATCGGCAGGTGATTAAGAGCCTGGCTCTACATTTCTGACAGCAGCGGCTGGTGGAAGAGACCGCACGGCCGAGATAAGGCAGCGTGTGCTGGGGATGGGGGCTGGCCACGTGCAATGTGGGTTTCATGCCTGGAGAAGAGTAATAAGCATGTAATTGGCTTTTCAGAAATGTGCAAGCTGCTGGAAAGCCGATTTCTCCCGCACGCTGTATTCACCCGAGAGCGGCTGGGGCTGGCTCACCAAGAGCAGGGGTGAGCTGGCTGGATTCCACCGTAGCAGGTGGGGACCGCCCCATCCGAGGTGCTCACTGCGAGCTACAGGATGTGCGGGATCTGAGAGGTAGACTAGGACAGAGGGGAGGTAGATTGCTCTCCAGCGGCACAAGTGCCCCCTTCCTGAAGAGCAGGACGACCTGGCATGAAAGCCAAAGTGTACCGAATGAAGCAGCTTCCCCGGGGGGACAAGACCATCCTCGTGTGATCTCAGGGGTCACCTGGAAGTTCCACCACGCCCAACCCTGGTTTCATGTCTGAGTGTCTTATTGGGGGGCTCTGGGGCTGCTCAGGACCCCCCTGCTTCTTTAGAAAGATCGCTGGGACTGGAACGCTGTGCTCTTTCCTCTGCCCCCAGCTGCCATTCTCAGGAAGCTCCAGGCTCACCTGGGAAAGGGCCTCTGCAAGAAACTTCTGTGTCCTCTGGGCTGGCCCTGGCAGGACCCCCGTAACCTTTCCTTGTGGCCTGCAGGCTCCTTGAGAGCAGGCCTGGGCTGTGTGGGAAGTGGTGGGCCCCTACCCTCAGCCCCGCACCGGGTCCTCCTGCCTAACCCAGGCACTCCAGGGCACAGGGAGCTTCTCAGAGTGCAGGAGTGACCCAGGTCCCCCGACAGATGAGGGAGGCTGATGTCAGGTGCTCAGCCGTTCCAAAGGAAGGGGTCTTTCCAAGGGAAGGTTCCAGCAAAACCTATTCAGAACAGACTCTGGTATCAGCACATCTGCAGCCCCAGCTGGAGTGTAAGCCAAGTCTCTACTTTGTCACGTTGGGGTGGAGTTCCAGCCCAGGGCTTAGTGAAGGCCTGGTGGCTCTGCCCTCCCTCAGTGGGTCCCTGGCCTTGGGGCATCAGTCCCCACTGCTAGGAGGCAGGGTGGTGGTTTGGGATGCCCACATTGGAAGCCATGGAGATGTACGTAATCTCTCCGAGATCTTGGAGTTGTTCTGGGGGTGTTGGGAAATGATGTCCCATAAAGCATTCCACGTGCTGCCGAGAGAAGCCTGACCCTGCTTCCGGCTTTCCTGGGGGGACCTGGGGTCGCTCATCCGCTCACGGGGGAGTCTCTTTGTGCCCCACAGGGCTGGGCTAAGCAGGGGGCCACAGGGCCTGCAGGCCACACTGAGAACTCCTGAGGATGCGGCCTGTGTGCTGAGTAAAAGTGCTTGAGCCTTTTTATCGTCACCATCCCCGGAATTGTGCACTCACATCTCCAAGATATGCACCAATTTCCTTGCTGGCTCCCTTCTTCTATTAAAAATGTATTTTATTTATTTGAAAGGCTGAGGGATAGAGAAAGAGAGAGAGATCTCGTCCATCCTCTGATTCTCAATTTCCTAATCACCTGCACCAGCTGGGGCTGGACCAGGCTGAAGCTGGGAGCCTAGAACTCCATCTGGGTGTCCCCAGTGGGTGTTGGGAACCCAAGTACTCGAGCCACAGATCCCAGGCACACCGACATGGGGCAGGTGCATCCCAAGCAGCCACTTAGCCACTCCGCCTAAAGCTTCACCCTACTGACTCACTGCTGTCCGTCTCCTGCAGAAGCCCCATTGCTCCAGATGTCATTTGTCAAATGCCTTTACAGAAAAGAGGGGGAAGAAAGGTGCCCACCCGTTCTGGACTCTTGAGCAGGAGTGACTCATAGATGGTCGTTTATCCATCTCTGTCTGTTCAGCATCTGCCTGCCTGCAATGTGTTCTTCCTCTCATACCCCTTTCCTCTTGTGGACATGGCCCCTCCTGGGGCTGGGAGGCGGTGGAGTGTGGACCCTGACCTGGGTCGGGCGCTGCGGGGGGAGGGGAGCCCCCGAGGCCGCGGGCCTGCAGCGAGGGTAATTCTCCCCCTGCCGTTGTCACTGCGGGTGCTCTTGTTACTCACGCAGACGGCTCCCCCTTGTTGAACAACATATTAAGCCATTAGTCTCCATGCCAGTGGGTTCAGTTAGTTCACAGTGGCAAAAGCTGATCATTAAATCCCCTTTTCCCTGCTTAATCTCTTTTAAATTGGTTGCCTTTTAATTTCATCAAGTGCCCTCTTCCACAGCCGTCCCATTGTGCCCTGAGCAGCCACGCCGGTGGCACCGTGGGTGAGAGGGGCAGGGCCGGGCAGGCCTTTTGCTCTCTATGGACTGTGAGGTTTGGGCAGGGTGGGCCAGATGAGCCCCTCCAAGGGCACAGAGAGCGTGATTGGCTCTGTCCTCTCTCGCTCGCCTCTGGCTCAATACCTGGGACAGAAGATTCCAGTCTTTAGCCCTGAGACACACAGCACTGCCTGTAAATCTTGGAATAGCACCTGGCATACCAGCACTAAGACCCCTGTAGATAAAAATAAAATCTTAGAATTTCTCCGTAGGAAATTTAAATATTTATACAAATGGATACTGTGTTACATGCATTATTTACTGGAAATTCTACCGTCATTGAGGGAGTGGAGGAGTTAGGAGAATCCAGATTGCTGGCACTGCTCGGCAGTGTGTGCCCTGAGTCGGGTGAAAGGAGATGGTAGGCAGGGCTGGGCAGCCGCGGTCACTGCGGCAGACCTTCTGGGCCAGGTCACATCCGCTGAGAGCGTGGGCAGGGAGGGTGATTAGAGTCTCAGGAGCCCTTGAGAACATGTGGGGATGGAACTGGTTCATTAACAGAGTGAGTGTGGGGCCAGACAGTCTGGGGTTCAAATTAGAAGGCTGTCACATCTCGCTCCAATCATGGGATTCACATCGCAGGGCTGCTCTGAGGATCCAGAGGATGCTGAGCGTAGCGCACGCAGCACAGAGCCCGGCCCGTTGTCGTGACCAGCAGCTAGTGTAGGCCAGGCACTGTGCCAAGATCGACAGGTAGTGCTGTGTGTCTCAGGTCAGAGTCCATAGCTGCAGGGCCCTGTGAGTGCGATTTAAGGAGAGTCCTCCTGGGAGAACTGCACAGAAGGAAGCAATGACAGGGCAGAGGAAGACGCTATGCAAGGATGTGGCCTTGGCTGGAGATCAGCTTAGGGCAGGTCCCAAGGAGAGGGCTACAATGGAGATTGCTCAGCCGTTGGCCCTGGTCAACCCGTAGGTTTGAGGCTGTCACCTCCCAGGAGAGGCAGGTGCAGGCCAGAGCAGTACAGGTGTCCATGGAAGAGGCCCTGTGAGAGGTCAACAGCCCACACTCCCAGCAGCTGAGGGGTGGGTGTCAGCTTCAGTGGGAGGGGTCTGTGGGGCAGCAATAGCACCCATGGTGCACCCCCCACCCCGAACAGTCTGTTCTCCTGCCAGATGTGGAGTTTCTGGGAACATCTGTAAGGCAACGTGTTGAGGACTGAGTTGTAACCACCTCCACCCCTCCCCCCATCCGTATTGAAGCTCTAACCCCTAGTGTGGCTGTACGTAGCAATATGGCTGGATCTGATTGGAGTCCTTACAAGGAGAAGGGATAAGGAGCACAGGGACTTGCAGAGGGAGAAGAGGGCACGTGAGGACACAGTGAGCCCAGGACAGCGGCCTCAGTGGAAACCATCCCTGCTGATGCACTGATGGTGGACTTCCAGCCTCCAGGACTGGGAGAAAACCAATTTCTGTTGTTGGAGCCCCCTGGTGGCCGGTATTTTGTGATGGTAGCCCTGGTGGGTTGGGAGAGGAGGGCTGGTAGAACCAACTCCTGCTGCTGCTGCCCGGCTGGTGGCTGAGGTGGTGGCCAAGTCTCATCAGCTGCCTTCTGCACTGCCCGTTCTGGATCCCCCAGCCCCTCCACCTGCACCGGGTCTAGGTGGCTTCTGTGGTGGGCGGATCCCTAGTCCATGGTGCCACATTACATGGCCATGGTCTCTTCCTGTCTGTGACTATTTTCCCATCTTTCCATGTCTTTCACAGCCTGGACTCTTTGAAGAGCCCCAGTCAGTTCTGTAGAATTTCTCTCAATTGGATTTGTCTGATGTTTTCACCTGGTTACTTTGAAGTTATGTGTTTTTGGTGAAAATTCTACAGATGGGCTGTTGAGCCTTTCTCGCCATCATTTCAGGGGCTATGCGAGAGCGAGGTGCTTTATCACTGGTGATGTTAACCATGGTCTCTTGTGCAGGGTAGTGCCTGCCACACGTCTCTACTGTTATAAAATCATGGCTTTCCCCACCCCTCCTTGCTAAGTATCTTGGCTCACTGATTTCAGGATGGATAGACTCAGCCTTGCCTGGGCCCTTTTTAGAAAGTGGCATGCCTTCGTCGTGCAGTGCTCTGACCAGGCATTGAGTTAAGGTGGCCAGCACAGGTGGGAGGCAGCTGATGCTCAGGTCTCGGTCAGCGGGAGCACTGAGGTCCCTTCAAGGCTGCGGAACAGGTTGGCTCTGCCGTAGCTTTTTTCCCTTCTCTGCCTCCTTTTCGCATCCCCTCACCTGCTAACTCCCACTTCTAGTTCGTATCCCCGTCCCCTTTCTCCTTTGCTTTGCTGTGCTTGCTGAATTAATGATGGCGGCAGAGACCTGAGTTGAGGCACAGCCAAGTTAGAACTCTGTCCCCTGGAGACAAGGCAGGGTGGGAGGGGCCTCAGAGATCAACGCTGCTGGCCGTCTGACTTTGCTGATGAGGAAAGGGACGAAGAGTGAAAGTGACTTGCCTGAGGGTACGTTAAGGGGTCTGAGATGGGCCTAGAACACAGCCTGCCGGCCACGTGCTGGGTCCCAGGAGGGGCCACAGAGACCCTGCATCCGGCCTTCAGGGAAAGGTGCCCACCCCTGTCCTGTCTGCCTGCCATTCAATCTGCAGCTGTCTCTGCCTGGTTGGAAACTGGGGCCCGACGCCTCCCTGTGGGAAAGGCTTCCCCATGCTCGGACCTAGAACATCGTTGGGATAGGGCCCTTCGGGAAGCCCAGAGTCTCCCACCAGCACCCAGACCCAGGCCCTGAGCCGTGTTCCTCCCTTTGCCTCTTCTGGGCAGTGGGGGCAGGGAGGTACTCACTTCCACCCTCATTTTCAGCCTTGCCTTTGGCCACCTTCACCTGCACAGTTACTGTGTGCAAGCCGCTGCTTTTTACACGCCGTGTTTTCATTGAACCCTTAAACCCTGTGGGAAAGGTGTGATTCTCCCCATTTTACAGGTGTGGGGACTGAGGCTTCTGTAGGTTAAGTAGCATATTCCAAATCATATAAATAGTAAGTGGTAGGCTGGTTTCAGAGGCCAGGTATTGTGAAAAGAGGCTTATCCACTTTTACTCCGTAGTAGCTTTCATGAACACTTAGGGGGATCGAAGCTGAAAACCATTATTTTTAGGCTGTCAGACTGCATAATGTATTCATGATGTTTCATGAGTACTCCCAGAGCTGTTTAGTTTTATTCCCATGATTAACTAGATTGAGTGCTGTACTGGTTCTTATCCTCCACTCCTGGTGTTTCAGTCTGCACCGTCTCTTCCTTGATCAGATGTTGTCAGCTGGCCCATTGCTTCAGAATGGGCTCACAGGTGCTGGAACCCCTGGGCTTTGGGTGGTAGGAATGCCCGTCTCTCGCCATCTGTGTTTGGACAGAAGCCAGCCAGGGAGAATGCTCTCGGGTTACCCTTGGCTTGAACCCTGGTGGGGACTACGTCCTTGTCCTCGAACGCTGAAGGTTGCCGTGGGGGACATTGAGGCCTGCCAGGCTTTGGCCCTTGTGACTTGTTAGTTCTGCCCAGGTGCTTGATGAGTTCTTTCTCAAATTTTGACGTTCAGTTCGTACGTCAGGAGTTGCCCTCCCGTCAATAGCTTTGTATCCATTTTCCACAGCAGGTGGCTTGCTCTTTGGACTGACAGATTTCAGTTCTTGCTCATTCATTTTGTAAGCTGAATACCACTTTGTTCCATCTGTTTGTCTACTTCAGGGTCGCCGTTTGCCAGATGTGGGGTCACCGTTGCTGTTTCTGGACACTGCTCCCTCCTCTCGTTGCTCTAATGCCTTCAGTCTTTCTCTTCTTCAGTCACGTGACTTGCCCAAGGTCCCTCCGCTCATGAGTGGCAGAGCCGGGTTGGTATCAGTAGTTAGGCTTCCTGCTCTGTGTGCTCTGCTTCTGGGAGTTCTCTACATTGAGCTGTTGGCTCTATAAATGTTCCGTGTGGTTCTCAGCTTTGCAATTCTTTGTTTCGTCGCTCTGTCATCTCCTCTTCAGCTCTTGTTTGATGAAGTTCACGTTCTTCGGTTACCCTGCCCCATGAATCAGCCTGTCTCAGGTGTTTCTGCTGTTCCTCTGGCTGTTTGCTTTCAGACTGTGGTTTTCATTTGATTTCTGTGCGTGGTGGTGTTTTTGTGGTTTTCATGCCATGCTCCATTTTAGTTTTTTGTCTGAGCCTGCTCGTTTCCTCCTCAAGGCTCAATTTGAGGGCTGGGCATTCGGTATCTGCCTGACTTTCTTGGCTGGGGGAGCATGGAGAGGGAGAGCTGGCCTGAGGCTGAGAGTGCCCTTCATGAAGATGCCCAGCCTCTACCCAGCGCTCTGGATTCAGAGCAAAAGCCCACACTCCCACTTCCCATGTGCGGTTTGGGGAAGACGGCCTCCCAACAGGCAGGTATGATAAGTGCGTGACATGGAGGGGAGGGGGGACCCTGGTGATTGTAGGGACCAGAGTTGCCTGGCTTGCCTCTAGTGATGGCGGTGACAGTTTCATTTAAGGGAACTGGTGTGTGGGAACTGGGGTAAGGCCAAAAGTCCAGGGGAGGACTTGCAGGTCCTGGTAAGGAACTTGGCCTCTATTTTTGGATGAGATCCAATGGCATCTTAGAAAGGTTATTCCAGCAGCAAAGCACAAAATTAAATACAGGGCTATGGACACAAGGCCCTAGCATGTATCTTTTGATCAACCCTGTGAAGAGGACAAGGGGACCGTCTTCTGTCCTGGGAGTTGGGGCACCAGGGAGCAGGGAGGCTCCTGTGTAGGCTGATGTCCACCACCCTCTTCCCCTGCTGCCCCATCTCAAATGCCTGTGGCTGCAGGCAGCAGCTTCTCCCTGGGCGTGGACCCCTGGATGTGTTCTAGGGCCGCCCAGGTGGCAGCCAGGCCCGGGGCAGCCCATCCAGAGAACACATCTCAAGGTTGTTGGTTTTTAAAGAAAAAAAAAAAACAGAGCTGGGACCAATTATGGAGTCCCTGTACACAGCATGCCTCATTACTGTGTTCAGCATGGCGTAGACAGAGGCTGGCAGAGTCGGGGAACCAGCTTCACCCCTCCATGGGGCAGTGGGGAGGATGGCGTTGATTTCTTTGCTGCCAGGTGGATATGCCCTCTCTCAGAGAGGTGCCCTCTCCTCTATGCTGAACGTGACTGCCAGGTGCCACCCCTTCCCCGCCCCCTGCCATGGCTTCTTGGTGGTCCTAGGTCCTTGACACTGTAGCTAGAATTTTGTGTCTGTGTCTGCACATATGTTTATTTTAGGAAAAGGACCATGGCTTCTATCACATTGGAAAAAGGGGTCATATAGCCTTGAAACTGCTTAGAATTCAGGATATGCAGGGAAAATATTCAGGGACCCCGTTAGCAAGAGTGACTCAGCCAAGGAAGCTGGGTAGCGAGGGCTAGTTCTGGGAGTCAGATCTGCTGCCCCTCCTGGGACGCCTCACTGCCTCCCTAGGGAGCTCACCTGCCTGCCCTGTGCACATTCCTCGGTGCCTTTGCTTTGTTAACAAATTAAGTTGTAAGGAATGGCATGTGTGACACAGTGTTCAGTGCTGTCCTCATATGAATACATTAGATCTGCAAACCAGTCTCGCAGTTTTACAAACTAGACAACTGAGGTTTTATCGATTGAAAGAGATAGGTTACATCACCTGCCCATGGTCACAGAGGCAACAACTTGAAGAGAGACTCAGCCCCAGCCCTGCAGGCCACCCACTGTCCCTCTCCCACCCTCCTCCCTTTGTGCTCTGCTGTCTTAGCCTGCTCCATCCCTGTAGGCCCAGGACAGGACTTGCCTCCCCTCTACTCCTCTCTCCCCAAGGGACCAGCCCCTTGCTGGAGAGCCAGGACCATCGCAAGTTCTTTGTAGGTGGATAGTCCTGCTCCCCTGTCCTGCCACTTCCTTGCTGGCCATGTTTAGGTATTTAAACTAATCCCCTCCTAGCCTCTGTGCTTGTACATGATGTAGGCATGATTGTATCCAAATCTTGGGACTCTTCAAAAGACATTAATGTCTATTGGGCCACTTTGTCAACAAACATTTGGGGGCTGCCAGGTGCCAGGAATGGTGCCGACCTTAACGGCAGTGGGTGAGGCAGATGTGGTCACTGCTCTCAGGGAGGCCATGCCTGGCTGGGGAAGTTCCTGCATGGGCTGTGACTCCCAGTCCTCTGGGGAAGGTACACAGAAGGAGGGACTGGAGTCAGCCTGGATCATTCACGGGAGACCTTCTTAAAGACGTAGTGCCAAGTCTGACACCTGACAGATGAGTAGGAGCAGGTCAGATGAGGGTTATTTCAGGCAGAGAGCCCAGCAGGCCTGGAGGCCCAAGATGGCACAGAGCTTGCCCTGTTTTACACACAGAAGAGAGGCCGGTGTGGCCAGAGCAGAGGGAACTAGGAGGGTGGAGAGGGGCTGAGGACTTGGTAGGTCTGGGGCAGGCAGGGCCTTGGGGCCACAGCGTGGAGCAAGGACATCATTCTGAGTGCAGTGGGAGCTCCTGATGGGCTTTGGAACCAGAATGGGAGAGAGGGTCTCATCTGTCAATTTTAAGAAGTAGCTTTGGAAATGAATTAGAGGGGCAAGAGTATAGGTGCGGCTGATGCCTCTCGCAGCCTTCTGGAGTCAAGTCTGTGGTGGCCGGATGTGGTCGCAGAGATGGAAGAGGGGAGCAGTCAGATGGAGGCGTTTTAGAGGTGGAATCAGCAGGATGTGGCGATGGGTTCGGTGTGTGTAGGGCCCAGTTGATCAGGGTGAAGGTGAAGGAGTTGAGAGTGAAGGCAAAAGCAGTGCCAAGGGTGACTGATTCCTGGTGTGAACAGCTGTGTGGCTGGCCGGAAAGCCTGGAGCAGGTGCACTTGTGACGGGCAGAGTTCCACGGGGAACCCGTTCAGGTGAGGTGCGTATGAGATACACACGTAGGCCTGTCAAGCAGGCATTAATAGAGATCCAAGAGCACAGAACATAGATCTGGACTAGAAAAACAGGCTTGGATCCCTCCACCTTTAGAAGGTTTTACAGCCACAGTAGTAGAAGATGTCACCCCTGGCTGACTGGGGACAAGACTGGAGGCGAGGCCAGGGTTAGTTCCAGGAGCAAGTCCAGCTTTCAGAAACCCTGGGAGGGGAGGAGCCAGCAAAGGAGACAGAATAAGTGGAGAAGCCCAGCAGTGGAGGAGATGAGAGCGCCAGGGGGGCTGGTGTTGCCAAGAGGCCAAATCATGGCTCGGTGCTGGCCTTAGAGGTCCCTAATAATAGGAGATCCTGTGTCACCCTCCCCCTTCTGCATTTTTTCTCTTTCTCCTAAATATCTGTGGCCTTCAGACTACAGTGAGAACTCTAGAAATAAGGAATAAATGCACAAATGCACACACACATGCACAGGCACCCATGAAGGGAGGGAATGAAATGAGTGACAGCACGGCTGTTATTGGTGTGACTGCCGTCGCCTCCCCTCCTGCAGCCCAGGGTGTGGATTTTGTCCCAGGGCTAGGTCAGGTGCAGGTTGCTGGGGAGCCGATGGCCCCTGTTGAGCCGAGGGCCCTCTGCCGAGCCATTCTCACACTGCACAGGTATCCTGGCCTGAGCTGGTGCCGAAATGGTCCCCTTGGCCACTCGTGCAGGGAACTGCCTCTCCCAGCAGGTGGCTGGCGTCCCTGTCGCTCTCCCTCCCTGAGCAGCGTCGACTGCACTGTAATCACACAATTATGATGCCATTAAAATGTCACATTTGAAGAAATCCATATAAACAGAGCATTAACAACCACTCGAAAATTGTAGTCTTTACCACTAATGACCTACTTTTTCTACGCACCTCCAGTCGGCTGCCTGTGTTCCCAGCCCCTGTTTCCAGGCAGACTAGAACATGTAGCTGTCTTTTCTGCCTGGAAAGCCTTACTGCTTTATGAAGTGCTGGCAGAGGCACTTAGATAGGGCCCAGGACTGCCTGGAGGAGGGGCCCAGCATGGAGCCACTCAGTGAAGAACAAGGAGACGCCTTGGAGGGAAGCTGGTCCCTGGGAAATGGAAGGGAACCAAGGATACTGAAAACAGCCAGAGGGCTGTGGGCATTGTGTTGCCATTGACTTCTTCCTCTGGGGAAGAAGAGATGGAACCTAGGACGAGTGGTCACTCTCACAGCCTAACAGCGCTGCAGGAGGGAAATGTCCCACCCAGAGGTTGTGGGCCACAGGGCTTTGGGTCCTAGCTCCTGGGAGTCCAGCGTGGGGACCCAGGTGAGCAGAGGGGCTAAGAGGAGTGGTGTGTGCCAGGGCTTTTGGAGGCTTTAACCTCATTTCCCAGAAAGTTGCCCTGGAAGAGCTGTTCCCAGGCTGAAACATCTTGGTCTCTGGAATCTAATTTTAATGCACTAAGGAAATGGATTACTGAAAGGAATGTTGTAGTGAGTACTTTTATAAAGTAAAACATAAACCCAAACAGCTCAGGCGAAGTGATTAATCTCTTCCCCATGCATCTGAATTGCAAATCTGGGTCCCACAAAGCCCCGGATTTGATTAAAGCAAGAGTACGCCTAATTCTGCAAAAGCAAAGAGAAGGCCACTGGAGGAAAAGGAGTTGAACTGGGGTGGGGGAGACGTTGTAACTGTCACTCTCCCACTTAACACCCCTCAGATGCTCAGTGGGGACCGGCAGAAGGGGGCTCTGATGAATGGGAAATGTCAGGGAGCAATTATTGGTGCTTCGCAAGGGGAGGGAAGTGGCCCTGCAGCTGTTGTTTACAGAAGCAAGTTTGTCATTAATCCCTCTTGGACAGTGGCCTGAAGGGGCCCTGGGCGAGGCCCTGTTGCATTGGAGGTAGCCAGTGTCTAGGACAGGTTCATGGGCTTTCTCAGTGTTTCAGCCCATTGCCGTTATCACTTGCGATTACCTGCAGCACCAAGTCTGCCCTTGGTTGAGGCGTGTGTCACTCCCCCTGCCCCCTTCACATTCAGCAGGCATGGACATCTGGGAACTCCTGGCTACTTTTAATATAAAAATAGCCCCTTCCAGCCAGCAGCCCCCTGGAGTCCCAGGAGATGGAGTCCTTTCAAAGTCACTGGTTGCAAACCCACACCTACACATTCAGCGGCTGACCTAGTTTTGAGAGAGCCGGAGGGTATCTGGATGTCACCTTATTTACAGAGCAGACAGAAAATGCGCTAAGCTCTGGGCCCTTGCTGTATGCAGTATCTGGGGGAGGCGCAGAGCCAGAGGAACGAATTCTGCTCAGTTGAGAGCTGGAGGCTCCTAGCTAATGTCGCCTTTGGGAGATGAGTGGCAGTGCTTCCTGGACACTTGACTCTGAAACTCTCTCGAGCCAGTTCCAGGTTAGCACCTTTTTTGCAGGGGGTTAGGGGAGGTGTTTCAGGGATAATCTTGGCAGGGAGCACAGAACTAAGTTTCCATTCCGTGCCTCCCCACTCTTCCTCCCTTTGTCTCTAGGCAAGGACTGGGCTGGCATGCCACCGTGTGGGTGGCCCCCTGCCAGGGCAGGTCCAGGCCAAGGCAGTGCATGGAGTCCTCCTGCTTGGGGTAATCCCAGCACCTCCGTTTACTTGCGAGGTGATCTTGGCCCGGTCATTTTAGTTGTTCAAAAAAGTGGGACCAGTGATAGCAGCTGCCTCAGCTTTGCTCAGGGTTGAAGGAGGGCCATTTCTAGGCCAGGGCTTGCAAGCAGGAACTGCTGCAGAATTAGCAGTTGCTTGCTGTTGGTGCTGTGGGGGGCGATCGTGTGTACGGTGTGAGAATCTGCAATCTTTGCAAGCTCTCCCACTGCGGCTTCTCGCCTCGATTCCTCCCAAGGTCGTTGTCACCTGAGAAGACCTAGGGGAGACTGGAGAAGGCTGAAAACCTGGCTGAGCACATTCCCTGTGACGTCAGCATTTGGACTGGGCACGCCAGCCCTAGGAGGCGACCCCTTGGGACCCATAAGTCCAGAGGAGGAGGAGGAGACGGGTTCAGAAGTCCACAGGTAGTGTTGAGTCCAGGTTCCTCTGGCTCCCTGGGAGTCTTGGAATCTTAGGCAAGTTCTAGCTCCTGATCCTGCCCGAGTCTCTCCGCTGGATCATCCAGCATAGCTCCTGTGCTGGCCCAGCCCCACCTCCACCTGCATCAAGAGGGAATTAGCAGACAGCTTCATTTGTAGCCCTTGAAGCTGATAGTAACCTGTGCATTGCTCTTCTTTAAGTCCTGTTCTTATCTTACCGTTTGCATGGCTTATTCACGCCCGCACTTGAGAGGGAGCATTGGGGTAGGAAAGACCTACGGAGTCCAGGACGCACTGGCATGGATGTGGATGACGGCCACTTCCTGAGGCTGGACAGTGAGGTCAGATGCCCTGCGGACCGTGGATGCCCCAGGGAAGGCAGGAAGAAGCAGCCCAGCATACACTGTCCTGCTATAAATTGCACCTTGCCTCGGCCAGCACGCAGTCCCCCAAAACAATCACAGTGAGGACAGCCAAGCCACGTTGAGGATCATCGTGTGTTACATATGCATCATGTTTTGCGAGCAATTTTTCATGTCTTAGCTCATTTCTGAGATCTGATTCCGGGTGAGACACTGGGTGAGGGCGAGATTAGCACTGCCCTTGGGACAGAGGAAGAAATGGAGGTTGAGGGATGTGCTGAGCAGAGCCACGCTGCAGGAAAGCCAGGCCAGGTCACCCTGGGGCTCAGCTGCCTGCCTCCATGCATCGCCTCCGCCCCACCACACACTGTGGTGGCTGCACGTGTGTCCTGGAGAAATCGGGCTGAAATGAACAAGGGGCCGCTGGGTGGAAGACAGAGGTCTCCCGAGTGCTCACTTTTCCATTCATTGGGTTTTCTCTCCTTTGGCTTTCTTTGCTCTTTCCCTTTTATTCCCTTCCTGTCTCAGGGGTCACTGTGTGATGGCCTGCAGCCCCCGAGCAGTCTCGTGGACGTGTTTTGTGTCACACACAGGCAGGTGTGGTGCGGTCCCTCCTGGGCGACTGTTCTCGCTCATGTTTCTGTTCTCTGTGACCCTAGCCCTGCTCATCTGTGACCCCTGCTAGATACGGGTGGCTTGATAGGCCCCCTTGAAAATTGCTTCGCCTCCTCGCTATTGCTTGCTGCTAAGGAGCTTTGTGATGATGGCTCAGATGTTTCCTGGCCCTGGACAGCAAGCTAAGGAGGGGAGCGTACTCTTGACTTCTGGATGGAGAATGCTTCTCTCACTGCAAAACCCAAATATTTTCTTTTATTGTTTTTCCTTCGAGAAGTAGTTTTCAGAGGAGTGCATCTCTTGTGTTGAGGCCCCAGCTCTGTCTTGCCAGAGTTCACTCGGTCCTAATGGTTGGGCCATCCTGGGAGAATTCGAACCCCTGTCTCCCCGCCCAGCCACACACACACCCCTGGCTTTGGAAGTGGCTGCAGGATCACCGCCCCACCCCCCCCAAACCTGAGGCTGCTGAGGTGACCTGCACACAGACAGCATGTTTCAGTGCCCACCTCTGTCCAGTCGGGGCCGCTGTTCCTGAGCTACTCCCCTTGGTATCTCCTGCATGCTGATTCCTGCACCTGATGCACACTCTCCTCCAGTATCAGCTGGCCTCCCACGCTGCCATCTGGTCTACCACAGCCTTTTTCTCCTGTGCCCCATGTGGGTTTCTGGCTTCCTCTGCCGTGACCTTCTGCTCTCTGAGTACCAGAGCTGGAAGAGACAAAGGCTTCTTGTGTCCCGAGCCGGGGTTGCTGCCACAGTCTTGGAACACACAGAGAGGGTGGTGTAGACAGAAGTGAAGTGGACAGGGCCAGCCCTCTCATGGGCACTAGCAACTGGGGACTGTCCTCCAGCCAATGGCGAGTGACTCAGGATACCAGTCTCCATTAAGGAGTTCTGACTTTGGTCTTTGGTGGCAGAATTTACAGGGTGCTGATAGGAAAGTGCTCAGGCATTGTGGCGTGTACTCGGGAGCTGGGCCTTGTCCCCAGTTATGCTGACTTCAGTTTCATTGGCACCTCCCTCTCATGATAATTAGCACACAAATTAATCTCCATATAAGGTCCAAATTGTGCGAGTTTTTTTTTTTTTATTCTTGCCTGTTTCAGAAACAAAAACTGGGCTTCTGTCCATTCAGCTAATCATATTATATTTCACAGTTGGAATTTTCAGGCAATTATAATAATTATTGGAAGTTTTCTTGCTTTGGAAGCTACTCCCCCAAGCTGTATTTGCCTGTGGTGTATAACTGGGGTGGGGATGGTGATTGCATAACGGGGACAGTGTGGGAATGGGAGAGTAGACAGTGGTGTCTCTCGTTGTCAGAGATTAAGGAGACCAGAAGCACATGGAAAAGGGGCCGGCATTAGAAAATTGCCTGGGCTGGGTGTCCTAGCTGGCAGCCCCCCAGAGCTCCAAGTCACACACCACTGGGAGCAGCTCCCAATAGATCCATCTTCTAGGCACCTAGCTGGTGAAGGGGTGAGTAAACTTATCTCTGCTGAATTATATGCTACCTCATTCGGTCTGAGAAATAGCCCTTTCCTCCTCTATTATATGTCCATTCTATCTATCAAACCCTTTAAGAGGCGACTCTCCTATAATTAATACTCACCATTAAACTACAACATTGGAGGAGCAATTGCCTAATTCGGAGGAAAATTTAAATTTATTACCAGCACCCGAGATAAAATGAATACTAAAGAGAAGGAGAGAAAACTCTGCTGAAGATAAATAGAAAGCCAAGTGGGATATTGACTTGATCCTTCTCCAGTGCAGGGTAATTTGGCTTCTAAAGTGAGTTAGATCATAATAAATTAAATTTAGATTTCTGCACATCAGTTAAATAACTCCCAAGACAGAATCCCAGTGCGAGGAAGGGGTGATAATACATGGAGGAAATATTAAAATGAAGATCTTATCTAATAATCCATAATTGATGTGCTGTCCCTGGGTGAGGGAAAAGGAACTTCCAGTTCTTTCCTTTGTCATGAGCCCAGGCGGCCAACAGCCAGTCTGTCTCTCTTTGAGCTTGTCCTGCACGTGGTGGGCAGGTCTGCTACCAAGAGAGGTTTTTTTTTTTTTTTCCTCAGCCCATTCCCGTAGGTAGCACTTCTATTAGTAGTAGTAGAGTCACATGGGGTGATGTCCCTACCTCCTCTCTTGGCTGGTCCTTGGAAAAATAAGGTCACCCCAGAGTTGGCTGGATAATAGAAAGGTATAGGCATGAGCAGATACTTTTGTGTATGTGTGTGTGTGCACACATGCTTTTTTTTAAATTTTTTGACAGGCAGAGTGGACAGTGTGAGAGAGAGAGATAGAAAGGTCTTCCTTTTGCTGTTGGTTCACCCTCCAATGGCTGCTGCAGCCGGCGCACTGCGGCTGGCGCATGGCGCTGATCTGAAGCCAGGAGCCAGGTGCTTCTCCTGGTCTCCCATGCGGGTGCAGGGCCCAAGCACTTGGACCATCCTCCACTGCACTCCTGGGCCATAGCAGAGAGCTGGCCTAGAAGAGGGGCAACCGGGACAGAATCCGGCACCCCGACCGGGACTAGAACCTGGGCTGCCGGCGCCGCAAGGCGGAGGATTAGCCTATTGAGCCGCGGCACCAACCCACACACATGCTTTTTAAAGGTTGATTTATTTGAAAGCCAGAGTTACAGAGAGAGAGGGAGACAGAGACAGAGGCAGAGGCAGAAATAGAGATTCCATTTGCTTGTTCACTCCCCAGATAGTCACAACAACCAGGGCTGGGTCTCCTGCGTGGGTGGCAGGGGCCCAGGCAGAGAGTGCATTTGGACCTGGATTGCAAGTCTTCCAGGGTCTCCAACTTGGAGCCCACCCTGTGAATATTGGACTTGCACCTTCATAGATGCATGAACCAGTTCCCTAGTCAATCAACTCCTCTGTTCCGCCCACCTCTCCCCACCCATCTGTGTACACACACATGCCCCAATTGGTTCTGTTGTCCCTGGACAACCCAGACCAGTACAGGGACATAAAGGAGAGCAGCAGGCAAATGGAAAACACGTATGAATTGAATTCATTTCATTACTGTAGGTGACACACAGGTGTCCTCTAACCCCTAAGGCAAGGATTTTTGGTAAAAGCAGAGCTGGAGAAAGTTGGATTGCCTGAGGCTGAAGTTCCCCACTTTCAATCCAGATTGAGGGCCAGCACACTCAGGGGTGCCTCTAGTGGGCAAGGGTGGAGTAACCCCAAATCCCCATGGCCAGATAGCCGCCTGCCTGAGATGGGAGGCTTGCTTCCAGAAGACACACCTGACAGGTGCCTCCTATGCAGGCACAAGTGAAGGGGGACACCCTGCTCCACCTGGGCAGGGGAAAAGCAGCGGACTGTGCAGACCATGGCCTTCCCCACAGGGTCCCGCCCACCAGTAATACAGATGCACCTCCAACCAGCCAGATGAGCCTCGCCTGCTTTGGGGAGGAAGAAAAGAAAGAAAGAGAAAGAAAGAGAGAAAGAGAGAAAGAGAAAGAAAGGAAGAAAGGAAGGAAGGAAGGAAGGAAGGAAGGGAAAAGAAGGAAGGAAAAGGAAGGAAACCCTGGAAGGGCTTACAAGCCTCACAGCTGTGCTCTGGGTACAGCGAAAGTTCTGCCCTGTGCTGATGTCTGTGCCGGCCTCTCCCTGCTGCTTCATTTTTGTAGGAGCTGTGTGGCACTGAGCCTGGTACTCAGAGTGGTGCTGCTAGTGTCTGTTATTGTGGAGATTTCCGTGTAGATATGTGAGATGCACCCCTCTCCCCTTGGTGTTGGCTGTTTTGCTATGGGGTGAGTTGGGGGAGTTCTATTAATGATCAGACAGGGTAGGGTAGAAGCTTTGCCAAGAGAGAGCAAGCTTTCTGTTCTAAAGGTGAAAAAGAAGGGAATTAGGACCATAACAGAGTAGTTGTAGAACAAAGCTGGGGGAGAAGGGAGGGGGACAAAACCGGGAGTGGCAAGTGGAGGCAGCTCCCAAGGCTCACTGAAGGGAGGTGGACGGTGTGACTTCAGAGCCAAATCCCCAGCTTGAAAGGAGGATAGGCGATGCTGGGCCCAGAAAGGGATTTGCGATTTCTCCTGGCAGTCGGGTGGGAGGAAAGAAGTGAAGCAACTTAAGGGATGTGCTGTTGAGCTTATTTAAGCTACGATCTTGGCCAGGGAGTTGGCAGACTTCACGAGACATTTTCTGATTAAAAGATTACGTCTTGGGGTTTCTGTGGGTGGCTTCCACCTTGCATTTTGAATCATGGTCCCTGTCTCCCGAATCAGCTATGGTCAGAAAGTGGAGCTGGGCCTTGCCTGAGGGGCCAGGGGCCAAGGTGAGGCTGCTCAGGAGCGAGCACAGTTTGGGGGTGGAGCCTTTGGGGGGCCCAGGTATTCACTGTCATTTCCCAGAGGGAGGGGCGTGAAGGTGAGGGTGATGTCCAGAAGCCTGCCTGGACATTCGTGCAATTCAGGAAGCAGAGGCTCCAAAGCACAGGGCCAAGGTCCTACCCTAACCCTGTGCAGCATCGTGGGGAGAGGCCAGTGTCTTGCAGCTGCATGGCCAGGACAGGTAGCCCCCACCTCCCACCCGTCCACGGCCTCAGAGGCTAGATGCAGACTCAAGGATTGGCCAGCTCTGAAGCCAACTCTTGATTCCAACCGGGAAAACCAGATGAGGCCAGTGGCACGTTGAAAGCCCTGGGAGGCCCGGGCCCTTTCTGTGATCAGAACAGGGCATGCTCCTTGTCCCATTCCCCGACCTGGCATGGGTTCTCTGTGGGTTTCCTGGGGGAGGGAGCCCTTTCTATGCCCACTGACTCCCAGCAGAGGAGAGCCTCTTGCTGGGTCTGTCTGTGGCATTGGGGGAATTAAAGCAGCATGGTTTCATCACTTACAGGCTGGAGGTCTAGGCAAGCCCCTTGCCTAAGAGATTTTCCCCTGTACAGCAGGATACATGCAAGGGGAAGCACACTGGTTATTGTAAACACACCTTCACATTATGCCAGACAGTTGTACATCATTGTGGAAAGCCCAGCTCCCAGCACAGGCTGCGCCTTGGTCTGTTTGAGGGCCAACTCTGAATGAGCTCTGCTGAGCTCTACCACACCCTCCAGTCCCTCCCCTCCCCGCCCCGCCCCCAGAAGCACCTGTTGCTGACTGCTCACCCGATTTCTGTCGCCAGCCAGGCTGCTGCTCCCGATTCTGGGTGCTGGGACCCTGTCTGGGCTCTCACAGCCCCATCTCCTAGAGGGCAGGCCTTGCCAGCACGCTGCAGATGCTGAGCTGCCCTGGGGGGTGGAGATGGCCAGGCTGAGCCAGTGCTGGCCTCTTACCCACCTGGCCCTGTGCCTCTGTTTGGTGTGGATAGAGAGTGGTTACATCCCCCTCCTCAGCCCTGTGTGTAGTGGGTGCCTGCTGCCTCTCCACCTGCTTTTCCATCCGATGGATGGAAACAAACCTGCAGAGCCCCGCAGGGCCCAGTGCAGGCTCCCTTCCCTCCGAGTGGATTATTGAGGTTACTTCCCACACTGCTCTCTTGGTGGCAATTCTCTTCCCCCTGCTCCTTCCTACCTGTGTGGCCAGAGATGCAGTCCCTGGGACCTGTATCATGCAGACCCAGCTGCATTCCAGAGTTTTCTTTCACTTGTGTTTTCTTTTTTTTTTTAACTTTTATTTAGTAAATATAATTTTCAAAGTACAGTTCATGGATTACAATGGCTTTTTTCTTAGCCATCCACCTTTTGGCTCCCGATTCCTGAGCTAGTCATTCCCTGGATAGACTCTTCTCTGCGGGCCTCTCTAACTGTAATGGTTAATTTCACACATCAACTCGACTGTGTCGTGGAGTGCACCAACATTCATTTGGTCAAGCATTGTGCAGTGTGAGTGTGTGTGTGTGTGTGTGTGTGTGTGTGTAGATGTTTCTAAGGTTTACATTCGACTCCAGGGAGCTCAGTGATCTGTGTTGAGGGTTGCCCTCTCTCACATAGGTGGGTCCACCCAGATCCCATCAAAGTCTGAGACATAAAGCTAGGAGGGAACTGCTGCCTGGCTGCCTTTGAGCTGGGACATTGGTTCTTTTCTGCCTTTGAACTCGGACTGAATCATCGGCTCTTCTGGGTCTCCATCATAACCATGAGCTCTTGGGATCTGGGGATCTGTCAGCCTCTGTCACCATGTGAGCACTTCCTTATAATGAATTTCTTCCTATATAAACTTACACATGCACAGACATCCCATTCATCCCGTGTCTCCAGAGAGCCTTGATTAATT
This sequence comes from Oryctolagus cuniculus, assembly GCF_964237555.1. Classification (NCBI taxonomy): domain Eukaryota; kingdom Metazoa; phylum Chordata; class Mammalia; order Lagomorpha; family Leporidae; genus Oryctolagus; species Oryctolagus cuniculus. Next base: position 171,625,394 of record NC_091433.1, read on the forward strand.
ACTGCATTTTCTCTGGCTTTCCACTGCACTCTTGCCCCCACCTCCCATCTCAGACAAAGTCAAATCCCTTCTCATCCTTCAAGATCAACTCATTTGACTCCTCCTCCATGCAGTGGCCCCCCTTTTCCCTCTCTCTCCTGTGCTGTCACAACTCTGTTGTGGAGCCTGTGTGATGGAGCTCACCTCCCCACACCAATCCCTCTGCTCTGTTACAGGCCCTAGGGGCAGGGTCTTCAGTCTCCACATCTCTCCTGCAGCACTCAGGAGGGGCTCAGTGCGGCTCACAACTTATTTAGAGAACTGCAATAGACTGGATTGGAAAGGAGCCAGTGGGAGACAGTTCCCCGACCCCTCCCTCAAGGCTGGGATGCCAGGGCCGCCCTGGGGTGATGTTGCACTTGAAATGACAGCTGTCAGGTTGCGACACGGCATGGCACAGGCTGGTGGTTTCACGCCCCCACCCTAATTCCCCCTAGCACGATCTGTAGCAGCAGCAATATCAAGAGCATTAATAAAATCAATTATTGGATAAAAATCACTGTTTCCCAAAGCTTCATTTTGTGCTATTAGCAGGAGAATGCTATTTCAAAAAGAGATAACAGAGAGAGAGAGAGAGAGAGAGAGAGAGAGATCAATTACTGGATAAGATCGCCGCCGTGCCTGAGATGAGCATGTCAGCCGCTCGGCCACTCTTTGCTGCCACGTGGCCTGAGCTCCTGTACCACCAACTGCTGCACCTGCCCTGCGCCTCCTAGATACAGAAGGTGCATCCTGCTTGGATGTGGTGTGATGGGGTGGACAGCTCTCGGCTCTCCTCTTACCCAGCTGGCTGGAGACACTTGAGACAGTCGGGGTCAGTGACATGAATGAGCATCCCATTCTCGGTGACAGTGCCGGACCCAGGACACCAGCCCTCAAGTCCCAGGTCGGGACCCCATCAGCAAATTCTTCCTTGAGATGCAGTGTCTTAGATGGACCTGAAAGGTCTGAGCTGTTTTGCACACAGATCAGCTTTCCCCTAGGAGGAAGAGTGCTAACACCCACTGGGCAGTGGCTGCTGGAAGTAAGCGTCCAGCTTGCCCAGGCTGTGAGCCCAAACCGCCCGCTGGCCGCACAGAGCACCGCTGTTGGCTGCAGGACAGCTGTGGGCTGGGCGGGCTGCACAGTCTGGGCTCTAGCAGGGAAGGCAGCCCGAGATTTTCAGCTTTGCTTTGCGCTCTGCCTCCTTCTAGCTGTGTGGCCTCAGATAAGCCACTGTCCTTTCTGGAACCCTTTCTGCCCTATGCAGTGCAGAGGGGTTTGGTGAGGTTGAAACAAGAGCAGGGAGACAGAAGTGACCTTATACATCCTCAAGCACTATCTCTGTGTGCAGTGGGGGTCCCAGATTCTGCTGGCTCACCAGTGATGCTATTTTTTTTTAAAAGATTTATTTATTTATCTGCAAGTTAGGGCTACTGAGAGAGGTGGAGAGACAGAGAGAGAGATTGATTTTCCATCTGCTGGTTCACTCCCCAAATGGCTGTCATGGCCAGGGCTGGGCCAGGCTGAAGCCAGGAGCCAGAAGCTTCCTCCAGGTCTTCCATGCAGGTACAGGGGCCCAAGCACTCGGGCCACCCTCTACTGCTTTACCAGGCACGTTAGCAGGGAGCTGGACCAGAAGTGCAGCAGCCTGGACATAAACCGGTGCCCAGATGAAATGCAAGCACTGCAGGCAGTGGCTTTACCAGCTGCTCCACAATGGCTGCCCCCCAGTGATGTTTCTTAATAATGGTTGCAGGTTCTTGGGTAGGAGGAAGAAAGGACAAGGGCAGCAGGTGCACTGTTGCCAACGGCCGTCCTGCTCCTGGCCACTGCCCTTCCCACAACAGGTGAGGCCAATTACAGTCCTTGCGTCCCTGCTGTGCCAGCCACCAGGCCAGCATTTTAACACCAGGAGTTCCAAGAGGTGGCATCTGGGGTTGGTGAGCAAGCATTCAAGTCCCAGCCCTGCCGCTTCCCCCTTGTGGGATTGTGGGCCAGACACTTGCCTGTTGAGGCCGTTTTCTGGTCTGCATGGTGGGAGCAGGAGCACTCCTTGTAGCATTGCTCTGAGGATGGCCTGAGGCCCTGGAGTCGAGCCTGGTCCCTGGTGCTGTCAGGGGTGCCTGTCGACATGGTTGCCCTTCTCTGTGTTACTGTTGCTGACGGTGTTTATTAACGTCCAGCCTCTGTCCCTCGCAGCGCCAGACTCGTCTGTGCAGCTGGGGGCTGGTAGGAGCTCCCTGGAGGGCAGGGAGCCGTTCTCACACACTTCCCATTCATGTCCCACAGCCTTCAGATGGTGACTGGGATGACCTGTGGGACCAGTTTGATGAACGGCGGTACCTGAATGCCAAAAAGTGGCGCGTTGGTGACGACCCCTATAAGCTGCATGCTTTCAACCAGCGGGAGAGCGAGCGGATCCCCAGCAACCGTGTTGTCCCGGACACTCGCCATAACAGGTACCTCCTTCTCCCCACCACCCCTATCACCGAGATTGGCTTGATTTAGAGGCAGGCTCTGTGCCTGTGCCAAGAACTGGGGCGGGCCAGCCACTCGGCGCCAGTTGGACACAAAGGGATTGTGATGTGACAGTTGTCCCTCCTCCCATCCCACCCAAGAGGCCTCTTGCACCTGCACCTGCCCCTTTCCCTGCGGTCAGCCTGGATGACACCTTGCTGTGACCTCGCATCATAAAGACCTGTTTTCCTCCAGCAGTTCCCCATGGCTGGCCCTGACCTTCCAAGTAGGGAGGGCTGGATGGACGGACCTCAGGAAAGTCAGGCTGGTGGTCTCCTGTGACTCCAGGAGAGAGGCTTCCTATCACAGCCCATGTGCATTTTGTCAGGGGAGAAGCCCAGGGGACCTCTTCCCTCACCATTGCTTCCACTGCTTATCTGCCTGCCCAGGGACCTATTCGCTCCAACTCTGTCCTGCCACCCCCTTGGGCAGGCCACATCCCATGAGAATATTTCCCAGCAAAAAGAGGCCTTGTGACGACACTGCACCGCACTGTGAACCCTTCCCTTGTGCTTGCTGGTAAGGCCTGAATAAGCAGGTCAGTCCAGACCGTGGCTCCTCCAAACCCCAAAGGTGCCAAAGACCAGTGTGGCAGTGTTTCCTGTCTGCAGTAGAAAATCGGCCTTGCATAGGCCCCAGGCAGCCGTTAGACGTGCCGAGGTAGGAGGGCTCAAGGGCAGTGATTGATGAAGGTGCCGTGGCAATACCTTAGCTTCTGGGCTTTCTGTGTCTGAGCCTGTGGGCACTTGCTTTGTAGAAACGGGGGCTTCTGGGCAGGGGACTACAAATTTTCATGAGTTATGAGGCTGATGACGCCAGGGTTCTTAAGTCAGTGCCGTGGGAAGGCTGGCCAGTGGGCATAGTTTCCCCAACTGGTTTGCACTACTCAGAGCCCTTGCCTTCTACAGCGTGTCTCCCAAGGTGGGGACCCAGGCCGCCCGTCATCACCAGCATCCCTGACGGAGCTGCCGTCTTGATTTCCCCTCCTTCCATCAAGGAGGGTGAACTGGGGGCTATTTTGCTTCTTCCTCTGGAGGGACCCAGGAAATATTTTCTTAGCAGCAGCTGCTGCTGCTCCCTGCATCTGGGGACTCAGGACATGGACCAATCCTCCTCCTTTCTGCTGACCCCAAAGCTTCCTAAAGCCTTAGTCTTGTGTTATTCCTATTTTAATTCCTCAGCACTTATCTTGCTCCTTGGCAACTGACAGAATTGCATTTAAATATTAGGCTATTGTATTTCCCTGGGCAGAAACTACATATAGGAGAATGAGGAAGAGTGAGGCAACAGGAGGCTTAGTAGCCCCGTGAGTCTCGGACAGGTGGTCCCTCCCCTGGTCTGAGTCCAGGTGCCAAGGGCCTCCTGAGGGTCAAAGGGAGGTTGCTGGTGCCTCTTGGTGGAGCCCTCAGAGAGGCACCTGTGACCGCCCCCACCTGCAGGAAGCAGGCACCAAGGAGTGCCCTGAGCAGGCACTGGCACCGGCACTCCTGCTCTTCGGTGATCTGAGAGGCAGGAACAAATGTTTTGCAAGGGCTGGGCATGTGTGCTGGGAGCAGATGAGGAACTGAGCCTGTCCCCCCAGGAGCCCAGGTCCCGGCTCCACTTCTGACCCAGTGGGTACCTTCTGTTAGAGGAGTGTGATCTGCTTGCTTGCAGCAAGAAGGGAAGAGATGATTTTGAGGGACTGTGGACACCCTTTGGGAAGACAGAAAGGGAGAGTGTGTCTCCCCACCTGGCCCTGCAGGGCTGGGAGTGTGTTCCTCAGAGAATTTCAGAATGAATGGAGCTTACGCTGAACAAGCAGCAGTAGGGCAGGCCAGGGACTGAATAAGGGTAATTGCATGGGACCAGCAGCTGTCTTCAGGGTGTTGAACACCCAGAGTACACAAAGCCCACAGTCTGGCACTGTGAGTGGAGTGCTGAGCCCTTGCCAGGGTCACCCCTGCCGTGACACTGCCAGCAAAGCCATTTGTCTGCTCATCAGCTGGCCCCACTGGGTGGTGACCTTCTGCCTGTACAATCTCCTACTTCCTGCTCTTGCTTCTTAGCGAGACCATGGCTGTGATGTTGGGGGTCACCAGCCAAGCCCCATAGTCTCCCTGCTGTATCCCAACTTCATCCTACTGTGACACTTGCCTCTGCTCTGATCAGCTGAGGCTACTCTACTGGGTGACCTCCAGTAGCTCTGGGAGTATCATCAGCAGCAACCGACATTCTAGAATTTTGGTTGCAGGTGTCAAGTGCATTGTAGGATGCTTAGCCACATCTCTAGCCTCTATTTTCCAAAGTACCTCCACAAAATTGAGACAACCAAAAATGTCCCTAGCCACTGCTCGATGTCCTCTGAGGGATAAAATTGCAGTTGGGGCCACTGCTGTAACCCCAGCCCTGCTTTTTACCTACATTCTCAAAAGCAGAATGTAAGCACACTTTATCAACCCCTTCACTGGCTGCAGGACAGGGCCCAGCCTTCTGCATCAACAGAGTGCAGCAGAGGCAGATGGACTCGGGTCAGACTCCCCTGTGTCCAGCCCTGGATGTGCTGCTTAGTAGCTTCTTTGGAGCTTAGTTTCCTCTTTGGAAAAATAACCATGATCCTACCTAATTCTGCTTCTGTAAGGATCAAACAGAACATAGGTATGCATTTGCTGGAGCCTGGCAGTGGTGGGTGGGTGTGGAGAAATGGTGCCATGGTGAACCAAGAAGCAGAGAGAGGTGGGAGTCACGCTCAAGAACTCCCTTCCGAGGGCAAGCCCAAGTCTGCACCCTCAATCCACTGATGTTAATCCATTAACCTTTAACAGAGGACTTGGGGATTAAACATCTGCATAAGTCTGGGGAGTCCTAAACACAACAGCCATTTACCTAGTCTGTGGTAAGTTTTCAAAGCATTTTAGCTGTGCTGTTATCACAGGGCAAGTTCAAAGTGAAGCTGCGGGGCTTGGAGGGAAATTCAGGGTTCTACTGGGAAACTGAAGATGCCCAGGCAGGAGATGCAGCCAAGGCCCCAGAGCTAGGGGCGCTGGTGTCCCCAGTCCCAGGGAAGGTCACTAAGTTTGCTGGACCTGTGAGGCGGTGGTTCAAAGAACAGAGGGGAATGTCAAGGTCAGGTTCAAGGCCAGAGAAATGGGAGTAGGTAGAATCAGTCTTTTGAGTGTGGAGTGTTAGGAGCATTGACCTTAGTGGTTGTCAATCTAGGACTTTCATAAGAATCACTTGGGGATCTTAAAAAAAAAAAAAAAAAAAAAAAAAAGCTTCCTAGTGCCCTCACTCCTGCTCCCTGAAGCATCTCTTTGCCAAACCCTTCAAGCAATTCGAATGAGCAACTAGGGCTGAGGACACTGCTCTATGTAAATGCTTCTCACACTTTCTAGGCAAGCGAACAGGGTCATCTGAGGGTCTTGTGATGAACCAGTTCAGTAGGTTTGGGATGGAGCCTGAGATTCTGCATTTCTGATAAGCTCCTAGGCACTGCAGATGCCATGGATCTGTGGTTCAGCTTAGAAGAATGGTGCTCAGAGTGTAGTTTCCCAAAGCAGCAGCCAGCAGCCTCAGCATCACTGGGGGAATTTGCCAGAAACACAGATTCGTGGGTCTCCTGCAGAACCAATGCCTCAGAAACTCTGGAGGGTAGAGCCTAGCAGTCCAGGTCTCAGTAAGCACAACACAGGGTTCTGACCCTGGCTCAAGTTTGGCAACCACAGTGGTCAGCTGGCCCTTGTGGACCGGATGAAGTCCATGGGTTGTCCCATCCAAAAGGCTCAGGGTATGAGTAGAGACTTGGAGGCTCTGAGGTAAGGCCACAATCCTGCCCACATGCTGCAGCCCTCTCTCTGTCCCTTTGACATGGCTCCTATCTCAGGCCCTGTGGGGATTTTGGTCCCCCACCCCCACACCAGTTCCCTCCCTCTTCTCCCAGTTGCTTCAGTTACAGGATCCGTGTCCTGACATCTTTCTGGCTATCAGCACCACTTCTACCAAAAAGCCACTCCTGACCCCAAAGTCGCTGGCTCACCCGGGACTCCTGGCTCCTTTGTGGCACCCAACCTGAGTGATATAGGCTTTGTTCCCTCTAGGTCACCTTTGTGTTCCCATCATGCCTTGCAGCTTAGGTTCTACTCGTTAGGATGTCATTGCCCTCCAGGGTGAGTAGCATTTGAGCACCTACTGCAGTGCTTGGTGGGAGACAGGAAGCCAGTAACTGTTGGTTGAACCCATGAAAGGGAGAGTATGACTGGGAAGATGCTTGGCCACTCTCCATTGCCAGCCCTTCCTGTAGGCAGAGAAAGAGGAGCTAAAAGAAGCCCCCTTCTCTCACCATTCAGTCCCCAGGGGACTTGTGTGAGGACTTAGAAACAGACTCAGAGTTCACGGAAAAGGGCTTTTTCCCTTAAAGAGTTCTCATTACTGGAAAGAGAAGAGTGAGGGAACAGCATGTAGGAGGGGCCTGAGCTTATTAAATTTGCTTCCAATTTTCTTACCACGGTAATTGGATTCTGATTTATAGGATGCGTTTGGACAGCGTCTGAAACAGGGAACTATTAGCTGAGCATTAGAGCAAGTGCCGCGGAGAGGGGGTGTTGGGGTGAGCGGCTTAGGAATCTGAAGGCGCCACATGATGGGCTGGGGGAGGCAGTGGAGGGGGGAGACAGAAGAGGATGTGGAAGTTTTCAGCAGTGGCTGCTGTGCCGACAGAATCGCCAAGAGGCTGGCCATGGGAGCCCCTTCCACGCGTGTCACAGTGTGGCGAGAGGTGGTTAAGGAAGGCGGAGAGCCTGCTATGTGGAATAGAGCAGGGGGACTGTTTCTCTCTTGGTCTTTGCTCCAGGGAGTCCACAGTCCTTGGGAGGCAGTCCAGTTAGTCTGGAGCAGGGGAATAGCCTGAGCCGGGTCTGCGAGAGTGAGGCTACACCCAGCTGGGTTTGCTATATATGTTTCTTTGCTTCCAGTGGATACCCGATTGGCCACACTGTGGGACTGCCAACCCTGGCAGGCTCACCCTACCCCTTAGAGCTACTTGATGAGATTTTCAGCATCTTGAGGTTGAAGGCGGCTTCTTTGGGCTTTCAGGTGTGCCTGTGTCTGCTGCTGTGGTGCAGTCCCTCGTCCCCAGCACAGGCCAAGAAGAGAGGAGTGGGGTGGGGGGGACCAGCAGTGACCTCTGGCACATCCTACCCATTTCTCCTCACCTCTAAAATATGGGGGTCGAACTAGGTAAGCTGGGAGCCCTATGGTCCTATGAGTGGCCATACAACTGTAGAACCGTGCATTTGCCTGGGCTTCCAGATACATACACAGGTGTGTGTGCACCTGCCCCCATCCCTACTCAGTTCAACAAAACAGTGGGGCATCCTGGGTCCCACTTACCCCGCTGTGGCCGATGGCTCTGTTAGCAGCACAAGCGCCTCCCTTTCCAGGTTGCTGCCAAGGTCCTGTGTGGTCGCAAGGCTCCATGCATCAGGGGTGGAGAGGTGTGTGCCATCCATGACGCCTTCAGTGGGAGGCCGAGGTGGCCTGCAGCTGGGGCGGGTCTGAGAAGCTGTCCTGGAGCTCATTTCTCAGTCATCCCACACCACGTTCTGGGGACAGCAGCTGGATCCGCCATCATCCAAGTTGCACACAGAACCTTTGGCAGACCAGAGGCCATCAAATGAAGACCTAGCCCTCAAGCTGGGGGTGGGAGGGAGGTACTTTGATAAAGCCAGTGTATGTTTTTGCTGTTGCCTAGCAATACCTCTTATGGGGTTGCTTTGATTGCTGGGGAGCAGGTGGCCAGGTGGACTGAGCCCGTGGGCTGTGGGCAGCGAGGAATGAGGGCTGGGGAAGCCTCATTAGGTCACCTGCCCCTGGCCTGGCTGGCTCTGATTGCTTCCCTTGGCACACTGTCCCGGCCTTTGTCCAGTGCGGTGCTAACTGGTTCACAGTGGGGCGTCCATCGCCTGCCTGGAGGGAGAATTCCACACTTGGACACATCTCACCAGGAAGCCATTTTTCCTCTGCTGCTTTTCATCCTGGGAAATGAAGGGGCAGCGGCCCAGTCTCTGCACGCGTCTCTTCCTCTGTGTATTTACTCGGTTGGAATGGCTGCCAAAGACCATCATCATTTCTCTCCTTGTACTCATCACTTAGCAGTAATAGGATAAAAATCTTTACTGCTGGAACGGCGAAGCACAAAAAAATGTTCATATTCCCTCGGAGTCAAGGCTATTCCATCAGCTCAACACAGCATTAGCAATTCCACATCAAGGCCAAGGGGAGGGGAGGGAGAAACCTATCACGGACACTTAGCTTTGGCAATGAAGCTGTCTCCATCCGGTATACCCAGGTCTCTCCTGTGCACCGTTGTTCAACACAGGGAGCAAGTGTGTTGACAGTGGCTCTGACTGTGCTTCACTCTGGAGTGTCTCGGAATTTCAGGGGGGCCCTGGGGGAGGAAGAGAGCAGCAGGGAGAGTTTCAGAACATCCTAGAAGTGGCAGAACTGTGTCCATGACCCTTGGGCAGCAGTCTGTAGTTCTATCTACCAGGCCTTGGGATGGGTGGGTTTTTGCCAGGTGAGAAGAGGAGAAAGGCCACGGGGGCTGGACCAGCAGGTGCCTGTGGGCCAGGATCCTCTGTATTTCTAGTGCTCTGGCTCCTTGAAAACTGAGGCTGTAGGCTCTTCCTTTGAGTTTCGAGGAGGTCTCTCGTTCACCCTCAAACGGGAGCCTGTCAACAACTGTGGCTGCCGCCGCCGAGGATTCACCTGGACATGCTGCCTTTGCTACTCTGCTCAGGCTTTGTTTGCTGGTGAATCGCCACCAACCTTGACCTTGCACTGTGCATCTCATTCGCTCATTCCCTTGCTCACCCATTCACACAACACATCTATTACGCATTTAGCACACGCTGGATTCTGAGAGAGGAATTAGTCCCTACTCCCCAATACCCGACATGGTCTAGTGGGTGAGATGGACATTGGACAGATTCCCAGTGCTCCAGAGTAGATTGCACTCATGCCATCACCTCAGCTCTGGATCCCATGCACAGACTGTCTGCCCTTGTCTGCCCTTCTCCTGGCCTGTCCCTGGGTTGGGTGTGGCTGTTCCTGACCTAGTCTCATAGCAAAGCTCAGAAGTTGGAGCTGTTCTGTGAGAAAGATAGAACAGCTTCAGGCTGGCCTGTGCAGGAGAGGGAATTTACACATGCTGGGAGGCGGAGGCTCTTTGGAGGCAATGGCATTTGGGTTGCAGTTGGGAGCCACACTTAGGATTTTGTGATCCACAGATGGCAGACGTTCCAAGTTGAAGGTGGAACAGAAGGAAACACCCATCCTTAGGCCTTCAAAACACCCATGGGAAATGCATCTTGAGAAAAGCTATGTGGGGATTTTGAAGTTTTTTGCATCAAATTAAAGAATATCTTTTCTTTTTCCGATGCCCTCTCTGAAGTTCTCTGATGCATCTGTCCCTGTGGGTCCCTGCCCGAGGGGCACGTTCCCTGAAGCCAGCCTTACACAGGAGCCTGGGCCTGTAGGCCCAGGGTCTCAGTGACAACGAGCAGAGTGTGGTATCGGTTCTCTCCTCTGACTTATTTTTTAATCGGTTTAAGGGATGCCCTTTTAAAGGACAGAGGATAGGGACTGAGGAGTCCCTGGTTTCTCACTGTGCATTCTGGCCAGTTTTCTGTAGGCCAGGGGAAACACGTGTCGGGTGGAGAAGACAGCATTGCTGAGTTTGGCTGTGTCTCTTGCTTATCTCATGGACTGTATTAAGTTCCTCCAGTCTGGTAGCTTTTTTTTTTTAAGATTTATTTATTTTATATCAAAAGGCAGAGTTACAGAGAGAGAGAAGAGGGAGGGAAGGAGGAAGAGAGAAAGAGAATAGAGAGAGAGAGATCTTCCATCCACTGGTTCACTCCCCAGTTGGGCTGGACTGAAGTCAGGAGCCAGGAGCTTCTCCCAGGTCTCCCACATGGGTGTAGGGGCCCAAATCCTTGGGCCATCTTCCACTGCTTTTCCAGACACATTAGCAGGCAGCTAGGACTCCAACCGGCACCCTATGGAATGTTGATGCTGCAGGCAGCAGCTCAACCCACCATGCCACAACTTTGGCCCTGAGTCTGGTGGCTTTTGAATTCTTCCCACAAGACCAAAATCTGCCCCAAGACAAAAATCTCTTTATCTTCTCTTAATGCAGTTTATTGAAGTGTAACACACATACAGAGAAGTACATGCTTGCTGCGTGTATAGCTTGAAGGGTTTTTCAAAAAGGAACACACCCACGTTCACATATCAAACACCTGGATTAGGAGAGAAGGGTTGGGCATCGCACAGGGGTTAGGGTGCCACCTGGGATGCCTGCATCCACTGCAGAGCCCTTGGGTTAGAGTTCAGGCTCCACTTCTGATCCTGGCTTCCTGCTAACACACATCCTGGGAGGCAGCAGATGATCTCCCCCGTGCCTGGGGTCCTTCCACCCATGGAGACCAGGATTGAGCTCTGGGCTCCTGTCTTTGGCCTGGCCCAGCCACAGCTGTTGCTGGCATTTGGAGAGTGAACTAGCAAATGGAAGATAGCTCTCACTTGATCTCTCTCTCTCTCTCTCTCTCTCTCTCTCTCTGTCTTTCAGATAAAAACAAGCAAATAAGTAGATGAATATATACTTAAAAAGTACATTATCAGTTTTCCAGAAGCTACCTTAGGCTCTACGCAGTTGACACCTCCTCATGAGTACTGCTATCCTGGCTTCAATTGCCATGGATTAATGTTGCTTATTTCTGAATTTGATATAAATGAAATTACACACTGTGTCCTCTTTGCCTGGTTTCCCTTAAAATCAGGCGTGTGAAATTCAACCACATTTGTGAGATAGTTTACTTATTCTAATTTCTGTATAACTTTCCTTTGCATGAATATATTACAGTGTGTCCATAAGAGATCTTCTAAAAGTTAATGGAAAATATGTCACGGAACCAAACTATGCATGAATTTTTGAAGTGGTTTGCACTAAAATTCCATTTTTCCATGAACATTTTGGAGTCTGCTTGTATCTGTTCTGTTCATTGCTCATTTGGGGCTCTCCCAGTTTGGGGGCTCCTATGAATAGAGTTTTTAGGGTTCATCTCATACTTGCCTTTTGGTGGATGTATCTATGTTTCGGGAAGGTCTGTCCCGAGCTGCTCTGGGAGATGCGGTCAAGGTGGTTGTAGAACTGTCCACTCCAGTCCCGCCCGCAGCACATGAGAGTTCCAGCTGCTCTGTCTTCATGGTCAGTCACCTGCTGGCCTCTGTGGAGGCTGAACAGTGATATATGACTGTGATGTAGTTGCACTTCTTCCTGCTAATCAATGAACTTGAGGACCTTTGGCTGTCTCATTGCCCAATTTGGTCTCCATTTTGCCCTTTCTCTCTTCATCTGTTTATGGCCTTTGCCCAAACTAAGCGCAGAGCCTGGTTCTTAGACCCTCCTTGGCCACCTGCATCTTCCTTGACTTTGCTTTTTGGCATTCTGCCCAACATTCTGAGGCTCTGTAATAAAAAAAAAAAAAAAAAAAAAAAAAAGAGGGAAAAAAATCACCGGGCTGAGCTTGAGGAGATCTGGGCCCTTTCTCAGATGCTGCCCTGCCGTCCCTTGAGTTCATGGAGTCTGTCGGATGAGGGCAGGAAGTCAGAGACGGTTAGGGTCACGTCTAGCGCTGTCTGCCGGTTTGAAAAGACCTCTGCCAGTGAGAACTGCAGGCGCGGATGTGGAGGGGAATCAGGCGGGAGCTATTTGCAGAAATGCCATCCCCTCCTCTGTAGTCTCTTCTCCAGCCCCCAGACCCTCACACACTTCCCTCTGTAACGAGACTCCAGGGCCCTGCAGAGCCATTAGAGCTGACCTTTGTATCATGGCCCCGCACATGCCTTCTCCTCCCTCCCCCGTGCCTTCCGTGGTGGAGGTCCCTGGACCCCTCCCAACTCGAGACACAAGTGCAGGCCTGTCTGACATGACTCCACTTACCTGAAAGCCCCAGGGATCTGGCCAACTGACTCTAACACAGGCACAGAGCTGCTTGCTCCTGGAGTTGACACCTCATGCCCACGGCAGCCTGTCTGCAGCCAGTGGGCCCTGCCTAGGATAGTGAAGTGGACTTTGCAGACGCCTTCCCTTTGAAACCCAGGATGCTGTCATGTTTCATAGCCATCTGCTCCCAGCCCTCCCAAGAACCACTGGCTCCCATGATGTCATGCACATTTCTCTCTCATGCCAGAGAAAACAGGGCTGGTGGAACTGGCTTGGGAACTGTGAGGATGCTCAGGGCAGGGGCCGGGGACCTGAGGCGATTCCCAAGTACAGGGATGAGCTGTGCAGTAGGTCCTTAGCCTAAGACCGTTCATGCCTTGTGTTTACACAAAACTTCACTGAGTGCTTTCCCCATCTTTCTTCTTGCATCCTCTATAGCTCTGTGGGTGGTGGGGTCATTGCCAATTTGAACAGAGAAGGAAGCCCAAGAAAGGTAAGTTGGTGGACTGAGTGGCAGGGCTAGGTCTCCCAGACCTCTGGGCTTTGAGATGAAATAGCTCCTCCTCTTACTAGCTGGTTCTTGGAGTAGTTACTGCAACTCGCCGAGACTCAGCTTCTTCATCTGTAAAATGGAAGCGATGATGGTACCCAGAATGGGGTGAGGTAATTCACACCAAGAGCCGAGGCTTTAGGGAACACCTAGGGACTGCTTGTCCACTGTGGCTGGGAGTGGTCGATTGAGCACCAGCATCAGGGCCAGCAGTCACTGCAAGCCCTAGGATCTCCCTACTGCTCCATGGCTATGGGCAAAAGCAGGTCCAGAAGGCAGGGCAGGGTGGGACAAGTCCAGAGGTGGAGAAGAGGGTGACCTGGATGAGGGTGGAGGTCCTGGCTCGGCGGCCATGCCCCACCTGTGAGCCAGGGTGCCATGTAGCTGAGCTGAGAAGCAGCACGGCCCTTAGCTAGCTCCCAGCTTCCACCTTGGCTCCCTGCACTGAGTGTTCTACTTGCCTGGACGTCAAAACCGGAAAGCAAAATGAGCAATGAGGCAATCGCGACGCCGTGTCTGCTGAGATTTGTACTTGAAAGATACCGCGGAGAGAGGCCAAGGCCAGCACGAGGGAGTGATGCAGGGCTGGGGGCCAGCAAGCACAAGATGTGTTTGACGGGAGATGAAAAGAGCAGGAGAGGAGATGACAGCTGTGGGTGGGAGAAGCTGTGGCAAGGGACCCCGTGGTGACAGACAGTGGGTTGGCACAGCGGAGCCGCGTGAGGCCCCAGGCAGCTGGAAAGCCAGCCAAGGGTGTGTGTGTGTGTGTGTGTGTGTGTGGTGTGTGAGTGTGTGTGATGTGATGGAGGCAGGGCTCTGCCAGGAGCTGGGATGGCTCAGCAGTGTGGGTGTCCCCGCACTGACCAGGGCTGAGATCTCTCTGTCCAACCCTCCCGGGGCCATGCCAGGAGGCTCTTACCGTGATTGCAGCTTTATCATAGCCTCCCTGCTCCCACCTTTGTCTGGCCCTCACAACAGCCCCCCAGCTGCAATCAATGGATCTGTTCCCCTCCTTCCCTGTCCTCAAACCATCGCAGGACACCCTGTTTATTCCTCTCTGATGTCACTGAGCCTCCCTCAAGATAGTGGGGCCCCTCTTGCTCTCATCTGCTGCTTCCTTGGCCAGGTCCCACCCTTAGGCTGAGCTCCTGTGGAGTCCTCTCCCCTCCCCTCCCCTCCTCTCCCTTCCCCTCCCTTCCCCTCCTCTCCCCTCCCCTCCCCTCTTTTACTCTCTCTCCATTTGGTGGAGCCTGCTTCCTAGAAATCTTCCCCCCTCCCCATGTTTGTTGCCAAGCCCCGCTGCTGTCCCTTCTGTTCCGAGTGACTACAGCAGCCCGGATGCCCTCCTGTCTGGCTCTGGCCCATACCACCTCCAAACCCACGCCTCCACCATGGAGAGCTTCCCAAGTCTGACACGCTCCACGTGCTGCGGCTCACAGCCCCTTCTGGCCTCCCACTGCTCCCCCAGGCAGCCAGGGCTCGTTCCCCACTGTGCCGGGAGGGTTGGTGCCTGCTCATCGCCGCTGCTCGGCTCTGCTCTGGGTGCTTTTTCCACCCTTCAGGAATCTGGGTGGGGAGGCTGCTCCCTGGGAGCTGTCCTGCCCCCAGGGCTGAGGTTGGCACCTGCTGCACACACTACCAGCTCCGAGCAGCACCTGCCGCCCAAGTTACAAGCATCAACTTCCATCCCGTCTCCCTCCTGAGCCCAGTATCAGAGTCCCAGACTGTTCATCAGACTCAGTTGAGCGACCCTGGACCAAAGAGCACCTCGTCAGATTCATCCTTGAACAACCTACTGAGAACGTCAGAGTCCGGGAGTGCGGGAGCAGGAATGAATCCTCAGAAGAGAGGGAGGAAATCAAATCCCAGAAAATCTAAAACCACCTTCACTCCACAAAGACTTCTCGTGTTGGCTCATAAATCGGTACTGTAATCGGCAAACACGTATTGATCATGCCATTCCCCTGCCGTGGTAGGCACCTTAAATATGTACACTCGGTTAAGCTCGCAACTTTCCTGTTATCCTGCTTTTACAGATGGGGAAATTGACTCGAGCAGGCTGAGTAACTTGCCCACAGGAATAGAAAGAAGTAGGAAGGCGGCCCTGGGTGCTAGAAACCAGCAGGCAAGCTGGGAGGATGGACAGCTGTGTCGAGGGGGAGCGGCAGCCCCAGGCGGCTCCCAGGATGTGTAGTGCAGGGAGAGACTGGAGCTCATGCCCTGCACAGCAGTTACAAGTTAGGCAACCCCAGAAGGCAGGGCGGCAGTGTGGCGAGGTATGTGGAGGTCATGACACAGGGCATGGCCAAGGAGGGCAATGGACTGAGCGCCACAGGTCAGGGGCCTCCTGGAAGGGCAGTGAGGCGGCAGGCTAGCCTGCAGAGTTAATATGACGTGGGCTGCCTCACCTTCGGGAGTATCTGGGTAAAGCAGTGTGGTGGGAAGAGCTTGGAAAGGGGATGTTTGTTGGAAGGCAGGAAGTACCATCAGGAAGCTGTTGTAGCATGGCAGACCCTGGGCGAGGGTCAGATTTCGTGAAAGCAAAAGAAGGCGAGAGAGGCAGATTTGGAGGCAGGACTGACTGGGTGTGGAAGTGCTGGCAGGTGCAAAGCCTTGGCTGTTTACTTCTCCCCTCTGACACTCCACGGGTCACACCATTGTGCATTCCTGGAGACAAGTGTTGGGCACGGGGCACCCGAGCAGCCCATTCCCAGGCCCAGTGTGTGGAGGGCACTCAACACTGGACACACTGGACTGCAGGTCTCCCTACAGCTGCGTGGATCGAGGAAGTCTCCCTCCTTAGATAAAAGGAGGGAATAACTCTCCTCTTAGCCTTTAGCAGGAAAATCCGAGAAGTTGAATGCAAAGGTGCCAGGAACTATCAAGAGGAAACGCCATTCCTCAGCAGATGAAGAGCAGCCCAGGCCTGTGATCTCCAGCTTTCCAGAACTTTCCAGAACCTTCCAGCACATAGCCTTCAAGATAGAAGATGGGGAGAAATGAGGCTGAAGGAGCAGTGTGTCCAGACGATTCAGAGGGGCTGGTGCAAGCACAGAACCAGGAGCCAGACAGTCAGGCTTCGTGTCGGCTGCTCACTGACTATGACTGTGCAGGCGCCGCCGACTACAATGGAAGAAGAGGAACCGGAGCACGGACCTGCAAGAGTTATTGTGCAGACTTAAAGCTCTGGGAAGAATACCTGAGACAGTGAGGATTCAATAAGTATTCTCCGTTACTGCTGTTGTATAATGTGATTCAAGCAGGGCTAAAATAAGACACAAAGGAGCGCTGGTGCCAGACACAGAAGAATCGTTTTCAGCAAACAATTGCAGAGTTCGTTCTTGGCTCTCCCCCACACTTTTCAGTCCCGGGGAGAGTCTGCATTTGCTCATTGAGAATGCTCCCTTTGCACACGTATACATGCACACACATGCGCACACACACACACACACACACGCCTGCCATCCCCGTGCTGTCAGACCAGTTAACACAGGTCCTGGCAACATCCTAACAGGAGCCTCTTTGCAGCCTCCAGAGTGCTCCCTGCAACGGAGCTCGTTTCCCATGCTTTCTGCGGAGCCTCGGCCTCCCACCCGCTTGGATGGAGCTGGTCAACATAGGAGACCAACATTAGATGCTTGGCAAAGCAAAGGGAGTCTGGAAGACGGCACATTAGTGGTCATTTCTAGGAGGTCCAAATGCAGCTGGCAGCGTCAGCATTCTCCACAGCAGAGGGGTGTTCCAGGTCTAGATTGCACCCATCTGCACGGGCAGCATAGGCGCCCCAGGTGAGGAATTAGGGCCAGAGAGTGGAAAAACATCCTGACCCATTGGCATCTGCAGCCCCAAGAACAGAGGTGTTTCTGCTGGTTCCAGAACACAGAACAGGAACTGTCTTGACTTCCGTGATGGGTAATTCATGTTGTCTGCCGATGACGACCAGACACAGGCTCGTCCGAACTTAGTGGAGCAAACTTTTACTGTGCTTCCAGATGCCAGTGCAGGGCTGCTCCATGAAGCTGGGGTAGATGGTGAGGGAGATCTCGTTAATGCTGAATTTTACATATAAATGGCTATTAATTATTCTGGCCTTTTCTGCTTTCTTTTTTGAAATGATGATAGCACATAATGGAATTTAAAAAAATACATTCCTTCCCCCAAAATAAAATGTTGTGAGCTTAATAATGGTCTCCATAGGTTTTCATTTTATTTTGCTCATCCAGAAGAGTCATCATCTGGAGACTAATTATCTGGCACGCATGTTGACGTTTTAAATTGGGTTCTCTACAAATTAAAGTTCGGGAATAATGTAGGACAAAATGTCCAAGAGAAACAGATGTGAGTCCCGTATAGAATTTAAAATTTTCTAGGAGTCACTTAAAAAAAAATAAAAAGCAAGTGAAATGAACTTTACTAATAAATTTTATTTACTCTAGTACATCCAAATATTTTCATCTCGACATCTAATCAATGTCAAAACAAAGGAGCATTTCGTAAGAAGTCTCTGAAATCTTGCGCGTGTTTTATATTCACTGCACTTCTGCATTCAGGCTAGACACATATCCAGTGCTCAATAGCTGCGCGTGGCCGGGGGCCCCCAGACCAGACAGGGCCTGTCGGAGGGAAGCGTGGTGCCGTCCTGGTCTGTCACAGGGTTCAGTCTCTCCCCTCTCATGGGATGGAACCTCACTTATCGTTCCTGGAATTTAGATGAACAAGAACAGCATCCTGGCCTTTTGAACACTGCTGACTGTTTCCAGTGCAACACAAGAAGCTTCAGAGCTGTCCAGAGACACCAGAGGCCATTGCAGATGTTCTTGCAGGTCCATCTGAGCCCTGGTGTCCCTGTTTTGCCTGCTTCCGGTCTCTTCTTGGTTTTGCTGACAAGTATGTTTGCTCTTCTTTGCATTCTTGACCTTGACCCTGGCTCAGCTTACTGCTGTGCAGCTCTCCTGTGCTGGTGTCACCCCTAGTTTGGCAAAGGACATTTTCTACTCTGCCCTTGATCCCCACGGATGCCTCCCAGCTTCTTAGTCCACTCATGCTCTGTCCATCCACACACTTTTCAGACACTTGCTCTATGTCTGCTCCGTATGGTCACCATAGGTACTAACATAAGGGCTGCCAGTAAGTCCCTGCCTTCCTTGCAGCAGCAGTCACTGGAGGAGACAGAAAAGTTAATTCTATGATTCTTCTGTTTTTTTTTTTTTTTTTTATTTTTTTTATTTTTTGACAGGCTGAGTGGACAGTGAGAGAGAGAGACAGAGAGAAAGGTCTTCCTTTGCTGTTGGTTCACCCTCCAATGGCCGCCGCGGCTGGCGCACTGCGGCCAGTGCACCGCGCTGATCCAATGGCAGGAGCCAGGTACTTATCCTGGTCTCCCATGGGGTGCAGGGCCCAAGCACTTGGGCCATCCTCCACTGCACTCCCGGGCCACAGCAGAGAGCTGGCCTGGAAGAGGGGCAACCAGGACAGAATTCGGCACCCCGACCGGGACTAGAACCCGGTGTGCTGGCGCCGCAAGGCAGAGGATTAGCCTAGTGAGCCATGGCACCAGCATTCTATGATTCTTATTAATTACAGTGATGGGGTGAGCACAACGCCCTAGGGAGGCACATTGGAAAAGCCTCAGGAAATGGGTACTTCCCAGGGGCAGCAACTCCCAAGCACAGATTGGAAGAGGGTAAAATAGCCACGCCTTGGAAGAGAGGAAAGGGCCTTTGAGACAAGCAGAAGAGCGGTGGCATTCACAGAGGTGCAGAGGGGACAACGAGCAGGTCAGGCAGCAGGTGACTGGAACTTTGGCGGTGCAGCAGGCCGGGGTCAGGAGGATCGCTAAGCCCAGGCCACTGAGCATGTGAGCCACCTGAGAAGCATCAGCTTGACTCTCTGGTAGTTAGGCAACACCGGAAGGTGTTAGAGATGCAGTTTGGAGATGAGTTGGCATTGTGGCACAGCAAGTTGCACTGTTTCTGTGATACTAGGATCCCATAGCAGAGTGCTAGTTCAAGTCCTGGCTGCTCTGCTTCCAGTCCAGCTTCCTGCTAATGCACCTGACAAGGCATCAGAGAACAGCCCAAAATGCTTGGGCCCCCACCACCCATGTGGGAGAGCAAGATGAAGTTCCTGACTCTTGGCTTCAGCCTCACCAAGCCCTGGCTCTTGCAGTCATCTGAGGCGTGAAGCCGTGGGAGAAGATCTCCGTCTCTCCGCCCCTCCTCCCCCGGTTATTCTGACTTTCAGATAAAGAAGTCTTAAAAAAATGCAGTTTTGGGAAGATCATCCTATCTGCAGCATACAGAATAGATTGGAAAGGGATAAAGCCAGCTAGGAAGTTGCTGCAGTCATTTAGAAAAGGCACCACAGGAACGGGGAGAAACAGCCAGATGCAGTGATAAGGAAGGCGCGCTGACGGGAGCAGGTTGAATTAGATTGGGTGTGAAGGAGTGGGAGGAGGGATTAGAGTCTCCTGGGCCGGGGTTCATGGCCAGTGGAGAATACAGAAGGGTCAGCAGGCTTGGCCGAGCTGTGGGAGGCAGAGGGGGGTGAAGTTATTCATGTCCCATCCAAGAGAAGAAATCCATGGGGATTAGGGCTGGAGTCATTAGCAAACCCACAGGGCACTGTGCTCTTGGAGAAAGTGAGATAATCCAAAGAGAAGGAACACTGAGAAGAGAAAGGCCTAGGAGAGAAATTGGGGGGAACAACAGAATTGAAGATGTGAGATGGCAAAGAAAAGCCAAGAGGAAACAGCTTACACAGAGGACAGCCAAGCCAGGGTCACCTCACCAAAGCCCAGGGCAGAGGACCGAGCACTTATGACATGTGTGACTCTCGGTGACGAGTGAGATACAGACCAAAACATTTCCATTAGGTTCAGTTCAGCAGCATAGAGAAGTAATGGGGACCTCGGGGGAAGGCTTCTGGGGAAGATAGTGAGAAAATAGCACTTGAAGGCAGAGGTGACCAATAACCCTTGTGGACTGGGGGGCCTGGGCCTCTCTGTGCCACGTCGTGGGGGCCTGCCAAGCCTGGGTGCCTGAAGGAAGCTGAGCAGGTTTGGGAGGTCTTAGCACTGCACTAGAGAGTGACCTTGGGCAGGCCTGTTCTCTGTCTGGGCCTCAAAGGAAGGCTTGAGGCAGTGTCTTCTGAAACAGTGTCCCAGAAAATCTCTCCTGGTAGGGCATTATGTGGCATGCTTTGCTAAATACAAGGATGCTTCATAACAGTCATGGAAATGGAGTTCAAAGATACACTTATTTTGGTGTGAGCATTTTTTGAAATTCATGCCCGCTAGGAATCTTCACAAAGTTCATGAACAAAGCATATTACAATAGAAGTATGCATGGTTTTATCTAGAAAACATTTGCATTCTTGTTATGTGTGAAGCATTGTGTGATAGGAAAAAGGAGAAAATTACAAGAGTGGGGATGGGGCGGGTTTTGAGGTTGAAGTTGGGCAAACAGTAGGCTGGTGCAACTCTCAGAACTTTCTCATGTTCCTGGGTAATGGTGAATCACCAGTAAAAGGTAACCCAGTGCTGATCTAATATTTCTCATTTGCCAAACTTCTTTGACCCTGGAATACTACATTCAGGGAGCATGCATGGACACCTCCTGGAAATGCTGTCCAGGGACTCACAGGGACTTCACTAGGCAGTCTTTAGCCTTCCCATCTGGCATTGCAACTACGAGGAATTGGCTTAGAGCAGAAGAGAGAAAGCACTTTGAGCGGCTGGTACCTCAAAGCAGAGACAGAGACTGAGCCTTGAGGGAAGTGCAAACAACACGGCCTCTTATACCAAAGAGTCCCTGCCTCCCAGTTTTTCAGGAAGGACCTTGTGGGGCTTTCTGACATTGCCCAGAGTGCACCTGCCGAACTGATTTTTGGGACTGTCATTCCCATCTGCAGTCTGCAATTAATCAGACAGAGGAAGTGCCCTAGAATTCTCAAGGTGGAGGTTTTCCTAGAAACTGGTGCTGCTGGAAGCAGATGGTTAAGAAATCCAGGAAGATCCTCCAAGGAGCAAGAAGACCACAGACCCTGATGGAGAGGCTCAGTCAAGAATAAGGCAGTGTGTCTGCACAAGGGCATGCATGTGTTGCCCTAAACAGGCTCACCAGAGACCAAGTCCCCTGGCAAAATGGCTGTGTGCTTATGGAATGGAGGGTTGTCTGAGTGACAGTCCAGGACAGCCTTTTTGTTTGTTTTAAGATTTTCTTTATTTATTGGAGAAGTACAGTTATAGAGAGAGGGAGAGACAGAGAGAAATGTCTTCCGTCTGCTGATTCACTCCATAAATGACCGCAATGGCCAGAGCTGGGCTGATAGGAAGCCAGGAGCCAGGAGCTTCTTCTGGTCTCCCACATGGGTGCAGCAACCCAAGCACTTGGGCTATCTTCCACTGCTTTCCTAGGCCATAGCAGAGAGCCGGATTGGAAGAGGAGCAGCCGGGATATGAACCAGTGCCCATATGGGATGCCGGTGCCGCAGGTGGAGACTTAGGCAACTACACCACAGCGCCAGCCCCGACAGCTTTTCTTAACTGGGCTTCTGCAGGAGAATGATTCCCTAAAGGCCAAGGCATCCATTGTGTGCAGTGCATGAACTGCTGTCCTATGCACGTGGAAGGGTGTGTGCCATCCCTGGGAGAAGTGAGAGAATCGTCACCCAAGCAGTTTCCTGTGTACTGTGCTTCGTGCTGAGAACCCTTAAAGGAGTTGCACTTGTAGCAAATGGGACAGCCCCGAAGGCGCTACAGAAGAATGTCCCTGTGGATGTTGGCACCCCCTTGCCTAGCATCCTGAACAAGGGTCCCAGGGGGAACTCTGGGCCACTGCCTGGGAGGAATCGGGAGCGGCTTGCTTGGTTTTTCCACCACATACCCAAGGGGATTTGCCTTTGACCCAGAGGAATGAGAAGCCCCGGTGGACCTGTGTAGTTTGGAGCAGCCAAGGGTATCTGCCGTTGTTATAGAGCAAGCCACCCCAGGGGAAAACAGCATTTATCATCTCACGACCTCTGTGGGTCAGGAGTCCTGGTGTGGCTTGGGGGGGGGGGTCCTGCACCTCAGGGTCCCTGACAGGCAGCTCTCAATGCATCAGCTGAGGCTGCAGCCACCTCTGGGGTTGCTCACGTGGTGCCTGGCAGGCGGGATTCGGTCTCCTGATACATAGGCTTTCCAGCGTGGCAGCCGGCTCCACCAATGCCTGCAGGCCCAGTGGTCAGGAGTCGCAGTATCTGGTAGCCCAGGCACAAGTGACAGCCCATTGTGTTAGCTGGATTCTGCTGTTTAGATGCTGGTCATCAGGTCCAGCCCACACTGAAGAAGGTTATACAGGGAGCAGGGGTGGGGTCCCTCTCTGAAGCTGCCCACCAAGCTGGCCAAGCTTCTAATCACTTCACCTCTCTGCTCCAGCCCTCTCCTCTCTCTAGGATACTGGAATTTAATACCACGTTCAACAATTCAAAATGTGGCAGTGCAATCGAACAGCAGATCTCACCATTATTTTAAGTGTGTTTTGTGAGATGCAGGGTTTCTATAAACACCGACCAAGGGTGGCTGTCGAGGCCAGAACTGGGAGCAGTGCGTGTTGATGTGGATGGACAAATTAATCTGCATGTGAAATCACAGTGAAATTGACATGAAATAAAAATTTCATGCCTTCCAGTGTGCCAGTGTCTCCCATGAAATGAGATTAAAAGGAGTGTCTGATTTTACAGTTGTTGTGCATTTTATATTGCTTGTGTCTTTCTCTTCTGGAGAGTTGATCTTGAACCCAGGGGCCAGCCACAGCTGTGGCATTGCACGATTTTGTTTGTTGATCTTTCCTTTCCTCCCAGCTGAGGGAAGGCTTCCTTACCTTGAGCAGACTTGGGGATGCATTTCATGATCTCATCTCCAAAAACAAAATTGATGGTTCTAAAAGCCTGTATGTAGCACGTTCACTGCCCCCTGTCCTGAAAGAGCCAACGTTCTGGAAAAGTCCCTGGGCAAAGACTTTTCCACGCTCATCCTTTCTTTGTCACACATGTCAGTTTTGTGCGGTGTTGGTGGTGAGGAAGGGAGGTGAGATGACAGTATTGCTCCTGAAGTCTCACTGGGGCTATAGGGCATAGCAAGAATGAGTGACAGGGATGGAGAAGGGTGTGCACCTGCACTCTGGACCCACATGTTGCCACTTTCTTAGGGACAGAGCGCTCTCTCCAGGAAGTCAGTCCCACTCCCCCTTTCTGTCTTAAGCCTGTATTTCCCTTGGCCTTTGTGGCCATGGAGTTTGAGGCAGTGGAACGTGGGAGAAGACAACCCATTGCTTTTTCTGCCTGGGCCTGACCTCCACAGTGTGCATGGGAACTGCAGGAACTGGAAGGAGCGCAGCATAGCTTTCTGTTCAGGAACAGCAGTTCCTGATCCCCCGCCCCACCCGCCAGGGCCTTTGGAGGTCGCAGGTGCACCCACTCTCTCTTGCTCGATGGACAGCAATGTGGGAGCCCCTGCAGCCCAGCCAGCGGTCTCACTTCCTCCTGCGTTCACCCAAGAGTACAGCCTGTCCCGCCCACCCTGGCAGTCGCTGTGAGGACTGGTTTTGAGCACTCAGCAGAAACTGCTTCTTGGGGTGGCAATTCGAGGGTGGGTACCTGGGTGTGCTCCCTGTGCCAGGGTACAGGAGAGACCTGAGGAACCAGGGCAAGAGCCTGGCATGGGGACAGCACGTGACAGGACTCTGGCAGCCAGCGTCTCTGGGCTCAGATCCCCTTTGCTAGCTGGAGTGAGCTACTTAGCCTTTCTGCGCCTCCATCCTCAATCTCCTCATTAATAGATCCATCAAATAGCAGCCACCTCGCAGGGTGACTGTGAGTATTTAATAGGTGAGGTGCAGGGCAGGCCTTGGGCACAGGGGTTAAGATGCCACGTTCCGCATCAGAGTGCCTGCTTCCCACCCTTGCTCTACGGGCAGCTTCCTGCTAATGTGCATCCCGAGAGGTAGCAGCAGGTGGCTCAGCTACTCAGCATCCCTGCCCGCCATGTGGGAGACCAGGATTGACCTCTGGGCTCCTGGCTTCAGCCTGGCCCCGGCCTAGCTCTTGCAGGCATCTGGGGAGTGAACCAGCCACCGGATAATCTCTCTCTATTTCTGTCTTTCAAATGAAATGAAATTTAAATGTGTGTATGTTGGGGGGGGGGGTGCTCTGTACTGCACCTGGCACCAAGGGTCCCCTAGACAGTAGATGCAACATGTTCCATGGGGTGGGTAGTGTCAGCACCACAAACCAGGGCAGCAGGGGGGTGACTGCCACGCTCCCTAGCAACCTGGGGTCCACCCGCAGCATCCCACACCAGGCCTGTCTGATGTCCGCTGCATCAGGCTGCACATTTGCATGACTTTTCCCCGTCCCTGCCATTCAAGACTGGGAGCCATGGCCAGCTGTGGAGGGGCTGGGGCGGCTTCCCTTTACACCAACATCCTGCGAACAAGTGCGCTTCCCTCTGGGCATCTCTCCCTTCCAGTTTTAGACTACAGAATGCAAAACCCTGAACATCCAGCAGTTACGACCACTGTCTTTTTTTCCATGCTGCAAGGGGGATGCCTTGTGCCCAGAGTGAGTTGGAGGGCCCTGGCCCTGGCCCCATCAGGCCCCTATAGCTCTTTGAAAACCTGGGGGTGACCGTGATGCTCCCTGGGGGCAACCATGATGCTCCCCACCCTGCCCTTTTCCAGGCCGCTGCAGTGTCGGATGCGCTGAGGGATGATGCAGGAAGCATGGCGCCCATCCCTGCGACCTGCGATAGCTGACAGCCCTGTCACTGAGCGGGTTTCTGATGTGCCTGTGCCGTCCACATTCAGGGCCAAGGGCTGGGCAGGAGGCTGCCTGTGAGGGGAGGGAAGAAGGTCTGCTCCACCTCTCTGCATACCTCCCTGGCCTGGAAGTGACCCTGAACCCCTGAGGGGTTGATTGTTCCCAAAGCTTGCTATGAGCTCCACCCTCCCTGGGAGAAACCCAAAGTCTAGGTTGAGCCTGTCTTTGAAAAAAGAAAAGGAAGAGACAGGAGGGTCAGAAGCCAGGAAATGCTGCAGCCCTGGGACAGCAGCCACCGGCCTGCCCGAGACTGATTCCCCACGTGGCCAAGGCCCTGCCCTCCCTGCTGCTCCCCTGGAGGCTCTCACATCCCCACCCCTGCACCACGCTCTGCTGCTTGCCGGCTCTCCCCACCAGTCAAACCTCTGCATTTTTAATAAATTATCAATGAGGTTTCCCATCTGCCCACCGGTGCCAGCCCTCATGCCCCTGCAGGGTCTCGTCCCTGTGGCTTTCACAGACAGCCACTGTCGGAGCCCACACGCCTCTCAGCAGCCGGTGGTGAGGACTTTTCGAAGGCCTTCTGCCCATTGGCCTTTCCTGGGGCTTGGAGGGCAGGCGACTGTTGCCCTGGGTTCAGAGGTCTGGGTGCCTGAAGCCACAGCGAATTGACTGCAGGGATGACAGGGACAAGCACTGGGTTAGGAGTCACAGGACACAGGTTCCCCTCATCCCACTCAGCACGATTCTGAGCCTCAGTTTCCCTCATCTGTGGAGTGGGGGTTCTCATTGGCTGTTGAGAGAGCTGAAGGAGACAGGGGGTCAGTCCTGGCTCTCTGTGGAGGAAGGCCCCGTGAAGTCCTGTGAGCTGGTGAGGTTGGTGGCACCCAACCCTATCCCTCCCCTGGCTTGTACACACTGGAGGAGCTCACAGCTTCCTGCCAGTCCAGTCCTAGGGGGCTGGAGGAGCTCAGAGACCAGGGACAAAACAACCCACGCCTGCCCAGTGCAGGGGGTTGAACAGGCTCATCTCCAAGGTCCCTTCCTTCCCTAAACTGGGAGCTTGTGATTCTAGGGACGAGTGCTCTCCAGTCGTGCCAGTGATTCCAGCTGCCGTTTAAGCCCTGGGTGTGCTGTGTGCATTATCTGTGGTGTCACAAGCTTGGGAGGAAGGCTCAGAGAAGGTAAGCCACATGCCTAAGGGCACACAGCATCAGAGCCCAGCTTCCCTTCCCTTGCACCGCTGCATCCTCTGACCTCTCCCCTCCCCCGGGCTCCCATTGCCCCTTGCCCCCTGGTGGCGCAGGGATGAACTATTCCTCCCCAAAGACCCCTTTCCAGCCCATGCCAGACCAGGCTCCCCCCATCCGGCAGAGTCCTCTGCAGATTTAGACCGATGTGGACAATCCTAATATGGTCGGTCAAGCAGCTGCTCTTGCCTAACGTAGTGATGATCTAGGAAAAGCACTTTCCCCTTCTGTTAGCTCGCTTTTGCAGGAGAGAAAACAAGGCTGGACACAGTCAAGTCAGAGGCCCAGTGATGGAGCTGAGCCCCAGCAGCGAATGGGCACTGACCGCATTCTGTTCAAATTGCCTGGGCCGGCTGAATGCCGCCTGCCCATCCCGCTGCTCGGGAGCTGGTAGCAGGAGAGCCGGGGGCTCTGTCCCCCATTTCACAGACCAGCACGCAGCAGCCTGGACACACAAGTGACCTGCCCGAGGTCTCACCCTGATGGGAGGTGTCCAGAACTCCCAGGCCAGGCCCTGTGGGCTTCTGTACCCATCCTCTGTGTCCCTGTCTCCACCTCACCCATGAGTTCCAGCCCCACCTCCTCCAGGAAGCCTCTTGCACCACTCCGGGCAGAGTAATGGCCCTACTAAACTCTGTGTGTGTGCACACATGTGCTGCTGTGTCATTGTGTGTCCGTTCACCTGCCTCCCTGGCTGGCATCCTTTAAGACAGGAAAGGCTGTGTAAGCAGAAAACAACTCCTTGTCTATGGACAACTTACATCAGCAATGCTGGGCTTTGGGGTCGTCCCACTGCCTTCTGGAAAGTGGGGAGGGAAGTTAGCTCCAAGGCAGTGCCCAGAACCTGAGCCCAGGAGGCCAGGGCCCGTGGCAGCTGGGAGAAGCTAGCACCCAGCCCCTGGATGCATCCCAGTCCTAGCAGGGGTGCCTTCTGTGTGGCTGTGCACGGACGGTCTTCTGCCCTGGCTCTGCAGGAGACCAGAACATTCTACTGAGCTCCCTGGCATCTTAACTTCCTCTGAAAGAGGCGTGTGGGTACCCACGGGCTCCCCAACAGCCAGCCCATTCTTCGTGGCACTGACAATCCTCCCACTGCCTCCCTCTCTCTTGGGCCACCCCATGTCCGTTCTCATGATGTCAGGAGCCCTGCAAACCTGCCAACCAAGGGCCCCCAGTCTCCCTTCCACCCGCCCCCTGCTTTCCTCCCCGCCACAGCTCTGAACTCAGGGCTGTGTCCAGAGAGAAGCAAGCCCGAGGTCCCTCTCCCCGGAGATGGTTTCACGGCACTTTCCTTCCCTCTGTAGAACCATCACCTAACGCATGACGGGTCACCCACAATTGAACAGAGTGGCTCCCAACAGTAGGAGTCACTGTGGCTCAGCAAGCCGGGGCGCAGGGGCTGCCGGGGCTGGAGGTTTGGACTTAGGGTCCCTCGCTGAGCAGCCGTTGGATGGCTGCCACAGCCTGGCTGGGTCTGCTACACCCACTTCTGAGCTGGCTCATTTCTGTGGCTGGGGAGCTGGTGCTGGCCGTGGGACTGTGGCCACGGTTCCTTTCCACGAAGATGCCTGTCCACTCAAGTGCTACACGAGTGGCCCCCCGGCATGGCGGCCAACTGAGCCCCCGGTACTTTTGTGACTTCACCTGGAAGCTGCGGTCTCTGGGTGCTGTTGAGGGCCTGGCTGCCCTGATCCGCAAGGGAGGGGACGAGAGAAGACAGGAGGACCTATCCGTGGGAGTCCTTGGAAGTCACATGGGAGGGTGGCTGCCATCCCCCCAGGAACCAGGACAGGCTACGTCTTTGGCTGCCCTGGAATTGCATTTCCTGATTCTCTTACTGCTTTTCAAGGGGTATCAACTACACTTAAATCCTGACTTAGGGATGCAGAGATGGACAAAGCCTTGGGCCCTTCCCTAGAGGATCTCACAGTCAAGTGGGGAGACACTGTCACAGGATGTGCTAGAAAAGAGATGTGTGCAGAATTACGGGAGCACAAAGGGCAGACCAACACCTTCTGGGCAGAGGGGTCATTTGCTCTGGGTTTTGAGGTATGTAGAGGAGCTCCTCAAGTGGAGAAGGAGGAAGGACATGGGTCAAGCAGAGGGGATGGTGTGAGCATTGGCTGAGTTGGGGCCGCATGTGAGACTGGTTGTGAAAAGTTGCAATGGCTGTGGCAGGGGCTTTGAACTTCGTGCATCAGGAACCACTGGAGGGAGGCCTTCAAGTCAGAGGAAGACTTAGCAGAGCTGTGTGGTGGGCAGGACAGGACCGGCAGCAGGAAAGGCAGGAGGCCGGTGAAGCAACCCTGAGGCCGGAGGAGGACCACCTGACCCAGGCCACAGGGACAGGGCAGGGGAGGGCGGGCTAGGTGGCTGGGCTGAGGACGGGCAGGCCTGCGGGTCAGGACTTCTCTTGTCCGCCGTCTCCTCTCCTTGGCTCCTGTCCCAGGTGCCAGCAGTGTCTGCTCCTAGAAACGGGGGTCAGGTTACCCGGGAGGGATGTCAGGACTTCGGCCTCCGACTGAGGGCCCCACACTTGTCTGAGGATCCAGTGATGGCTCTGAACCACTCTCCCAGGGGGACGCTGGGTCTCTGGACCCCAAATGAAAAGCTCCAGGCCTGGAAAGAAATGGGAGGGGGGAGCCAATGTCTGCCCCCCCAACCATCTGTTATTTACTTCCTCTTTTAATGTTGCCCTCCCTGCGTAATTGGACAAGCCCCGGAACAGCAAGGAACAGGAGGAAGCATTTACCCAGCGATCGCCCCTGGTGGCGCCAGCCTCGCTCGGCGGGTTCATTTCCATTATTATAGTAATTTGGGGGCTGCAGGCTACAATTTTCACTTGCAGCGAGGTATTAAATTGAAATTACCCCAGATGTAATTGTCATGCAAAGTGATCCTGGACACGTTGGAAATGAATGGTTTTTCAAGACGGGGGTTTGATTGCTTCCACTGAGGCATTCGGGTTCTCGTGTCTTTGGGTGTGGGTGTGTGTGTGTGTATGTGGCCAGGGGCTGGGGGTCATTGCACTCAGGATGAGGCCCCTGCCGGCTGGGAGCTTCCCCTGAACTGTGGCATGGGCAGAGGGGCTAGAAGGGCTCAGACCAGGGGGCACAGCCCAAGACGTGGTGCTGGGTTTATGCAGCTCCCAGAAGCCACTTTGCACTCAGGCGATAAACGCCACATTCAGTCTGTTTATCAACTTAACGTGCCTCCGAGCCCGTGTTCCCCCAAAGTGGTGAAAAATTCAGCTTCAGTTATTCATGGAGCTCCCAGCCCCTCTCAGAGTGAGGGGGGCCCGAGTCTTGCCCAGTGCTAAGCATCTGTCCACGCTGGGGGCCACCAGGATGGCCGTGGAGCCAGCCTTTTAGAGCCGTTCTGCCTGCCGAGGTCTCACTGGCCTTCTGCCTCTCCTCCCACAGATGCGCACTGCTGGTGTATTGCAAGGACCTCCCACCCACCAGCATCATCATCACCTTTCACAACGAGGCCCGCTCCACCCTGCTCAGGACCGTCCGCAGGTAAGGCAGGGTCCTCGCTAGCCGAGCCCAGGGCTCAGTGCGGGGTATGCTCACCGGGCGCCAGGCCCGGCCATCAGAATGTCACAGACACTTCTGCCGTGTGCTGGGCACCATTGAACACAGCACATGTGTCCACTTGGCCACCCTTTGCATTCATGCGAGAGAGGCTATGGCCCTGTTTTACAGGGAGGAAGACAGGGGCCAGTGTTTGCAGTAACTTGTGGAAGTGCACAGAGTGTGAACAGAGGACTGGCCCTGAGCCCTTGCCCTCTGCCACGGTGCTCAGCTGCCTCTGGCGCCCGTGTGCTCCTTGTCACAGGTGACAGGGAAGCCACCTCATGGCGGCATGATGCTGGGATTCCAACTCGGGCCTGGCACCTTCCTCTGCACCTGCCATGGACGATGGTAATAGAGACTGCAGCGGCCCAGGGTGCTCACTACCATTTGGCTTCCAGCCTGCACAGCCTCAGCGCCTGGTCTGGGCTGTATCCTTGCTCTGTGTGGCTTGTGGTCTGCATGGCAGTTTTTGATTCACACAGTCACCTGTCACCAGCAGAGGTGCCCCCAGGACACAGGGGCTCAGCCCAGCCTCTCCGTGGGTCCTGGTCATTTGGTCTCCCCTCCGCCCATGCTGTGCCCCTTCCTCTCCCTGCGTCCATGCCAGCTTCCTGGCCCTTGTCACATCTCCGGCAGCATCTGTGTAGTGGAGGGCAGCAGGCACAGCCAGCAAGAGCCCTGCCTGCTTGTGTGCCCTGTGTGCAGCTGCAGAAGGGGGAAGGCCATTGCTGGGGAAACCAAGACTTGGGAGACACTAAACCATGCAGCCCTGTGGCTGGTGGTAGAGAAGCAGGGTGCTGACCCTTGGCCTCTGACCTTAGAGCCCCTCCTTCTCAGCAGCCTGTGCAGGGCAGGACCAGGGCCAACATCCCAGAGAAGGTGTTAGAGCCAGACGTGCACAAAGCCATGCCCTCCAGCAGAGTCAGGGAAGGAACCACAGCCCCCTTGTGTCCCTGTGACTCACAGCCTGGTTAAGTGCCCATCCCAATCTGCCAGGCCCCCCTGCACCACAGAGCGAAAGTCAGTTAAACAAGGGCCAAAG
Source organism: Oryctolagus cuniculus (assembly GCF_964237555.1). Taxonomy (NCBI): domain Eukaryota; kingdom Metazoa; phylum Chordata; class Mammalia; order Lagomorpha; family Leporidae; genus Oryctolagus; species Oryctolagus cuniculus. The sequence continues at coordinate 171,656,136 of NC_091433.1, forward strand.
TGAGTGTCCCAAGCCTGGCCAAACCCCTTGTCATTTCCATCAAGCCAGCCACACTGCCACCCCCGCCTTCGCACCCCTGCACGGGCGGGGCTGTGGAAAGTTCCAGGTGCCAGGAGTTCAGTGCAGCAGTAGACCCTCCCTGAGAGAAGGCACCGGAGCCTCAGCTCCACCCAGCACTATTGGTGCTGGTGTACAAAGCAGGGTGAGCATGGCTCTGAGTGACACAGGGACCTGCCCTGACCCTTGGGTGGCAGCCTGGTGCTGCCGCCTGTCCCAGGAGGCAGCTGTGAATGCCGCCCAGATGCCCTTGGCGACTGATGCACTGGCTCCCACCACCAGCCACCGGCCCCACCCTGGCCTCTGCATTCACCCATGGGCCGCCTGGCTCGTCTGATTTCCTGACAAGGCAGCAACCCTTGACAAGAAAATGAGCCAAGTCGCTGTCAGGTGTCACTGTGGGACTTGCTGGTCTGTGAGCCAGCCTGCGTCTGGTGTGGGAGCAGGGAGAAGGAGAGGTTTTGGTCTACCTGAGGCTCCTCTGGAGCAGGGCAGGGCGGGGAGGACGGAGTTTGTGGGCTGAGCAGGCACGCGGCATAGCAAGTGTCTGGTTCTGAGGTGTCAGGCCTCAGCCCTGGCACCTTCAGCGTCTGCTTGGGCACCAGGGTGGATGGATGGAGCAACAAAAGCCACAGACTGTCTTCCCCGTGGTAGTGTGCTGCCCCACAGGTCACATCTGCACATGTCCACCCAGTGTTTCTATGAGGACACCATTCGTGTCTGAGACGGGCTCCTTACGTTCCAGGCTGGCCTCTCCTGGTCCTTCAAGAAGTTCTCTGATGCCAGGCGCCTGCACTCCCAACACACAAACAGATAACACATGCACACACGCACATTCACACACATGTATGCACACATGCATCTGCACATACAGGCACACACATGCATGCATACATGTAGAAATGCACACAAGCACACATGCACATGCGTGCATGCACACACTGAGCCTACAGGGGCTTCCTCAGGGCCCCCCTCTGCACATCCCCACTATAGCCCTTGATGCATTTTCCCCAGATGCATTCTTCACTGGGCTGCCTTTAATCTGATTCCCCTCTTACTAGCCTCCCCATGGCTCAGTTTCTTAATCAAGGTCATGGGCATGCTAATCAAACTTAGGGATAGGCTTGCTAGGGGTTAATTTAGCTAACGGACCACAAACTGTGCCTGGTCCAGAGAAAGCACTGGTTGATGGCCACCATCTCTGTGTCTGCACTGCTGGTGAAGTGAGGCCGTAGGGTACAGCAGACACTGCTATTGCAATCAAAGGGCCTGGGTCCAGTCCCTGCCCTGCCACTTCCTAACTGTGTGACCTTGGGCAGGTGACTGGCCATATCTACAGAAACAGTGACAAGAATACCTTTTGTGTTTTTAAGTTCTGTCAACATTTTCCACAGTAGACTTTTTGCTAAGGGGTGTGGTGGGCCTTCTAGGGGCATGAGACTATAATACGGGGGCTCCCACACCCCCAAGCCTCCCAACACTGAGCCTAATGGTGCCTCGGACATACTTCTCCTTCTCTCCCTGCTGCTCCTCCATCTCCGTACACGGGGTAATGAGTACACTTACAATGTACTAGTGCACTTAGTAACACTAAGACGCCCCCTTACCATGGTTTTATGGCCCACAGAACACACACCTTCTCTCACTTCATCTGAACCTGGCAGGTGGGGAGTGCGTGTGGGGAACAGAGGAGCCTGGCCTTGGAGTTCTCCTGACATCCCTGGGGTCCAGCCACAGCCCCTCTGTCCACTGGCCTGGTGGAGGGCTGTCCCTGAGGTCTCTTCGCCCCTCATTCCCCTGGCACCCTAAGACCCATGGAGGGCCACACCACTTAGCCCAGAGAGCCAGTGCCCTTGGGTCCCGCCTTGCAGGAACTGTGAACAAGCAGGTGCTAACATCATCAGGAGGCTGGGTAGAGGTGACCTGGGGAGGAAGGCAGGGAAGAAACTTCTAGAAATTTCCATACCTTAAGACTCTCTAACTCCAGTCCCTCCCTAACCTGCCCTACAACACATCAGTAGCCAGTGAGAGGGGAAGGTGGGAGACACACTTCAGGTCTTTCTATCATAGAGGACAGGGTCTCTATGGCACCTGTCTTCAGAAACTCCCTGAACGGTGGGTTGCTTTGCCACCAGGCTCTTGTCAGGGAGAGATGCTGGGGGAGCTGAGCTGGCAATGGAAGGCTCCCCCCACCTCTCTGGCCCCCAAAGCTCTTGAGGGAACCAGGGAGCAAGGGCCTGGGAAGGCTTGGGTATGGCCGTCCAAGCCAGACAAAGTCTTGATGGGGTGGGTGGTGGAGGGAAGGACAGAGAGAGCGAAACCCTGATGAATTTGGGCCTGGAAGACAGGCCCGTGTTGGCCGGCATTACTGCGAGTGCTGTGTACAGGGAGCCAGGGCAGTCGCCTTGCTCTTGGGGCTTCCCTCAGCGCTGGGCACCTGCCTGGGTGACCTCAGCTGTATCCAAGAGCCTTCAGCCCTGACAAACAGCGGCATCTAAGACACTGGCTCTCCAGTGAGAGCAGACAGCATCGTCTTAAACACTGGCTCTCCAGCGAGAGCAGGTACCAGACTCTCCCGGAGGGTTTGTTAGGACACGGTTTCTTGAGCCCCTTCCCCAGGGATTCTAACTCCGAAGTCCGCAGCAGGTGCAGGAACTTGTTCTCTGCCAGGTCCTCAGGTAGCACTGCCAGGGGCTGCCAGCTCTGGGGCCTCACTCTGAGACACAGCGCTGGAAGCGCATGCCTGTTGCTGTTCAACATACGAGTCATGCCCACGCCCACGCCCACAGTGCTGCTGCTGTGCGCCAGGCACAGTGCTGAGCTCCTTGCACGCAGCCAAGGGAGCCATGGTGCCGGAGGTTGAATGCTCACCAAGGTTCTCCCAGCCGGGGCATGGCGGCTGCGCAGGTGCTGCACTTGAACCCAAGTCGGTGGCACTCCAGAGCAGCGACGCTCAGCTGTCAGGTGGCCTCAGGTCTTCATTTAGCAGGTATTTTTGGAGCGTTGATACAACCGGCCTGCCTATAGCGCCGCAGAGTTCACAAAGCAATTTCAAACACATTTCCTCATTTCATCCACACAAAAGCCTGTGAAGTAGGTCAAGTATTAATATCGCCCGCCTTTACGAGGAAAATGTAATTACAGAAGGAAAGGGAGGCTGGGAGCAGAGCGGGGCCTCCCGCAGGATCCCAAGGCTCCTCCGTGGTGGGGCCCTGCTGCCTCTCCTGGGGGCTCCGTGCAGACCCCACAGTGAGAAGGCAGAAGGTGGCAGCTCTGCTGGCAGGTGCGACTGCCCCTCTGGCGGGGAAGGTGGGCTGTGTGCAGGAGACTCAGCTGTGAAATGACTCCTGGCAGAGTGTGGTCCTCCTGTGCCAGGGGAGCGAGTGCTGGATCCCAGGTGGAGGGGAGCAAACAAGGGCTGGAGCAGCCGGGTTCAGGTGGTGGGAATGAGAGTGGGAGTGCACAGGGAGGGCCCTGGAGGACCTCCTGGGCGGGGCAGGTGCCTCACCATCTTCTTGGGTCACCCCGGCAGCCCAGAGCGCACACCCAGCCCCAAGCCACTGTCGAGGAGACCCTGCCATCGCCTCAATTGCTCTGATTAGAGGAGCAAAAACAAGCCAGGTGTTACCAGGAAATGGTCTAATTAGCACTTACTGCTGACGATTTTTTTCTTTCTTTCTTTCTGCTTTAAATCCTGGACATTTTTTATTCGCTAATCATCTCTCAGTTCAGCCAGCGCAGAGCTGCGCACGATTTACCTTTTGATGTTCACAGAAGAGAACTCTTGAATTTCAAAGAGCCGGCGGGGATTTGGGGGGGATCGAATGCAGAAGCTCGGGTGTAATCAAACCTCATTAGAGGTTATTCTTCCCGCAGGCTTTCCTTCTCTCCTGCCTCCTCCTCCCCCCGCCCTCCCTGGTTGGAGGGCTGGTGCCTGGGTTTGCTGTTTTCTTTGGGACAGTCATATGAGTCATCTCCTCCCACCTTGGTCTGGTGGAGGCTGCAGCCTCTGTGCCCTCTTGGTCCCCCAGCTCCCCACAGGCAGTGGCAGTGGCTCCGGGCTCTTGGCTGGGGTTCCTCCCTCCACCTTATACCAGTTGCCATGGTGAGAATTAAGGCTTCCTAAATAAAGGTAGCTCCAGGCAAAGTGCTCTTCCAGGAGAGTTGTAACCCGCTTGGAAAGAGAGGGTTAGGAGGACACAGGGCTCAGAAGGGTGTCCCCGTGCTCCTACCTGCACCTCTTCTGAACCCCCTCTCCCACACTGGCCGGGCTCTTGGTGTCCCACTGTGGTTGGGGTGACCTGGAAATGTTTCTGAACAGCTCCTGAGTTTGGGGGGTGTTTATGAGACATGTGATCTGGGATCCTGGACCCCAGCTCATGCCCTTTGGCCAGGGATCCACGGCACTGGGGTCAGTAAAGTCCAATTTTAAAAATCACCTGTAATGCACAGAATCATCGCAGTCGCTGCCATGTGCTGTGCAGAATGCTTCGGGTGCGTTTCCTCCGTTAATTCTCTCAGCCCCGGGAAGAGGGTGATGCTGTTATCCACATTTTCTAGATGAGGACAGATTGCTGCACCAAGCAGTAAAGGAACTTGCCTGCGATTACAGAGCTAGAAGTAAGTAGCTGCTGAGCACAGAGTAGCTGTGCACCCAGTGTCCCTCCAGGGAATACTGAGTTCTGGACATTGCCATGTGGAGGGGACAACCGGGTCTGGAAGCGAGAGAAGTCTAGGAAGTGTAGGAGGCAAAGTGCCTGAGGGTCCCAGAGAAGGCAGCAATTGCCACGAAGTAGATGGGGCGCTGTTGGAGAGAAGGGCCGTTGGAACTGGTCCTTGTGGGCACTGCAAGCAGTAGCAGAAAAGGCTCAGATAACAGCAGCAGGCATGGGAGGCGGTGACTCCAGTGGCATGCAGCTGACTTGGGGTACAGAGAGTAAGCAGCTGCCGTGGGACGTGTGTCCGTTTGTCTGTCTGCGCTAGTGAGGAGAGTCACACTTTCAGATCTGTGTATCAGAAACCAAAGCCTGGAGGCCACAAGGAAGACAGCCTGGGCCCAGGCCTTGCTGAGGGGTGGCCTGGCACTGAGGCAGAGGGAATGCTCCTGGGCTCGGGTCGACACAGAAGAGCCTGGTGCTTACGGCATGGACTCAGGAGCCAGACTGCAAAGGTCCGGATGCTAGACCTGCTCGGGGCTGCTGCCGTGAGCCAGAAAGAAGAGGCTCAGCTGGGTGGGAGGCACAAGGGGCGAGAGTGCTTGGAGCAACATTGTCTAACAGAGCCAGCCCATCTTTTTGCTGATTAGATGCGCTGTTTCTGGGAGATGGACGGGGTGTGGAAGGTGTCCCCTGGACTTCCGTCTAGGTGGATGAGCGGAGGAGGGTGGCATTGTCTAAGACACACAGGACAGACCAGCAGTGTGACTGCACCAGCCCCTGGGTGACTGTGAGTTTTCATTTCTCAGATGCAACGAGGTGTATTTAAGCCTCGGGCTAATTTGTGCATTTTGCCGTGAGGAGTCATAATGACTCTCCTCTCTCCTTCTCGCAGCATATTGAACCGCACCCCTATGCACCTGATCCAGGAGATCATTCTAGTGGATGACTTCAGCAGTGACCGTGAGTAACATCTCCCACTGGCTCCCGAGGCCCTGGGGAACAGGCAGAGGGGACGCCGCTGGTCCCCTGGGTGTGGAGGACCGTGAGCGTTCACGCTAGGCCTCAGGAAGGAGGATGACCTTACACTTGAGGCTCCTCCAGCTGCGAGCCTTTGAGGACCGAACCAGCTACATTTAGTAGATTTTTTTTTGTTTTGGGTTGATGTGAGTGTATGTCAGTGAGTGCAAGCACATGTGTGCAAGCACATGTCCACATGGGATTGTATGTGTATTTGCATGTGGATGACAGTGTATTCACATGGGGATGTTGTGGGTATGTACGCATGTCTGTACATACATGCATGTGTGCATGTAAACATATGTGTGAACATGTGTGCATTCCTGTGTGGCTGCATACCTTGTGTCCCTGTCCCTTAACCTGATTCCTAGACATGAGAAGAGACACCAGCCCTTCAACGAGTCAGTGCTGGGACCCAAGCCCAGAAGCAATGCCCATCATTAGACACTTGTGGTTTGCGTGCTGCGTTCCTCTGCCAGTCTGAACTGAGGCTGCTGTGCCCTCACCCTGTCATTCCCCTGGGAGACCTCGGCAGGCCTTGTCTTGGGGAATCTCCCATGGGACATCTTATTACCTGGCCATGACACAGCGAGCAGCCCCCAACCTTCACACCCACTGTTCATCACCATTTCCTACTTCATGTGCCCCTGGACTGGCAAAGCACCTGGGTGCCAGTCATATCCACACCCCAGATCCGCTTTCCCCATAGAAAGCACAGGGAGGTGTCCAGACGTCCGTGTGTTGAGTCTGAAAGGCACGGCACTCACAGTGGCACTGTCAGGATCCAAGTGTTGGTGGTGTCCCACCTCCTCCTCTGAGAGCCTGAGTGCAGCTGCATGCCGGGAACCACATCCTGGTGGAATCACATCCCTGGGTGTTGTACCTGGAGAAACAGGGTAGCCACCAGGGACAGCACAAAGTCTTGGGAGACCAGAGGCCATTCTCACTAGCACACTCATGTCTCAAGTGTAACGTGCATCCTCAGAACCGGGGGGTTGTGCATGAGTCCCTAGGTAGTCAGAGCCGACCCTGAGTTCTAGGACTCGATACTCTACTCTCCCTTCCCCAGCAAGGAAGGTCTGGGCGGTAGGGAGACACTAGCTTGGGTAGCCTGACATCAAGGCAGCAGGGACTGCAACTGGACTCCCGGAGAAGCAGAAAAGCCTAGTGGTTAGAGTGTAGACTCAGGGGCCAGTCTGCTAAGGTTCAAATCCTAGACTTAAGGCTTCCATCCTGGCTGCGTGCCCTGAGCAAATCCTTGTCTCTCAAGTGGAGATGCTAATATCTATATGACTTACATAAGGATTAGCTGTGTTAACACATCAGGAGCACTTAGAACAGTGCATGCCTCAAGGAAGCCTGCATGCGTCTCTTCTGTTCCTCTCAGGAGTCCAGAGCCAAGCCGAGAAGGTTGACAGACTAAAGAAAGTGAAACCAAAGTGGAGGCCCAGGTAGAGGCCAGGCCAGGCCCAAGGTCCTGGCTGGCTCAAGAAGCGATGCAGCAGCAGGCAGGCTGGGGGACACAACACGCAGAGCAAGTGCCCAGCCGGGGTCTCTCGCCCCAAAGGGTAGAGGCTGACCCTGCCTGTGTAATGAAGACACCCTGGGCAGGTCACTTCACAAAGTCCAAAGTCCATCTCATCTGTTCCTGGCCTCCCAGCACTGGTCACCAGCCCACCCAGGGGAACTGGACTCTGGTCTCATGCTTTTAATGGCCCACAGCCAAGGAGAAGTGTCCCCAGGTAACCAAACCAAGATTTCCCACCCAGAATGGTTTCAGACAATATTCAAGTCCCACCGCGTACTGTCCCGTTCCACTGAAGAGGCCTGGTTGAGGCCATCCTGCCTGACGGGGTTGCCATGTGTGGCAATAGCAGGGACCCGTCAGCTCCATCCACAGCCCAGGAACACCTAGGTGTGGGGCCCGGGTTTGGTTGTTGGACATGGGGAGCTGGGGCAGGGCTGCCTTCTGACCACGCAGCACGCCACAGTCGCGTCCCCGCAGCGCACTGAGCTGTCACCCCCTGTCTTCACAGCTGATGACTGCAACCAGCTCATCAAGTTGCCCAAGGTGAAATGCTTACGCAACAATGAGCGGCAAGGTGAGCCTGGCTGTGGGTGTCCGGGGGCTTGGGTCCAGCAGGGGGTAGGGGTGGTGCTGGGTGGCCTCGTTGCATCGTGACTTGCTTGGTCACCTGCCCCTGGCTGCAGGTCTGGTCCGGTCCCGGATCCGGGGCGCTGATATCGCCCAGGGTGCCACCCTGACTTTCCTGGACAGCCACTGTGAGGTGAACAAGGACTGGCTCCAGCCCCTGTTGCACAGGGTCAAAGAGGTGAGTGAGGCCGAGGAGCAGAACAGGACTTCCTACCCCCACTTTCTTCCAAGCCTCTCACACTCCTGACATGACATACGCTCCCCCAAGTCTTTGGAGGGGGTGGGTGGGACAGATTACTGTGCCCATTTTGTAGATGAAGGAGCTAAGGTGCTGAGGCCTGCCCATGGTCAGCGGGCAGTCAGTGGTGGAGCAGCGCCTGCAAGTGTTTGTTGAACCTCAGCTGTCACCCACAGCAGGCCTGCAAGTGACAAGCGAGAGCTGCTCGGGTCTGTTTTCACCGGGCAGCAGAAGGTTCCAGAAAGGGGATCCTCATGAGTGTCTTTGACAGGAAGGAGGCTGTGGGATTAACCAGGCTTCATCACCCAGTTCCTGTGTGCCTGTGTCTTCCACCCACACGTGACTCTCACCCAAAAGCCCCCACGCTAAGCCGGCAGGGTGGGTGCTGAGAGACCCAGAGCGCGAGCCTCTGTTTACCCTGAAGTTACTCTGGAATTCTGCACATCACTTCTCTGCGTGTCACAGTGTCTCCCCTGGAAAGGGACAAATCATCAGCTTTCTTACTACCACTGTATATTCCGCAGCTGCTCCCTTTCTGATCTGTAGAGTGACAGCAGGTTGCAGATGCCAGCGCCAGCGACTAGCACTTGCTCTGCCAGCCAGTCTTCCCGAGCTGGGGACTTCTACACGGGTCTGGGAAGTAGGAGTCAGGTGTTTCTAACATGCCCATTTCACAGCAGTCTCCAGAGAATTCTTGAACTCGGTCTGATATTCGTTAGGCCTCGCCACCACGGCATCTTCCTGGAGCTGGGGTTATTATTTCCTGCTCACTCCTCATGGTAGTTTCCCTTCCTGTGTGATGGTGACAGCTCGGGAGCACGAGAGAACCCAGTGCGTGAGCGGCTTGGAAGGCCACTGGGAGCTCCTTCCAGGATGGGTGCGTTCACAGGGTGCTTACATGGGGGCCGAGACATGGGAGCCCGGCAGTGACCATTTTCCCCAAGGTAGGGGAGAGGGGGCTCACTCACTTTTCATTGTTTAGGAAACCCCCATCTCTAAGGAGGTCCTGGCTGGCAGATGCCTGGAGAAACAGTTCTGAGCAGACCATCAGTGGAAGGGCTGCGCCCATTGCCAACGGAACTTCTGTTGTGCCCTCCCACTGTGCTCAGGGCCACAGCCCCGGCTGGCTCCCTAACCCAACACTCTAACAAAGCTGGCTGCCCCTTACCCCTGTACATGCCCCGCCAGGCCCTTCCTGCCCCTGATGCTCTCCCCTCCTCTCCACAAAGCCCCTCCTCTTTAGGGCATCTCCCAAGTCTCCCCTCCTCCAGGAAGCCTTTCCTGACTGCACGGCCAGCTAGGATCACTCCCATTGGTAATTGCTCTCTTGGCTTCCCATTTTCCCCTCCAGGTTTGGTTCTTTATGTCCTCTAACAGGTGGCCACTCTGCCTGATAAAGAGTAGGTGCTCAGTGTTTATAAATAACCAGAAGCAACCATTTGCAACGGGAAGGCGATAAAGCTGGAACAGGGAGGAAAGTAGGTTCCCTCCCTGCCCCACCGTTCACTCTCAGGCATTCACTGAACACCTCGGCTGAGCAGTCCCGCGAGTCGGGACTGCCCCAGTGCCAGCAGATGTGCAGCCACCACCCTGCCTGGATTAAACAGAAATCCTAGGTGGTGGTGGGGGGAGGGGGCAGACAGCAGCGAGAGGTGGAGGAGGTGGCAGAATCAGAAGCCAGATGAAAGAAGCGGGAATCTTTAGCTGGGCAGAGGGCGGCGGCATTGGAGGCAGCCAGGACCTTACACAGAAGAGACAAGGTGCTCCCTGCTCGCTGGGATCACGGATGGGTGTGATGGCAGACCTTTTGGTGGGGGTGCAGGGGACAGAGGAGGCTGGGCCCTGTCTTCTCTGTCACCGAAGTCGTCCCTGGCCGTGGAGGCAAGGCCATCGCAGACATGGTGGAAAACACAGAGGAGTGGAATGCAAACAGTGCCAGCACGCTGCGGTGGGAAGATGCGCTCCGTCCACACACCTTACCACTGCGGCTCTTTTGCTCTTTGCAAAAAATGCCTTTTTATGTCATTGTCGTGGACATTTGCTGAGCCGTGTTTCCAGGGCAATTTGCCCCAGGACCCCAATGGCAGGTGTGTTGCTGTGTACCCTGATGGACAGGCAGCTCTTCTCCCACTGTCCCAGGCACAGTTCAGTGCCCACCCCACCTCCAGGCCCCCAGGTTGCTGGCCAGGCACCAGGAGCTGAGGTTCGTGATGTTGGGGGCTGCCAGGCCAGGGGGCGGCCAGAGCTCAGATCTGACCCCATGACCACACCAGGCCTCTCTGGGGGCAACCACCGGGGCAGTGCACTCAGCCCCAGCAGTGCCGGCCCTTAGACTAACTCTGTGTGTATGTGTATTATAAAAGGAACTTAACCCGGTGTGCCATTGGAGCCATCTGAGGGGGCAATACAAAGACTTTCATCTGTGCACAGGGCTGCGTAACCCTCACCACAGTCTCCTCGTGAAACAGTTCTTTTCCCCAAGAGGAGCCCCCGTACCCGTTAGCAGCCGTCTCTCATTCCCCTTCCTGTTCCCTCGCCAGCAGCCGCTCATCTGCTCCTGTGACACAGATTTGCCTCTTCTCTGTGTTTTGTAGAAATGGTCTGACATGTGGCCTCTGACCCTGGCTTCCTTCACTTGGCATATTTTTTAGCTTCATCCACAGCACGGCAGGTATTGGTATTCCTTTTCTTGGCCATATAACGTTCCTGTTTGGTTTACTTATCCATCCATTGATGGACATGTAGGTTGTCCCTACATGTTTCCCTTTTTTTGCTATTGTGACAACCCTGCTATAGGGATTCAAGTACAAGTTCCAGTTTGAGTATCTGCTTCACAAACTTTGGTGTGTGCATCAAGCAGTGTTGTTGCCGGGTCATATGGCGATTCATGTTCATCATGTTGGGGACCCCCCCCCCACACACAGAGAAACAGAGTTGATTCCTGGGAGGTGTGCTGAGTGAGCCTGGCTCTTTAGACAGCCTTAATGAACCTGCAAAACTGCTTCCTTCCCAGTCACTCCTCGTCCATCTCAGTCTCCTGAAAAAGGCTGTCATTTCTGCATCCATAGCCAGCCTGGCCTGCTGGTGAGGTGAAGCCTTCATCTCCTCCGTCCCCAGTGCGAGTCTGCCCACACCTGTCTGCCTTCCTCATGTGAGCTCCTCTTCTGGGAGTCGTTTGGCCCCAAGACAGAGCTCAGCCTCCTACGCTTAGCTCCTCGGTCCTCACCACTGTCTGAGCCAGAGACTCCATAGCACAGAGATTATTCAGACTTACCCCAGGGCTGCAGAGGCCTGTATGGAGACCCCAGCTTTTGGGCTGATGTGGGCCGGTCGCTCAGGGACACAAGCCTCTTGGGATGGGGACCGTGAGCACGTGCCAGCCCGCGTTTCTGCATGTCTTTGTACATGTCTTGTCTCCGAGTCCGGCATGATGTGATCTTGTGAGTGGAAATGGAAATGTTAAGCTGTAATTGGAATTGGGGATTTTCAGAAATAGCAAGAGATAAGAGAGGCTGGGCTTGAGCCGTCATGAGCTGTCCTCAGCTGGTGTTTCCCACGTTGAAAGCTTCCCCGATTTGTCTTCTCTTCCTCCAGTTACAGGATGATACTTGAAACAAGCATTGCCATTTTTTTCAACATAGGTTTCTCTTTTTTTTCCCTTCCGCATCTATATATTTCTCTAGTAAGAAAAAGAGTTTAGAAATCTCAATCCCTGTAGCTTTTAGTAAATTTGTAAAAATAATAGCTTACATATTCTTCAATGCCTACCTACCTACGTACCTGCTCTCCTTGTTCCTCACAGGAGCCCCACTCAAAAGGCAGATCTAGGGCCAGCGCTGCGGCGCAGGGGGTTAAGCCACAGCAACACTGGCAAGCCATTGTCAGAGCTCTGGTTCAAGAGCTCCACTTCTCATCCGGCTCCCTGCTTATGACCTGGGAGGAGCAGCAGAGGAGGATGGCCCAAGTATCTGAGCCCCTGCCACCCATGTATGTGGGAGACCCTAACAGAGCACCACCTGCTGCTCCTTGAGCCTAAGTGTGGCGCTGGCGGTAAAGATGCATCCTTCAATACCTGCAGGCAGGTGCTGGGAGTGCTGCAGTGCAGGACTGGGAGTCCCTCAGTGCCTGAGTCTCCAGTTCAGCCACAGTTGACTCTCGTGTCTGTTGCCAACGTCAACACAGCATCCTCAGAGCGAGTTAACAGATGTTCTATTTTACCCAATGCCGGATTAAAGCCTGCTGGGCGAGACTGGGGGATACAAAATGGAACAAAAACCAACCCCCAGGTGGCTCAGAGAGGTCCTGTCCTGGCTTCAATGGCTCATGCATAAACTCTCCTGTATCTCCCTTTCAAGGTCAAGGTGCCACACAGCACTTAACCCCAAAGGGCCCTCGCCGATTGTCTGGTGTCCGTGACTCCCAGCTGGGCAGATGTCACCACTAAGTTGTGACAGGACTAGCAGAAGGACAACAGCCCTGGGGGCAGTGCCTGTGGGTGCTCTCTGGGGAAGTCTGCACTGAGGTAAACGGTCAGCAGGTTATTTTGTTTTTCAGTTTTTAAATGGAGGAAAGATTAAAAAAAAAGGGGGGGGGATTGTGTCCCTGAGCCCACCCCCAGGTTCAGTCATTTGCTGAAGCTCTGACTGCGGTCCAGCTGTTACAGGCGTGGTTACAGTTAGTACAGAGGGAGGATGCAGATGCAAGTCTGCAGTGGGAGGGGAGCCTGGGGAGAGTCCTGGGTGCCAGTTGGCAGTCTCTCCTTCTCTCTCTCTCTCCCTCTCCCTCTGTCTCTCTCGGTGGTGTGGTGTGAATAGCGCTTGCTTGTAGCAAGGGTGTGTATACAGCAGCACACGGTGGTATCACTAGTTATTGGAGGCTGGTCGCACGGACAGGGCTGACCACCCTCATGGTCTCCATGGCCCTCTAGAGGTCAAGTTGAGTTGACTTCACCCTCCAGTGAAGGCCAAGGCTCCCACGTAAGCAAGGACACTTTCAGGCCTTCCAAGGGCCTATGGATTACCTCCCAGCAGCTGTGCAGGGTCCACAAAGGACCTGGTGCCACCACAGGAGCCCCCGGCTCAGCACACGAGGGCAAAGCAAAGACCACAAGTCTCCCCGAAGAAGAGGCCTCTGAGTTTCTGAGGACAAATCATAATTCAAGGGACGAGAACAGTCCTGGGTGTGTGTGTGTGTGTGTGTGTGTGTGTGCCTGCAGTGTGTATCTACGCACAGACACACCATGACAGCAGTCCGGGAGGACCCTCAGAGGAGCTGCGGCAGCTGGGCAGGTGCAGGGCTGACAGCGAATGAAGCATCTGTGACGTCTCGGCGGCAGGAGCGATGCATTGGAAATGAGCATTGCTTTCCTTGCGGCTCGGTTGGTCTTCAGAGGCACTGTGACTGTCAGAATGAGTCACATGTGGGAGGCTGAGGGCCACAGTACGTCTGTGAACTAAAAATCAGCACACGGTGAATCGAGCTTGCAAGAAGAAGGCAGCCTCATTTAGGGGGAGAGACTGAAGCAGGAAATGGAGTGGCTTCAAGGAGAAGCAGAGGTGCCTGCCCATGTGGCCAGCAGGTGGTTTGTGCCGAGGACAGAAGAGCCATCTGGCCTGGCTGCTGGACTCCCACGGGGCTCTCGAAGAGTCTCTGGGTTCCCATTTCATTAGTAGTACCAGGGGCAGCCAGATTTTCTCTATCACATGCCAAGTGCAAGGTGCTCACCCAGGGTTAGAAAATTTGAAAAAAGAAGGGGGGGGGGTTGTGCAATTGCTTGCTGGCCCCCAAGAACTGGTGACTGGTTTACGTATTTTGAGAATGTTCCCTGGATGATTTTGATTTAGCCAGGGTGGCCTGGAGGAAGCAGCAAGTGTTGGAAAAGGTACAGGCAGGCCTGTTTGGGGCTGGCTTTTTTAATCGGCGTGTGGTGATTGTGCATATTGGTGGGTATTGTGTGATCTTTCAATACAGGCATACAATGTGTAATGATCAAGTCGGGGCAATTAGCACATCCATCATCTGAAGCATTTGTCATGTCTTTGTGTTGGGTGCATTCGCAATCCTCTCTTCTAGCTATTTTGAAACATATAATAGAGTGTTGGGGACTGCGTGCGGCCTACTGTGTGAGCCGTGGAAGGCTTGGGCGCATTCATCCGTTCTAGCTATTCTGGGACCCGCTATCCAACCTCGCTCTGTCCTCCCTCCCCTCTTGCTATCCCAGCCTCTGGGACCGGCTACTCTGCTGGAACAGAGACTGCATGTTCTCACTCCTGTGTGGAACGAGCCTGTTTCTGAAGGTTTGGGGGTGCCGTGCCAAGTTTATTTGTTCCTTTTCTTAGAGGCAGTTGGAGTGTTTAGCAGCTGAGTGGCAGGGCCATTTTGAGGTGTTGGAAAGACAGCTGTGGCAGCCCCATGTCGGATGAAAAGAGAAGAGGATGGGGTGGGTTTGATGGATCCATTGCAGTGCCCCAGAAGAGGCAGGATGGATTGGAAAGGGCTCTTAGAGTTGGAACCAGCAGAGCCAGATCCGTTTGATGGGCAGGGTGGAGTTTCTGAATTTAATGCTGGGGCTTGATGGGGGGTGGGGGGGCATGTGGTGAGCTGTTAAATAAGGAACTCAGGGGAAGGAGCGTATTTGGGGAGAAGATGATGCAGCCACCATTTGTAGGGCTGAGTGAAATCCACGAGGAGTTGGCAAATGGCATGTTGGATCCGAAGTTGGAAGTGAGGAAGGATGTTGGGCTGGAGGTACCGGTGCATCTGTGCACAGCGGGCAGCTGACGTTAGAGCTCTCCAGAGCTGCCCCTTGTCAGCTTGGGCAGGAACCGTGGGTCTGGATGCTCTCAGAGGTTCCCACTGTGGGTGTGTGGCTGTGCTTCTGGGCCTGCAGGCTGGGGTCACCATCCCAGCTGACAGCCTCCTCGGCCTCCTGGAGCCCCACTGGTGTCTGAACCCTCTCCTCTATTCCCCTTCCTGGGTGTGCAACAGCCCCCGCCTGCGGCCACTGTAACCCCACCAACTGTTGGATGGCCACGGTGCTGAGTTGCCCCCAGCAGGCCAGGCCAGGCCGCTAGCACCTGGGACACTGGAACCCGAGAAGTCCCAGCACCCCATGCCCCTGTTAGCAGTGACAGCATTCAGAGCCAGAGATGAAGGGGCCTGGTCAGGGCCACAGAGGCCATCTCTGCACCTCCAGGACAAGGCCCTGGCATGCTCCCTGGGTCCCCTGCAGGCTCCGCATCCCAGCTGAGCCAGGGCCCACTCTGTTCCAGGACTACACGCGGGTGGTGTGCCCCGTGATCGACATCATCAACCTGGACACCTTCAACTACATCGAGTCGGCCTCGGAGCTCAGAGGCGGTGAGTGGGGCTCACACCCCCTCTTCTTCCCAGGAAGCACTTGCTCTCCCTCTTAGTCACTGGGGAGGGAGGGGAGTGAGAAAAACTCTGAGTGCTTTTTCTGGAACTTCCGGCCCTGTGTTTTCTTGGGGCCGTATTTGCCATTACGGGGAGAAAGCTGCCCATTCTTAGGCAGATCTCTGCTTGACTCCAAAGGGTTCTGGGCTTTTCTGGGACCTGAGCCTCATTTGGGACTGATGGGAAACCCCTGTAGCTGTGAACCACACCCACCCCCCAACTCCAGGCCAACCAAAGTTTAGGAGGAGGTAGGAGGTGGGAGGGCTTCCCTGGCTAATTTAACTCAAAGGTCGTGAGGTCGGTGAAGTCCTCATAAAGAGGGTGGATCAGCAGTGGCGTCTTGTGTTTGCTGTTTGAGGCATGTGAATCGTCCATGGCCCAAGCACCAGGCTGCAGTGGTGACCCAGTCCAAGGGCCAAGTTAAGGTTCTCACACCTGCAGGCGGAAGAAATCTAAGCTTTTGCAAAATGTCTTGTTCTGCTGGAGGTGCCGATGTCACACCACTCACCTGTTACGTAATTCACTCCAGCTTGGCCCTTGCCAGTGGACATGAGTGAGGGGTTGAGCACACCCCTCCCCGCTCCAAGGGCAGCTCTCGAAGCTCCAGTTCTAGATTGGGCTCACCAGGGCCTGAGAATGTAAGGCAAATAAGGATTCCCCTGGTTATGTGGGGCCAACTGTTTCTGCCCCTTCAGCATCGGGCTCCATCCTCCCATGGAGATCGACCACAGCTCTCTGCTCAGGGCCCAGTGTTGCTCCCCCAGGCCCCTTGGAGAGGCAGGTAAACTGGAGGCCTGTCCCAGCCCTCCTGCTTATGCTTTCCTGGGGCTCAGGGCCAGGGGCCGCTCCATAATTGTCCAGCCGCTGTGTCGGGGTCCCGCACCCTTTGCCTCTCATTCTCAAAGGCCACCCAGCAAGGAGGCAGCAGGGAAAGAGAAGGAAGCTGAAGAATGGAACTTCCGCTCCCTGCTGCTATCAGCCCAGGGGTCACCTGCAGTCCCTGGGGAGGCAGCTTTCCCAGGACCTGGTTCTAGAAAAGGTGCAGAAGGAGCAAGTTTTATGGGCACTTTGAGAAAGCAAATCAACTGGGATGCTGTGTTACAGGGTTTGACTGGAGCCTCCACTTCCACTGGGAGCAGCTGTCCCCAGAGCAGAAGGCGCGGCGCCTGGACCCCACTGAGCCCATTCGGTAAGGAGGAGGGGCCGGAACACGGGTGAGGTGGGCAGGTGCGTCCCTTGATGCTCCCTGCCATCACGTGGCACAGGACGCATCTCACATTTGGAGCTCCACGGATCGGGCAGAGAGGAACAGAGCCCTGTGCTAGGTCATCTCCACTCCTGCTCTTATCTTAGAAGGTTTCTGCCCTCTTGGAGACTTTTGTCTAAGTGGCTGGGGGCCTAGTAGAGACTTTAGCTGAGGCGTAGACAACCCAACTTGTCTGCTGTCACAACATTCCATGATGTTCTTGTGCTTCCTGCTAACGCTGGACGTCCAAGAGGGTCCCCTTTGGGCCTCTGGTGAAGGAAATGACAGTCCTTTGGGGCCAGGAGCCACTGAGTCTTGGCTGGCAGGATTCAGCCCAGAAAGGTTGAGTGGACACTGCCGGTGCTGTCGCAGGCATGGCCACTGCTATGTATTAAGCACATCTGCTGTCCTCTGTGGGAGAACATGCCTGTGGCATGAACCCTGGGCCATCGTGCTCTGGATGGCCTTGTCCTCATCCACTCTCTCACTGTGACCCACAGTGTGTGACAGCGAGCTGTGGCCTGGGTCCAGGCCCAACTGAGGCCTGGTGTAGCATAGAGAGCATAGTGGTCCTCAGTGGGGAGATGTCCTATCTCAAGCTGCGAGGTGAACACCCCAGGCCCCTTGGGAATCTCCAAGCTAAAGCACGTCTTTCCTCCAGGGATGGGGGTGGGGCTGAGGGAGGAGTGGCAGGAAGATGAAAAGTACCCTAGAAACCTAGATGAGAAGGCCGCTGGCCTGAGCTGTCTCTGTCTTGGGACTCTGGGATGCCCATAATGGTTCAAGGGCATCCTTGTCTCTGGTGCCTGCCATGGAGAGCATGCTCCATCATTGTTGTTGAACTCCCTTAAGTCAGAGTGAGATCCAGAGGGGCTATGACAGGACCCAGGGCAGAGGCTGGTGGGGCTGGGGGCTGGGGAGACTCTGCAGGCCCCAAGAACAAGTGGGTTCTGAGCAAGTCTCGGCCCCCATGGGAGGTGTGATGGTGAGTGAGTTTGCCCATCTGCAAGGTGAGGTTTATAATCAAAGCAAACACCCTGGAGCAGGGTTTTGTCTTAGGTCACTATAAAGTGTGCTGGCCCCTCTGAAGAGGGGCAGAAACAGGAGGGAAATGACCCTGAGGTCTGGGTTCCAGGGTTTCAGAGTGGTCTCCCTCCTCTAATGGATCCATCGCTCCCTCCCTTCCTCTCACTCTCTCTTCCCTCCTTCCCTCCCTTCCTTCCAAATGCAAGGACCCCGGTCATAGCTGGAGGGCTCTTTGTGATCGACAAAGCCTGGTTCGATTACCTGGGGAAGTACGACACAGACATGGACATCTGGGGTGGTGAGAACTTCGGTGAGTCCCTGTCCTGTGTGTCCTGGCCTAGACCTCTTGATGTGCCCTGCAGGCCAGGGAAGGGCCCCCTGTGTCCTTGGCCCCCATAGAGAGCTGCTGGAGAGTCACAGGTGCCTGGGAGGGGGTGAGTGAGTCACTCCTTTGGGGGAGGGCTGGGTGGGGCTCCCGAGCAGTGGCAGTTGTTGCTGGGGTTAGCCAAGGCAGCTTCTGCATGGGGCTGCACGGGGCTGAGGCCCTGGGGAGTGTGCCCAGACACACTGTTAGGGGCAGGGCAGGGGGTTGGGGCCAGCTGCAGAAGCCAGGGAGACCAAGGAGGAGCTCCAAACCTGGGGGGCTGGAGCAGGTGTGATTGAACCAGGAGCATCAGACTTTGGAATTTGGGTCTGGAAGGAGGCTGCAGAGAGACTGAGGCAGGGGAAGGTGAGAGGCAGCTGTAACCTGCACTGGCATCCCTGGGTTGCCATAGGCAGCACAGCGAGCCCTGGGGTAGCGAGCAGAGTCTGGGTTAATTGCTGCGGAAACCCTGGTGGATCTTGCCCTTTTCTTCCAGTGAGGCAGAGGGGGCTGTTTCCTGGGGCCCCAGCCAGGCCAGCAGGTGGCTGAGTCTGGCCACCATGGCAAAGGGCTGAGGTCAAACAGCAGCATTGGAAAGCTGGTGACACTAAGTGACCCTCCTCCCCTTTATGTGGGAAAGTGTCACTTTGGAATGGTAACCCTCGTCCTGGGGGTTGCCGTGTGTCTGTTGAAGTGAGTACATAAAAGCCTGACCCTGCGTGCTGGACGTGGTCAGGCCTGGTCTCCTGTCGGCAGGGGGACCTCAGAGAGCCCCAGAGTGTAGGCTGCACCAGGGCAGAGAGCGTGGTCTGTGTTGTTCTTGGCTGTCCTCAGGGCTTTGCACGTGTAGTGCCTGCCATGTGGGAGACCCATAGTAGTGCGTTTTGGAGTGAATGGATCACAGTGGAGTAAGAGGGAGGGTCCTGTGGTGCCAAGGACTCCCCTTCCCCGGGCACCAGGGAACGTGTGCAAAGTGGGCTCCCTGCACCCTGGATGGGCCAACACAGTGACGCTCAGGGCTCCTATGGGCACTGGGCTGCGGTCCCGGGCACTGGCGCCGCCAGCTTTTCCTCCTCTCCCTGTCTCCAGCGTGCTTTATGGCTTCTTCCTCAATCACTAAGAATTATTTCCTGGAAATTTATGACTTCTGGCCTGACCCACAGCATCTGTTCACCCAAAGTGGGCCTTGTAGAGAAATTCATCAGAAAAGTTCTGCCCAGACTGGAAGTTCAGCAAACCAAACAGAAACCCCAGCACCCACTCGTCACACCAAGTTCCTGCCCCAGGAGTCCGTCCCCAGGGGCCTCACTGGACATGACAGAGGCCCTTGGTGTGGGGTTCCAGCCTGTGTCTGCCTGCACCAGCACAGGTAGACCCAGAGCCAGATAAACCTTTGCAGTCTCCATGGGACAAGGAGTTCTCTTGCTGGACAGAGCCCACATATGCCCTGGTGATCACGGCACCCCCTGGCCAGTAGCGAGTCCCAGGCTGTCTCTGGGCCAGCTGCTGGATCCTCTGTGCAGCACTTTTGATGGACAGCTGTCATCCAGTCCATGCCCAGATAAATGCACTCACCATTTCACAGTTCAGCAGTGCACCTGTTGAGAACTTGTGTGTGTGTGAGAGATAATGTATTTTTGTGTGTGTATTTAAAAAAAAAAGTTTGAAGGAATGTATTAATACATTAGATTCTAAGGGTCACAGCAAATGTGTGTTAGTTACTATAACACAATTTTCATGCTAATGTGATATAAAATAATACAGAGAACAGATTGAATGTGGTTCATAGACAAGATTCTAAGAATATAATGATGCTTCCCTCCCTCCTTTCGTGTCTCTCTCTTTTTAGTTTTTGAGATAATATTTTTAATTTACATTATAGTCAAAGGCTCAATGGTCCACTAAATAAAGAATTCAACCAGTAAAAAGGAAAAAGACCGTAGTTCAGCAGGAATATAGGCAAGGGCTATAAACAATAATCAAATGAAAAGATGTGCATTTTACTCATATGTAAATTTTAAAATAATCGCTGATCAAGAAAACTAGGGTAGTATATCATTCTTAACTATTGGTTGGACAAAGACGAAACAAAGTTTGACAAACTGTGTTTGCAGCAATACTGACACACACAGCCATTTTTAAAATTTATTCTTATTTTTATTTTTAAACTTTAGCCATTGAGAGCATTTTTGTGGAATTGTTAGGGCATTCTTTAAGTTAAAGGCTGACTTCCTGCAGCGTCCGTCAGTCGGGGCTCATTCTGCCTGCTCGTGCCTCCATGTAGTGATCCCATTTGAGCCAAGGCAGCGTGTTAGCCGCAACCACGGAGCTCTCTGGCCCGGCCCACCAGTAGCTTTCCCTTAGAGCAGGGGTCACACACAGCTGCTCACGTCAAGTAGCCATCCTGCCTCTGGTGCTTCCAAGTCCTTTGCTGGGACAAGCGCTGATTTGAACAGAAAAGCTGGGACTGGGTGCTGGGGTGGGACGGGAAGGACATCTCACGGTCCATCCCAAAGTGTGTTGTTTTTTTTTTGACAGGCAGAGTGGACAGTGAGAGAGAGAGAGAGAGAGACAGAGAGAAAGGTCTTCCTTTACCATTGGTTCACCCTCCAATGGCCGCTGCGGCCGGCACACTGTGCTGATCCGAAGGCAGGAGTCAGGTGCTTCCTCCTGGTCTCCCATGGGGTGCAGGGCCCAAGCACTTGGGCCATCCTCCACTGCACTCCCGGGCCACAGCAGAGAGCTGGCCTGGAAGAGGAGCAACCAGGACAGAATCCAGAGCCCTTTCCAGGACTAGAACCCGGTGTGCCGGCACCGCAGGTGGAAGATTAGCCTATTGAGCTGTGGCACCGGCCCCCAAAGTGTTTTAAACCACGAGGAAGCCCGGTAGGCAGCTCTCCCAGGGAGCGCTCCCTTTTCTCCCATCCCAGCCTCCTGTGGCATTATAGCCACGACAGCCCTTACAAAGCTGTTTCCGAATTTGCTTTTCTTAAGCGTTGTTCATGCCAGAAGATTCAGTGGCTTTCCCGCGGTGGATGCATCTGTCCCACGGACAGCGTCTCCTCTATGGGTTGGGATGGACCCTGGGGCTCCTGAGTAGGTGAAGGGGGGAATTGGAAAGAAGTCCCATGTAATGATCATGGGTGTGCTGGGGGTATGTGAGCGACGTTTCAACTGCAAGGGACAGACAGTGCTGAGCAGTGAAGGAAGCTGCCTGTTGGTGCAGAAATCCAGGTCCTGGGGTGCAACAGTGGGGTCTCGCTGCCCCTTACATCACAAAGTCCTGAAGATGTCCCCTTGCTGTCACTCACACCCATCACCTTTTCTCCATCCCCTCCAATTCCCTCCTAAGCCGTCTACCCCATCAAGGCTGCCACCCCCACTGCTATTGCTGCCCAAGAGGCCCACCTGAAACACCGCCTCCCCACCCCTCCTCAGCCTGGGTCCACAGTGCCCTCCTCCTGTCCTAGGCAGGAGGCCCAGTCCTCAGATGGGTTCCCCCTTCCTGCTTCCTGGGGTCCTGCCTCTAGCCTTCAGTGCAGGTGTACTGACGGGGCCTGCCACCCTTCCCAGATGTGCCCACCCTCAGCAAGGCCGCACCCCACTTCCATGCCTTGTGCTGATCCCAGGGCGAGGGCAGCTCTGGGACTGGGACGCCTTCCAGTCTCCCACCTGCCCGCCTCTCGCTCGCTCTGTGCCCCTTCTCCCACATTGCACTGAGCCCTCTTCTGTATTTGTAACCTGTCAGTGCCTGCCGGCCTGCCCTACCTCCTGCTCCTTAGAGGCACTGCAGTCAGGCAATGTCTTATTCTTGGGGGCCCAGAACAGGAGAAACTGCTTGCCAAACGCCTGTTCCAAAAGCAAGAGACTGAACAGGAAAGGGAGTCAGGCTGGGAAGTCAGGCTGTTGCTATACACAGAGGATCGGGTCCAGGACCCCCACATAGAGCAACGCTGCAGCTGCTCCAGTCCCTTATGTGAGATGGTGTAGCATTTGCATCCTCCCGTGTCCTCTAAATCATCACTAGATTACTTACGATACTATCTAAGTGCTACATGAATGGGGTATTATTTCCATGCAAACTTGGTTGACTCCCAGGATGCAGAATCCATGGGTACAGAGGACCAACCTTATGTGAGGCTCTGTTTACAGCAGGTGCCATTGCATTAAATGGGACCACGTTTAAGGGTTCCCATTAAACTTGAGATTAATAATAGTAACAGCAGGTGGAGGCATCATTCCCTTCCTGAGAGGTACAATTTCTGGGTGTTCTAGACGTGTGTGTATTTTTACACACAGGTGCTTGCCCTAGTGGCTAAGAGGCCAGATGGGATTCCCGTACCTTAGGTCGAAGTGCCTGGGCTCCTATTCCAGTTCTTCTCCACTCCTGGGCCCAAATTCCTGCTGACACAGACACTGGGAGGCAGCAAGTGATGCCTCAAGTAGTTGGGTCCCTGCCACTCATGTGGAAACCCAGACTGAGTTCCTGGTTCTTGGCTCCAGACTAGCCCAGCCCTAGCCTTTGGAAAGCGAACCAGTAGATAGGGTGAAAGGACCTCCGTCTCCCCTCTTTCTTCTCCCCTCTTTCCCTGTCTGTCTCTTAAACAAAAACACAGTACACAAGATTGTTGGCCAGGGCAACCACACCAGGCTCAGTCCCATGCTGCCCTCGCCCTGCCCCTTCTTGTTTATTTGTTAGAAGCAGCTGCTGATGGATTGGCTGCAGTGGTCATGTGAAAGCCATGCCAGGCCTTAATAGACACACACGCACACACACACTCACACACACTCACACACTCACACCCCTGACCCTGGTGAGATCATTTCCTTATAGTATTTCTAAGATGAGCCCAGTAGTGGTGCTAATTACATCCACAGTTCAGCGTGTGAGCAGGCTGTAGAGAAACATGGCTCTTCTCTTAGACTATTTTTTTTCAGAAGTTAATTTGCATTAAAATTGGATGCTTAAACTCCAATTTACCTAACACCGGATACATGTAATCTAGCTACTTACTTTGAACTGCATCTCAGTTTTAGCTTTTGGTCTTTAGAGAGAGAAGGATTCTGTTACCCAGTAAGAAGTGTGTGTGTGTGTGTGTGTGTGTAGGTGGTGGGGATATGAGGATGCATGGAGGCCTTGGCACATGCAGGAAAGGAGAATATGGGATTCCTGAATTTAGCATGGGGGATTTCCAACGCACAGCAGGTGCACAGACAGTGATGGAAGGAGAGAGATGAGGTGGGGCTCAGAGAGAAATCACAACCACCCACCACCCGCAGCATGCAGTCTGGGGCACCAGGCTAGGCCAGGCTTGAGGGGTGTGTGTGTGTGGTGGGAGGGACTTTGCAGATATGATTTGAAGTTAAAAGACTACACAGAATTAGCCAAGCCCATCCAGCGTAGTCAAGCAAGCCCTTACAGCCAGCGAGCTTTCTCAGCCAGAGGCAGAAGGAAGGGGAAGTCAGAAGGTTGGGAAGCCTGAGCCTTTGCTGTTTTGGAGGTGGAGGGAGCGGCATGGAGGCAGCTGAGAGGCCCCAGGCCAACAGCCAGCAAAGAGGAGGGAGCCTCAGTCCAGTAACCCCAAGGAACCGAGTTCTGCCAAAGCCTGAAAACGGATTCATCCTCAGAGCCTCCAGAAAGCAACACAAGCCTGCTGCCCTTAGATTTCAGCCCTGAAGGGTGGGACCACCCACCCCTACCCACACCCACCCACCACTGATTCATACATGTCACAGGACAGTTGTATCTATCAGTTAGATGATGCAGGTGCCTCTGCCCCACCAGAGCTGGCTGCCTTCTCCTTTAGGCAACATGTGAGCAGCATTTGTACAAGGACAACTGTGTCTGACCTGCTGGGATAGCTTAGCCCCCACACTTTCTCATTTGGCCTCACTCCGTCCGTGCTTAGGGGCTCAGCATTAGGGAGATGGCCCCATCCTAGAAGCAGCCAAGTCTGCCAACAAGTCGTCCCTTCCCCAAATGGAGGAGAATAAGCTGAAGCTGCCCACAGCTCTGGGCCTCATCTGAGCCGCTCTGCACAGCCTCCGAGCCCAGGCAAGGTCCCTCAAGGTCATCCTTTCCAGCCGCCCCAAGCTCCCTGACTCGGCTGAGTCCCACTGGACATTGGCTGCTCATTTCTCACAGGGCATCTAACTGCCACCCTGCACTTGCAGTCACATGGCCACTGGTGACCAGGCCATGCCTATGGCTAAGGCTTGTCAACAGACCCAGCCTGGACTGTTCCAGATGTTGGCGCGACGCAGCGTCACTCACAACTTCAAGACCGACTCTGTTAGGCCGATAAGATGTTTGCTACTCAGGTTCATGCACCTAGGAAAGAATAGTAACAGAGTTTGCACACAGGCCCAGTGGGAACTAGGAAGGGGAAGGTAAAATCCCTGTTGCACATACGTATGTGAGGACCTAGGAATGACAGCAGGCAGCAGCCAGGTGAGTGTCTATGACTTGTTGCCCACCACCGTCCTCTGTCCTCTGTTCTCAATAGCTTGAACTTGGCCAGAGATAGAATGGATAACACTGCTGCATGTACAATACACATGCCACATACCAGGCCTGAGGGAGCTGCAGAAGGTTCATGGAACATGTATCTAGAGGAAAAAACTGTGCATGAATTTCACAATACGGTTTTGCTCCCAAGTGAACTTACATTTTAATTTCATTTTTTAAAGATTTATTTATTTATTTATTTATTTGAAAGACAGAGTTACAGAGAAAGAAAGAGAGAGGTCTTCCTTCTGCTGGTTCATTCCCCTAAATGGCTGCAATGGCTGGAGCTATGCTGATCCAAAGCCAGGAGCCAGGAGCTTCTTCCTGGTCTCTCATGTGGGTGCAGGGGCCCAAAGAATTGGGCCATCTTCTTCTGCTTTCCCAGGCCACAGCAGAGAGCTGGATAGGAAGTGGAGCAGCCCATATGGGATGCTGGCACTGTAGGTGATGCCTTTACCTGCTGTGCTACAGTGCCAGCCCCTAATTCTGTTTTTCTTATTGAATTTTTTGAAGTCACCTCTTTGGAAGCTGCATCCGAAGCAGAGTCCAGGGCACAGAGCAGTCCCCGTGTGGAATGTGGCCCTCTGCCTTTGTTCAGGCACCAGGCTGTCAGGTGGAACTGGAGCCTTTGCCATCAGGAAAGAGCAGTGGTATAGGAGTTGCTGTGGTTTGCTTCCCAAGGAAAAGGCTGCCCCTAGGCCTGAGTTGCTGTGCACTGGCCATGGGCTTGCCAGGTCTGATGAAGGGCAGGGGCCTTAAGAGGGCCGGTCCCAAACACCGGTGGGCTGATGCGGAGCTGGAAGGCAAGAGCAGGGAATGGAGGGTGGGAGGGTTGCGTGCTCTCAAATGGTAATGTGAAATTTGAAGATCCCAAGAAGGTTGCGGTGCTTCCACTGGGGGATACCCACACGTCTTCCTGCCTGGAATTCAGAGTGGCTTTGGGTGTGCCTGATGTTCATCCCCAGGAACAGTGTGCAGGCACAGACTCCGCGGGAAACCCCCTGTGGGCTCCTCACCCAGAATCTTCAGCTCCTTCTCTGCAGAGGTGATGGCTCTGCAGGGGCTGCAGCCTTGGAGTGTGGGGCTCCGGCTGTACCTGGAAGGCTCTCCGCCTCCCACCTGTCTTGTAATGGCCCCTTCTGCATGAGCCCATGGATCAGAATTCCCATGCAGGCTTTTAGCACATGCCTGCGAACCGCCAGGCTGGGCTCGCGGACCTGGGAGAACGCGATTATTCTGCTGATGTCAGGGCTGTACTCTGTGTCCTGGGTGTTAGCACCTATGAATCTTCCCCCTAATTGGAGAACTCTACCCTGCGCCCCCAGCCTGCCCCCTGGGCTCCGGCAGCCGTGTGACAGCCATTGTCCAGCCACGTGCCTCCATAACATCTGTATGAACATCTGGAACCGGAGGAGGGAACCTCCAGCTCGTCACAGGCCGCAGGTGTGTTTGGGCTGCAGCAGGTGGCCTGCAGGAGAACTAAGACGGGTGTTTTCAGGGTGGGGTGAGTGAGTTGACAAGGTGGAAATGTGACAGCTGGGCAGAGTGGGTCACTCTTGTTCATCCGTGAGTGCCTTGACGTCTGTATCGGTATCTGTAGCTGCGCTGGGCAGCAGGAGGTGCTGGCTGTTGAGGCTGGGTGGTGTCAGAGCAAAAGCGTGCCTTTTGTGGTGGAGAGATGAGCATGGGTTCCCAGCTGCTGGCTACCGGGGTGGGCGGGGGAGAACCTCAGTAACCCCTGAGCAGGGCAGTTAGGAGGGTTAATAAGTTAACACCTGAGCAAGAACTGAACAACGCTGGGCCTGGGGGGTCAGTGCAGGGGCGCTTCCCACCCATGCCTAACGCTGGCGGAACTGGCCATAGTCTCAAGTTCTGCGCTAAAGCAGCAGACACAGAAGAATGAGGAGGAGGAAGGATGGATTCAGTGGAGGAGAGGCAGCAGGGCTACCGCGGGCCGTGGGTTGAGGCTGAAAGGAGTGGACGACATCTGGGGAGAGCTGGGCTGCTAGGGTGGAGGTGAGTCCTCAGCAGGGAGTGAACTCTGGGGCCTAAGGAGGAAGCCGTGGCAGGAGGACAGAGGCAGAACCTCGGGGTGAAGCAGGAGCAGAAGGAAGGCGAAGGGAACTGGGGCCAGGGGACGGCGCTGCGCAAGTCGGGTCCTGGATGTGATTGTGGTGGAGGTGAGAGGTCCGCGGACCCAGACAGAAGCAAATGGCTGGGCCAGGGGAGCCCAGGGACAGAAATGGCTTGCAGAGGGTGGAGAGGAGGGCGGAGTCCCGGGTCTGGGGAATTTGCCTTGCAAATGAGCAGGTGAAGCTGTGTCTCCTTTGAATACCTGGAAAGAAAAAGACTGTGGCTGAAAGGCAGGCATGTCTTTGGAAAGAAGCTGGCCCGCAGTGTGCAGGTTGTATGTTGTATCTGGGAAGCAAGGCCTCCATCTCCGGTGTCGGGGGGTGAGGGTGCTCCCTTTTGGGTGGGAGAATGGATCCTGTTTGCAGTCCCTGCAGAGGGCCCTCTTCCAAGTCCCTCCCCTCAGGTCTCTCTCCAGGTGCTCACTGCTGGGAGTGTGTGTGTTGGTGGGGAGGGGTGCCAGGTGCTGACTGCTGAGAGAGAGAGAGAGAGAGAGTGTGTAGGGGGGGAGTTGGCTGAACCACTCCTCGCTCAGTGACTCATGCAAACACATGACTGAGGGCCTACTCCCTCCACTCCAGGGACCTTACAGAGTCAGAGTCTCAAATGTTACATCCACAGATTCCAAGTGTCTCCGGAGGTAGAGCAGACGATGGGAAGAAAGGAACAGTGGATTGTTAAGAAGTCACCAGGGCACAGGAGGGGGCTGCACTCTGGGGTCCCTGGTTGTACACTGGCTGCAGAGTGTGTCTCAATGCCCACTTCGGATTCCCTTCCCACTTAGGGCTTGCACCATCTTTCTCAAAAGTCCATCGTGGTTTGGTGCTGACAGTAGTCCTGTGGCGTATTTTTATGATCTGTGTTTGACATACGGGGCATCGAGCCTCAAGGAGCTGAAGCGGGTTTCCAGGGCTGCAGCCAATAGGTCACTGCAGACTCCGGCCTACTGAGCCCAAAGCCAGGCCCTTCTCTTTTCTTTCCCTTCTGGCCATCATTTTGCTGCCGCTGTGAGAGAAGTCCTTTCTTCCTGCTCCAGTCCCCGAGGCCCCCACTCTGAGGGGAACCTGAGCTTGCTGGGAAGGACCTGCAGCAGGTGCATGGGAGTGATGGAGTGAGGGGAGTGGGGGGAGAAAGAGCCCAGGCCAGCGACTGAGCAGCTTTTGCAGGGAGACAGGCAAAGGGGCAGAGGGGGAGGGCAAGGGTGGCTGAGGACAGGTGAGTGAGAGTAGCTGAGGGTCGCTCTGAAGAAGCCGAGCCTAGGCACAGGCTTGGAGCTTGGAGAGGGAGAGCAGGAGGTGGAAGGGACAGCAGATGAGTGCTGACAGGTGCAGGGCAGGCCCTGGAGTACCCACATCCTCCTCATCTGCCCGTGGACACCTGCTCTGCCTCCACATGCCCGCACGGAGGCCACCACCCCTGTGACTTCGCATGCGCCAGCTGTCTTCATGCTTGCACTTGCCTTGACAGGCATGGGCCAGGCAGGGACACCCACAGGTCGGAAGCTGCCTTTCCCACCAGTGGTCCACCCAGGAGGGAGAGGGAAGGGAGGGGGTGTGCACCTTGGTGCAGTCAGGAGGGCGGTACATCATCTGTAGGGAATTTAAAAGCTGTAAGAAAATGGTCTGAAGTCATTCTGCTTTGTAATAACGCCAGGTGCAGGCAGTTCTGAACAGTGGTGAGTTCTCCCCCATCCTGTGGGGAGCAACTCGGACTAGACTGTTACTGGAATTAAGACTTATTCTATGCATCTGCTCTCCCACAATATGGCGCTGGGAGAGGAGGAAACAGCTTCTACACAGCTGCCTCCAGTTCAACCAATAAACTGCAGGACCTGCTCCTGATTGGAGGAGAGCAGCGTACTCGGCATGTGGGTAGCAGAGCTGGGATTGGTGGAAGAGGACTATAAAGGAAGAGAGAGATGACATGCACCAGGAACATCTATCTGAAGGAACACCTGTGCAGCCCCCGAGAGAGCCAGCCGGCGGTGTGCCGCTCCCCTGCGGAAGTGGGGAAAGTGGCCAGGGGGAACCGCCCTTCCACGGAGGTGGAAGGGTTGGTAGCCAACCCGGGAAGAACCAGCAGCAAACCCGGGGAGGGCCGAGCAGACAAAAGAACAGCGCAGGGTCCTGTGTCGTTCCTCCACGAAGAGGGGGAGCGACACGTCCCCCTTGGCTGGCCATGGTTGCATCCTCGCCATGTAGTTTGCTAGCCTGTCGCATGGTGTAGGACCAGCATCTGGGCCCAGACAGTTTTGAAAGTTTTCTTCTGCTGTCAGATGAAATTCCTTCCTCATCCGTCCTGGTTCTAACCCTCTGGGGTTGTAGGGAACGTGTCTAATCCATCTTCCACGCTGGAATTTTCAGCATGTTCACAAGCAACTCTCTTCTTGCCCCCAAGGCTTCCCTTTTCCAGGCCAGATCATCCCAGGACACTGCCTCTCCTGGCCCCCACCCCCTGCCTACATTACCCTCCAAGGTGTTAGGAACGGCCCATTTTACTTACAGAGACACTGAGGCCATCCAGCCTTGGCACCCACATTCTGTCTATGTGACATCTCAGCCAGTGCACCCTGGGCCTGGAGCAAGGGGCTCCCTGGCGCCTGGTGCCTCCAAGCAGGTGGGGCAGGAGTGGGAAGTAACAGCAGGGGCGTGGCTGTCTTGCAGAAATCTCCTTCCGAGTGTGGATGTGCAGGGGCAGCCTGGAGATCATCCCGTGCAGCCGAGTGGGGCATGTCTTCCGGAAGAAGCACCCGTATGCGTTCCCCAATGGAAACACCAACACGTACATAAAGTAAGTGCACGCCAGGGGCTCGGCCTGCGTGGACTGCAGCAAGGTGGCCATGGCCCGGGCTCACAGCCATCCCTGGTGCTCAGTGAGGTGGCCCAAGTGTCTGGATGCACGGGAGCTGCACTTCTGCTCGCTGGACTCTGCCTGGGTTGGGGAGTCCAGGTTGACGTGCCCAGCATTAGGGCTAAGGCCAAGGCTTCCTCAGTGCCCCCCACCCCGAGGCCTCAGGGGGTTCCACACTGACCAAGGGTGTATGGAGTTCCTGGTCGACGCCATCCTGCAGGGCCGGGCTCCAGCAGCTGTGAAAGTTGGGGAGGAGTGGTCGTTTTTACCCAAGTGCCCAGTGCCCCAGAGGGATGCAGGCCAGGACAGGTGCTGAGGCCTTGGTCTGCTCTCCTACCTGCAGATAGCCCCAGATAGCCAGGACTCAGTGACCAAGGGCATGCAACTGCCTGCCCCCTGCCTCCCTTTGTGTCCCTTTCTCCTTCCCTTGAGCTCTCTCCACTTTTTCTCTTCTCCTTCCAAAACCATTCATGCCCATCCCTTTCTCCTTTGCGTCTTCTTTCCCCGCAGCTCCTCTCCCTCTCCCTGATCCTCTCATTGTCTGATAGCTCGCTCCTCCTCCTGGCTCCTCACCTCTGCCTTTTTCCTCTGCTGTGTGGTCCGAAAATCAGCAGGGCAGGGAGCCGTGGGGAAACAAAGCAGGGCTGCCTTAGCTCCCCGGGTTTCAGAAAGTAAAGGTAAGCTGGGGGCAGTGGCTGTGCTGGAGCCACGTGCCTGCCTGGGGCTCCAGACACTTGTGATCTTGGAGACTGCCACTCATGGACCTTTGGTGGGTAGAGAGACGTGGCCCAGATCCGCTCAGCGGGATCCAGTTTGCTGATGGTGAGATCAGTGTGAGGCCCTGTGAGCTGCCTCCCCTGCCCACAAACCAGGCTGCCTGTGCCTCTGTCATTTCAGCCCTGCTGCTTGGGAGGGCTCACCACACAGCTCCAGGGAATACCCCTGCTCCAAAACAGATCTAGAATCTGCAAGAGCAGCCCCTTGTAGTTAGATCCCAAGTTCACGTCCATGGGCCTCCCAGGTGCTGCTGCTGCTGGGGCCCCAACCCCCTGCTTGTGTTCCAGTACCTTTTCTCATTGCTCAGGGGCCCTTCCCAGCACCTCTGAGCCCCTGACTGCTCAAGGATGACATTCTCAGTGTCTGTCTCCTTTTCTTTAACCTTTGGGGTCAGACTCAGAGCCAATGCTTGATTAAAACAACTCAGAGCTGGCCAAAGGTCTGGAAGAGATGGCTTGATTACTTAATCCTGTACACCTGTGCCGAGCTAATTGCACAGCCTGCGGGGAGACCATGCATGTGCTGATTTTCCACCTGGAGAGCTGGAACCTTAGCGCCTGAGAAGCCAGGGCAGGAGCCCCAGCGGGGTGAAAAGCAGGTGGTCGCACAGGCGCTGCCTTGCACGCAGGGTTGCTGGCAGCCAAGGGATGTGCCCACCTCACCTGGTTCTTATCTCCTGCCAGTTTCTGGCGTGATTTCTCTTGTCTGTGCCTTCTGGGGAAAGGTTTGTTATTCAAAGCATCCTGTGTCTCGGGGGAGAAAGCCCGTTTGGAAGCCAGAGTGGGTCCTGGCTGCACTCGGCATCCTTGGAGCAGTGGTGTCACTGGCCCAAAGCAGTCGTGTGTGTTGGAGCTGGAAGGGCCACGGTTCCTTGCCGACAGCTCCTTCGTCTGCCTCGCCCAGGAACACCAAGCGGACGGCGGAAGTGTGGATGGATGACTACAAACAGTACTACTATGCCGCCCGGCCCTTCGCCCTGGAGAGGCCCTTTGGCAAGTGAGTGTCCGTCCTGGGGTTCAGTGGGGCGGGGAGACTGAAAGGCACCCAGGCTGTAGGCTGAGGGTCTGAGCTACTGGCCCTGAGCTGCGGCCATCTCTTCTTCTTAGCCCCTAGCACTCCAGCCCACTTCTGTGTGCAGGTCTTCTTGCCACTCTTGTAGAAATTTCTGGCAACAGGGGCTGCCAGCTCTGTAGGCACTCTGAGCTGTGCTGTGTCTAGTGCACTCACCTTCCCAGCTTCGTACAGAAAGATGGGATGTGGGTGAGGCAGCCTGAGCCCCTCGGTGCAGGGTCCCTTCCCCTGCTCTCAGTCACCCATGCCCAAGCCCCCTCCTCCTGTGGTTCTCCCCGGGATGGCTCTGCTTGGGTTTCCGGGGGTAAGAAGATGGGGAGAGGAGTGATTACTGAGAAGGAGATACCTTTGCAGAAGGCACCTCATTCCTCCTCCTCAGACTCAGAAATGGGACCAATTCCCCCTGTTTGATAAGGAGGCTGAGGCGTCTACAGGTGGAGGCCCTTGCCCCAGATTGCACAGTTTTGCAAGAGGCAGGTGCACACTCAAATCGTACCTTTTTGATTCCTAAACTAGATGACCTGGCACTCCATACCCTAGAGCTGTTTGGAGTTAATAAAAAATAGAGGTTGAGTTTGCAGGTGCAGGATCATTTATGTTTCTTCGGGGGGCTTTTTGTCATACCAATGTCGCTCACTGCTTGTGATACAGAGGCTGTTGAGCAGATTTTTTGAAAAAATTTTTTGCAGCTTAAGCGTCATAGGTTGAGGCCATCCCTGTGTGGGAGGCTTAAATTAGAACCAAAATGATTTCACCTTGGAGAGCCTAAGCCCACCCCATCCCTGCAGCCCCACTTGGGGCCTTGCCTCTCATCCCTTGTCAGTCAGATCCTCTGGCCCACTGTCCAGGCCCACCCCAAACCCCTTCCCTCCTTCCATCCCCCTGGTCCCTCTCCAGCTGGGATCCCACTCTCTTGCTTGAAAGCAGAGCTCTCTCCAGATCCTCCACCTCTTTGTCCATCTATTAACACCCTCTCCTCTCCCCACAAAGGCTTCTCAGCCCTGGACAAACCTGACTTTGCACCTCTTCCTCTCCTGCACGCAGGCTGCTGTTCAGTACTGGAAATACCAGGTAGTGCCACTTCCAGTGCCCCGTGGCCATCAGCCTCCTCAGGGCACCCCCTGGCCTTGCTACCCACCCCAATCCACCCCAGCCCCAGCCTTCCGATGAAGCAGGCGCCAACCTGCCCGGTAGGTCCACTGCTGCATCTGCGCCATCCTTCTTGGTCCCTGGTCTCCCAGGACAGGCTGTGCTTGCTGTGCGCCAGGCCAGCCCTCCACCTGTACTCCAGATGCGCCATTCAATCCTGCGCTCATTCATAAATCAGCATTTTATTGAGTTCCTGCTGCCTGGATTCATCTCCTCCTGGCGCGGGGCTTCTCAAACTTTAATGTACACACGGCTCTCCCGGGGATCCTGTCAAAATGCAGACTCTGACTCCAGAGGTCTGTGTTGCTAATAAGCTCCCAGGTGATGTGACGCTGGTGCGAGAAGGTCCCCCGGCTGGTCAGCTTCTAGAACCTCTGGGGGAGTGTCCTCGCCCTTCCCCCAGGGAGTTCACTGACCTGCTCCAGGCACTGGCTGGGGCTGTAGAATTTGTAAGAGACCCTCACCCGGTGATTGTCTTGTTCAGAGGAGCATGGGCACGTAGTCCCCCAGGTGCCCCCCCCCCCCCGACCCCATCTCTTTTCTGCTGCATCATTCTGTGAGCAGCAACTGCCCCAGCCTGGCCCAGCTATGACTCCCTGGCACCCCCAGCTGTCCCCATGAGCATGAAGAGGTGATGCCTCCCCCACTGTTCCCTTCTGCTGAGCCCCTGCCCCTGGCTTTCCTTCCCCTGCCAGGCTCCACCTTTGGGGTCCTGTCTGGGGGCTCAGTCTCCTCTTCCAGTCCTCACAGGGTGGTCTGTTAGAGGCCCTCTGCTCACCATACGTCCTCCCCGGCACTCGAGGCCACCTCTGTGCTGCTGGCATAGAAACATCTCAGTTTCTAACCTGGACCTCTTCCTCTGAGTTCCAGGACTTATGTTCAGGAATCAGCTGACCACCCCCACCTGGATGTCCTCCAGGAGCTTCCATCTCAACGAGTCCCAAACAGAACTCATGGAGCCTGCTCCTAACCCTGCTTCTTATCCCACATTCCCCACCACCTTGCACCCCTTGCACCCCATTGCCCAGGATGTCAGCTTGACTCCTCCTGCTCGCTCTCCTCTCCCTGCCCCGTGCAGTCACTGTCCTGTGACACCGACTCACTGTGCACCAAGCATCCTGATGCTGACCATTTGGCCTCGTAGAAAGCTGCCCTCCTCCCTGGCCCTGGGGAGCACATAGTCAGGGGGTGTGGCTGGTGCTGGCTGCAAGCCCTGGAGCCACCCTGGGGGTGAGGCTGAGGGAGGGGCACCCTGGCAGGAGGAAGTGAGACTGGGGGAGAGGAGGCAGGGCCAGTTCCCTCTGCCTGCCTGGGAATGGCAAGGTGGGCGCTGTTGCTTAGGTACAGGTGGTGGGACGTGGAGAGCATGACAGGGTCTTTTCCTACTCCCACTTCCCCGTTTGAGCAGCACTGGGGTTTCCACAGCCACAGGGCCCTGCCCCCTGAGCCCAGCTCTGACCCATCCCACCATTCCCACTAGGTGGCGCTCTGCTCAGAACACATCCATTCCATCACTGTGCCTCGGGACCCCTGAGGGTCTGTACAGTCTGTGTCCCTGCTCTGCCAGGCCCTTTCCCCTCTCCCCTACCCCTGCCCACCACATCTATTGTGGGATTCCAAGTGCAGCTCTCCAGGCACAACTTCTCTCATTTCCTGCTGATCTTGGTTTGCTCCCCTGTGCCCCTGCCCCGCCTGCCCCCTGGTTTGTCAAGATTGATGTGTGCCCCTCCTTCCAGATGCCAGTGTGACCATTACCATGTGAAGCGCCCTGCTCCCAACATGCAAGGACACCCCCCCCCTGGTGTCCCACAGCCCACACGGACCCCTCTGTGGCCCAGGGGGGCTGGGATGGTTTGTTCCATTGCCTTCTCCCACCGTCTGGAAGCTTTGCAGCGCCTCCCATCCAGGGCACACGGCCTGACACATGCCAGCTGTCCTGGGGATGATCTTTGCAGAACAAATCCCACCCATGCCCCCAGCCAGCTGAAGAAGAGCGCTCTGAGGCTGGGGCCTGGGCCACAGTTTATCAGCTGCAGAGAGACTGGGAGGAGGCCCACCCAGAGCCCCGATGGTGAATTATTAACCACACAGCAAGTGTTCTCGCCACTTTGCTTTTAATGAAAAGTTAAAAACACTCCCAAAGTCCATTTTCAGCCCTTGATGTCTTTGCTACAGTGCTGTGAGGTTCCACTGAGGGTTTCCGTAGCTCTGCCTGCAGCCATGGGAATCTCCTCCTGGTCCGTTTTCCCAGCACCCGCTGGAGAGACATGGAGGAGACGTGTGGGTGTGGGTGGTGCCTTGTGCTCTCTGTCCCCAGCCTCTGACAGCCTTGCTTTGTCTCCCCTCCCTCCCCCCCAGCATACGGAGCAGAGTGATGCTGAGGGCCAATCTGCAATGCCAGGACTTCAAGTGGTACCTGGAGAACGTCTACCCGGAGCTCAGGTACGCCCCCTGCTGGAGCCTCTGCTGGCTGCAAGGACAGCGTGGCACAGGGAGAGGGCTTTGCGTGGCAGTCTGCGGAGGCCTCCTCATCCCTGATGCCAGACAGGATGGATTGTACTGAAGCCGGGACAGGATGGGTGGCATGTAGCTGGTGGCGGTTTCTCAGCTACCAGGTCTGAGCCCCAGGTTGCAGCCCAAAAGCATAGGCTCACTGACCCTGGCTCTGCCCACCCCCGTGGACCCTGGGCCCTGCCATTCACACAGCACCGCCCGCCCCTTCCCTCCAGGATCCCCAAGGATTCCTCCATCCTGAAGGGCAGCATCCGGCAGAGGCACAAGTGCTTGGCGTCTCAGAAGCAGAACAACCAAGGGAGCCCAAACTTGAAGCTGAGGCCCTGTGTCAAGTTCAAAGGCGAGGAAAGCAAGGCCCAGGTACAGTAGCCGTGAGCCCCGCAGGGAGGAGATGGCTGCGTTGCTCAGTCTGTGTCGCCTGCTCTATGTGCCCTCACGTGCCTCATGACCCCAGGTCAGCAGGAGGGAGCCCACCTGCGCCTAGGCTTCCGTGTTCTCAGAATTCCTCCAAAGGGGGGCATAAGAACTGTGCATTCAGTCAGCAGCAGGGGAATGAGCTGTTCTTGGTGGCAGTAACAGTGTGGGCTGGGTCAGGCAGGGCTGGTGGCACAGCCACCTCCCACCAGCATGACGTGCAAGGGAAGAGACGCCTGTGCTGGGCAGTACTGCCCCGGGGTCCAAAGGCCTACCCTGTGGGCCTCCCAGGGCCGACCAGACCACCAGCATCTGCAGCCCCATCTCAGGGCAGGGTCATCGCGCCACCCCATGCCCCCTCCCCCAGAGGTCCCTGGCTCCGCCTCGGCCTCTCCTGCTTCCCCCAAGTCCACAGCACCATTGTGAACCTTCTCAGAAGACTCTCCTGGACCCACCCACAGGGGCTCCCCCCACTCCACCCCCCACCACGTGCTCTCTGGTTTGAGGCCAGAACTGCTCTTGCCAAGGTCACTGACAAATTCACAGCTCGCCTCCACCTCTGGAGCCTTGGCCCGCTGAACACACTACAGCACGCCCATCGTGTGACCTCCTCCTGGCTCCCGTGGCTCCCTGGCCCCCATTCCCCTGCATTCTGGTTCTTTCCATCACTCTCATCCCCTGTGGTGGCTGCTTGCCAAGGTCCATGGTTTGCAGTTCTTTTCCCTGTGAACGGTCTCCTGGAGACTTTCTCCATGCTTCCCGCTTTGATAATCTCTTTCTTTTTAAGATTTATTTTATTTATTTGAAAAGCAAAGTTACAGAGAGCCAGAGAGAGGAAGGAAGGGGAGGAGGGAGGGAGGGAAGTGGGAGAAAGGGAGAGAGAGAGGGAGGAAGGGAGAGAGACAGACACAGAGGAGAGAGCTTCCATCCTTTGGTTCATTCCCCAGGTGGCCACAACTGCCAGGGCTGGCCCAGGATGAAGCCAGGAGCCTAGAACTCCATTCAGGTCTCCCACGTGGCTGGCAGGACCCACGTACTTGGGCCATCTTCTGTTGCCTTCCCAGGTACATTAACAGGGAGCTGGATTAGAAGTGGAACACCTGGGACTTGAACCGGCACCCAGATGGGATGCTAGCATCAGAGGTTGCGTCTTGACCTGCTGTGCCACAAGGCCGGCCCCTCCTCTGTTCATTGATTCATCAACTTTGTATCTTCATCCATCCACAACTCAGTCAGTCAGTCATTCAACAAACACTTCTCTGCCAGCTGTGCAGATTGGAGATGAAAGGCTAGGCGGCAGGCCTCACTGGGCCTGAGGCAGGTGCAAATGAGTGAGTGACACAGTGATGGCAGCTCAGTCCTGGGCGGAGCTTCCTCTGGGGTGCTGCTGGAGCACCCCTAGATGGCATCGGCTCACACACGAGGAACAGGGAAGTCTTCCTTCCCTGACAGAGCTGGGTGGTCCCTGGTGTGCAGCTGCGTTGCCCACCTGGGCACTCTCTCAGGCAGACTCTCCGTGGTTCACCTGCACAGATG
The DNA here is from genome assembly GCF_964237555.1 of Oryctolagus cuniculus. Lineage (NCBI taxonomy): Eukaryota > Metazoa > Chordata > Mammalia > Lagomorpha > Leporidae > Oryctolagus > Oryctolagus cuniculus. The sequence goes on from NC_091433.1 coordinate 171,693,262, forward strand.
GCTGCGGGTGCCGGTTGGACAGCAGCCAACCCCTCACGCCCCAACAGCCCACCTGTTCCCTCCATGTGACCACCTCCTCTAGGCTTGTGCTCCCACCTTTGCAAGTCCCGTCTCATCTGTCCTCGAAAGAGCTGTTTGCAGGCCCTGGCTGTGTTCGCCTCTTGTCTGATCCGTGTTCCTCAGCTTCAGCACTGAGGGCACGTGGGGCCATGTGCTTCTTTGCCGCGGGGCTGCCCTGCATCTTGTGGGCTGTCCAGCAGCACCGTGGCCTCTGCCCATGGACACCTGGAGCACCTGCCGCCTCCTCCCACACCTTGTACAACCAAAGATGTCTCCCAACGCTCCCTCTGGGGCCAGGACCTCTGTGTTGGGCACCATTGGCTTAGGCTGTGGTGCAGTTCCCAGCTGATCCTCCCATGCTCCAGCCCCTGCCTCTCAGCCCCCACTTCTCAGCCCCTGTTTTGCATGTCATCTCCAAAGCACTGCTCCCAACCTTCCATGGCTCCCCATTGTCCACCACCACAATCCAGGCCGCCTGGCTCTGGCTCGCGTGGCTTTCCAGGAATTTTCTCTGGGCTGTAGCAGGCCAGGGAAAAGGGAAGGTAGCCCAGGTGTGGATTTTGCCCCAGGTGCAGCTGGCTTGAGTGGCATTTTGTGAAGTGTTGTGGTTGATGACGCTCATCCTGCTTTCTTAGTCCATGTGTGAACAGTGCCCATGGGGATCCCAACAGCCATGTGCTGTCTCCCTGCTTTCCTGGGACAGGAGTCGGCGTGGCCTGTGCCCAGCGATGCATGGGCTTTTCAGGCTCTTGCTGTCTTTGGCTGCCTGAGAAAGTGGGAGGAAGGAGCCTTGGGCTCTAGTGGTCTCCGAGTCATGTGTGTGTGTGGGATGCCCCCTGCAGCACTGCCTCACGCGCTCCCTTCTTCCAGTGTCCCCTCTGCCTTCGTCCATGTCTGCCTGCTTCCCCACAGCTTTGGCTAACAGTAGGTCATGACAGAGGTCTCTCCTCTTAACCCTGCTCCACTCACCACCTCCCCACTGTGTCCTGTCTGTTCCACCTGCCTCCTGGCCGGGCCCGAGGGAGTCACATCCATCCCCCCCCCCACACACACACATGCACAACACCATGCAGCCCTCGGCCCCTGTTCTGTCTTGAAGGTCCTATCAGGGAAGTGACAACAGAGCCCCATGAGGCAGGTAGTACTATCACGCCCATCTTACAGGTGGTGAAACCAAGGCTCAAAGAGGTTTCACTTACCTGTAAGTGATGAAGACAAGTTTGGAAAGCCTGCCCGCCCTTGGATACACTCTGCTGTTGCGGATGCTGGCAGGATGCTGGCTGGTTCTGGGGCTCTCTTAGGTGGAATCATGGGAGAAGACCCCTGTCCCCGAGATTTCCCTTTGAGGTTGCAAATATTAGGGGCATAGCTCAGCTCCATCTTGACGGGAGAGAGCTAATGAGACCGGGTCCTGCATGGGCAGCTCCCAGAGGCAGCGCCTGTGTCAGGGTCTAGGGTCGGGCAGGCCGGAGGGTAGTCCATCCCCTCCTGACATCTGTGGGCATTGGTGGAAGAATGTGAGGACACCTGGAGCACCTGCCGCCTCCTCCCACACCTCATACAACCAAAGATGTCTCCCAACACTCCCTCTGGGGCCAAGACCTCTGTGTTGGGCACCGTTGGCTTAGGCTGTGGCAGCAGTTCCCACTGATCCTCCCATACTCCAGCCCACGTGCCATGGACTCTGCCCCGGGTCACAGGAACACACACGGCAGCGCTGGCCTCCCGCCTGTGCCTGCAAGCAGCTCTGCCCCACACCGCGAACCCCCAGCCTGTACATCCAAGTGTAGTCACGCCCCTCTAGATGGTCTGAGATGAGATCCACACAGGCCCGAAGTGACCATCGGCCCGGAGCTCGTAGGGTGCTGGATCCAGGAGAGATGACCATCGGCACGGGGCTTGTAGGGTGCTGGACCCAGGAGAAATGAAAAATCAGCGCGGTGCTCGTAGGGTGCTGGACCCGGGAGAGATGACCATCAGCACGGGGCTCGTAGGGTGCTGGATCCAGGGGAGATGACCATCCGCACGGGGCTCGTAGGGTGCTGGGCCTGGGAGATGGGACCTGGAGCATGCACCCTGCCTCCAGCTGGCCGCTCCCTCTGTAGGTGTGAGCCTGAGGCACTGCTGTGCTCATTGTTATAAGGAGGTTGTTTCGTTCCCCAGCTCTGACACCGATGTCAGCCAACTGATGCTCGGGGTGAAACCCGGGAGAAATGCAGCATCCTTTTGTACACATGTGAAGCCCAAGAAGTCACCAGATCAACAAGTTTCCTCTTCATGTTATTGGATTCTCTAGGAAAATATTTGTGAGAGGTCAAGGGAAGGCCGGTGCAACAATTTAGTTCCACCCGATATAAGGAAGGAACGGGCAGGGGTGTGGAGGGAGAGCACTGACTACAAGAATCTTCTTGTGTGCCTCCGCTGTGTCGTGTCCCCAGCAGTTTAGGCTGCTGGCTCATGGGGCAGGAGTGCAGGCAACAGCTTGGCCCCGGAAGGTGGAATGACAATGACAATTCTTCCCCAACCCTGGACTCTCACTCGCACCTCCTCCACTGGCTGTGTGATCTGAGTCTGCAGAGGGACAGGCTGCCAGCCTGGTAGCACCTTCCTCCCTGTGCCTTCTCGGCACAGCCTGGGCATGGAATCCTCACAATGGACACTCCTAGGCGGTTTGCCCAAGGAAGGTCTGAAGGGCTACTGTCTCGCATCTGGGTGGCTGCCCCCAGTCACCATCCTCAGTCATTGGTGTTTGCTAAACAGAGGCCCAGTCTTGGCACATGTGTGTCAGCCCATTTATTCCTGTCAGTGACCCTGTGAGGTTGGCACCCATAGTATCTTCATTTTGCACCTGGGGGAGCTGAGATACAGAGGCTTGGGTCACCTACCCAAGTTCCCGACATTGATAAGCAAGTGAGCCAGGGTTTCAGACCCACCCTGGCCGTCACCCCAGAGCCCCATTGCATGACCCACAAAGAATGTATCGGGTGTGGGGTTTCCATCCCAACATAGGTTACTGAACTCTCGCAGTATGAGAGGAAAGGACAGGAGCAGCCAGAAATAAAGACCCCAAAAGTGAGTGCAGTGAAGGTCCCAACCTTGGGGCCTGGCAGGCCACCCAGCCACCTCTGCTGAGAGGCGTCCAGTGGGGAGAGGCTGAGGTCTGGATCCACACAGCTGCTGAGGCAGCACCCGCACAGCCACTCGATGCAGCTGGGTTGTGGTCAGGGTCTAAGACCATCATGAGGTTGATCCTTCAATGACATAGATGTGTCAGAGGGTGGTGGGCAGACGGTTTGGTTGAACCCAGGCTCGTTCCCTCCAGACAGCTCTGTGGCTTGCACCATGGATGAGCAGAAGAGTTCTGGGGCCAGCTATTGGCCCTGAGTGCTCTCAACTCGAGTCCCATCTTGCTCGAGTCCCAGTTTGCTCCTGGCTTTTCCCAGTGCTGCCATTGACCTGGGACCTCCTGCTTCCATGGAACAGTACCCTCCTCCCAGGGTTGCCATGAGCATTAAGTGGACAGTGGATTTGAGGCACCTGGAACCAGGCCCGATGCTTGCTAGAGTCCCTAACTAACACAATACCAGCGCTGCTGCCTTGTCACCTTCACTCACTGTTCCCCCACACAGAAGAATCTTTGAGCCTGAAACCTGGCAGCATCAGCACATGACACAGCCTCTGGCTTGCTGAAAACACAGCACCCAACTTCTCTCCACGGGCTGACATTTCTCTCGCTCTGCCCAACTGCTTCTCCTTGCCACGTGTCCTAGAAGTACACGGAGCGCTTCAGTCTGAGCCAGGGCCAGGCTCTGGACTAACTGTCTGTTATCCCCCTGTCACTGGACAGAGCAGGTCTTACCAGGACTCCACCCAGGTCGAGCCCGAGAGATGCCAGGGCAGGGCTCAGGTGCATATCCACCAACTCCAGAGCTCTAGGACACGGCTGGGGCTTCTCACCTGACACTGTTGGATTTAGGACCAGACCCTCCTTCGTGGTGGGGCCCATCCTGTGTGTCATAGGATGCTTGGCAGCCTCCCCGGCCCCACCTTCTAGGTGCCAGTCACACACCCACACCCCGATGTAATGGGCTGGCTGAAGGCGAAGTCAGCCCAGCTTTTTTTTTCCTGCTTATCAGTGGAGGGGGCTGGGCCATTGCAAGGCCAGTAGCCCTGCCTGGGCCCCTGACTCATCCTCACGCCTGCCTCATTCTGTTCCCTTTGGTGCGGCTTTCCTCTCTGTTTCTGCATCCAAGGCCACATGGGCAGTGGCTGGGGAGAAGGACACTCCTGGCCCAGCAGCACTGGCCTTCTCCAGGGACGTCCCCTAGTGCAGGTGGCCTTGGGGCTGCCCTGCCTGGGTTTACTCGTCAGGGACCTTCCTCTGCCCTGCCAGACCCTGGGTTACCTTCCACAGGGACCCCTGTGAGTGTCACTTGGGGGTGGGGAGGGACATCCGTCATGGGCTATGCTGTGGCCAGTTCCCCAGATGGAGTGGTCAGCAGAGGGCCCAGCATTCACCGGTCAGGCCCGTTCTGCCTGTCGGTTCCTGATTTCTGAGTCGTCTAATAAATCTCTTCATCGTGGGCTGTTGTGGGAGTTCTGACGGGGGCAGGATAGGACTTAGGACACTGCTGCTTGTTTGTCTCCCCCTCCACTGGCCCCTGTCTGCTGCTGCTCCCCCTCCCTCTTCTCTGCAGAAGTGGCCATAAAGCAGCCTTCTCTGAGAAACAGTGAGGCTCAGCCCCAAGGCTCCCTCCAACCCCAGCCCCCGCCACCCCAGCACAGCAGGGAGCCTCAAGGGCTCCTTCCAGGAGGCATTCCTCCCATCCCCCACTGCCAGTTTCGGAGGCCCCTTGGATATTAACAAAAAAGATGAAATGCCAAAACGGGCTTTCAGAAACTGTGCTCAAGCCATGCTTTTAACTCAGCAAACACAACTCACTGTGTCGTGGCAAAGGCAAACTTACTTTCTTGATGCTCATGTGTGGTTCCCTGCAGGCTGTGTGGTCACGTAAGGGCACGGGAAAGATGAACTGTGTTGTCTTCCCTCATTTGGGGTCACTTTTTATGCCATGGGCCTGCAAGAATGTCTCTGCCAGGCTTGCCCTTGGACTTGGCCTTGGGCCGACTCCCCCTCCCCATTCTCCCTTCCCCCCACTCCCTTTCACTCTGTCTCCCCCTCCCCTCCCCCTCTCTCCCTTCCTCTCCTCCTGCCCCTTTCAGCTCTAGGAGTACCATGGGGCCACACCCAGGGCCCAGTCCCTCTTCTATATCACACCCAGATAGCTAGGGCCTCACTTCAGGGCCTGAGTCAATCTCATCCCTGGTTCTATCCTCCCTGAGTAGACTGAGTCCCTAGTACATATCCCTGGGCCCTAGGGGGACCATTTAGAGGGGCATGACTGAGCCTGGCTATGCAGGCTGGGGTTTCCAGGGATCACACAGAAGCCAGCATTGTTGGGTGTGACCCTGTGGCCTGATGTGGAACCCTTGGTATGGGGGCCTCCACTCACCCTCATAGCCCAATTCCCAGAGATGTCAGAGAGTGACATCTGGTAACGTTCCCAGGCAGGCCAGAGAGTGGCCTGTCCCACCCCAGACCCTGACAAATGGTAAGTTGGGGGTGACTATGGCCTTTGCATGCCTTTTCTTTTGCAAACTGCCAATGAAGGAGACTGTCTCAGAGGCCCTGTCCTGTCCTGTCACAGCCGAGCTGATGCATGGTTTTAATATTTACAACCTTCAAGAGGACCCTCAGGGCCAGGCATCTTCTCCTGTGATTACCCTTGCTGAAAGGAGCCCTGGAAGCAGCGGGGACCCTGCCAGCCCCAGCAGTAGCAGAACTGTTGGAGAGAGTTGGTGTGGTACCTGCTGGTACATGACCTTGGGTAACCTCTTTGAGCCTCAGTGTCATGGTCTGTAAAAATGAGGTAATGCTGATACCTGCTTGGTGGGATTTGTAAGAAGATCACATTCATCTGCCTAGACCTGTCAGGGCAGGTGTTAGCTGTTAGTACAGTGTCATGGTTACCGCGTCAGCCCTGGGGGTGCAGACGGCTTCCCCTCTCTTATCCTGGGAAGGTGAAAGGTCTGTGTGGAGTGATGCTCACAAGGCCAGTGTAGAAGTAAAATAGTGGAAAGAACGTCCACGGACCCTTCTTCTGGCTGCAGGAACTCAGTGGTGGTCAGACTTGATCCATCTTTGTCTCCTTCCCCGGAGACTCCCCAGGTAGACTTTTCTGCTCTGGGTCTTCCCCCAACACCAGCAGTTTGAAAAGGGACAGGAAAACCCTGGGGCTTGAGCCATCCTTAGGGGCCAGCACTCCTACTGGGCTGGTGGCCCCACACAAGGGAGCTGGGAAGAGGAAGGGCCTGAACTGGGATTGTTGTCCAGCAGGCCAGGCCAGCTTGGGTAAGCCAGGCAGTCAGGGCAGCAGAGGACCTGAGCCAGTGGGCGGGAGGGGAAGAAGAATCAGAGAGGCGTGAACGGTGCTCAGCTGATCGTGGAGGTCAAGGTGGGACCCCAGGGCCGAGGCACCCCGTGTCTTGTTTTGGGGACTCTTGGTCCTATGACAGGGGCCTCAGTGTGGGAATTGTCGTTGGCCCCCAATGAAGGCCAAGGGTAGATGTCCCCAACTTTATAGCTGGGAACAAGGCTCTCTGTGGTTTGTTGTTAACAGCTGTTAGGCTGGCACTGCCTATTCCCTGGCTTGAGAAGTGAGGAGCACTCAGGCCTGGTGAGCAGAGGCTGTGCTGGGAACCCTGGTACTGGGGCCGGGGGTGGGGGCAATGCACCTGCACCCCCGTGCTGGCGAGGACTCTCCCGACGCCCCTTTTCCATCATCAGAGCTTGGCCCCTCCATCTGGTTTCTCGGCTTCTCTCCCCGTGGGAGATCAGGGGCCTGGGGAAGGCAAGTGCACTCTGGGAATCATTTGCTTTCTCGTGGCCACGTTCCCCCCACCTACTGTTCCTCCATCTTTGCCCTCGGGACCCTGCCTCCATCCTGCTCTTGTCATCACACTCGTGTTCTCATGACTCTGACTTTGATTTGGTTTGAAAGAAGAGGGAATGCTCTGAAGACAGCTGGGGAGGGGATGCCAGGTAGCAGCTTGCAGCATCAAGTGTGGGGACAGACAGACACATGCTGGGGCCCATGTGCTTGGCTGGCCTGATGATGAGGCTCCTCCCAAAGCCCAGATCAGGAGCCGCCTTTGTGACCAAGGCCTGGCACACCTGGTGGGCTATGACCTCTGGGTCTCAGGCGCTTGAGTGGCATTTCCCACGGTGACTGTGTTATGGTCCATGCCTGCTAGGGCCCCAGTGCTTTTCACCAAGCCACACTGATCATCACACCTAGACTGAGCAGCAGCCTGCAGGTGGGGGCTCCTGGAACCAGGGTGCACCTGCCTGTTCCTCCCATCCCAGGCTGTGGATCTCACCTCCCCACTCTCTCCCCAGGTCTGGGCCTTTACCTACACACAGCAGATCATCCAGGAGGAGCTGTGCCTGTCAGTCGTCACTCTGTTCCCTGGCGCCCCTGTAATCCTTGCCGTTTGCAAGAATGGGGATGAGAAACAGGTGAGTGCTCAGTAGGTCCCCGGGGCTTGGGACACAAGTACCTGTGGTAGGTCACATCTCAGGTGCAAGAAAAGCGAAAAGCCATTAGAGGAGGAAGGGACCAGAAGACAGAGGGCCTCACGGTCAGGAGAGGGAGGAGAGAGCAGCCACTGGCAGTGTGGCCCCAGGTTCCTTGTGCTCAGATGCCGGTGTGCCCGATTTGTCCAGCAGCCCAGAGCTGGCTGCACATGGTGTCCTGCCCGCTGTATGCTGGGGTCAGGGACTGAAACTCAGATGCCTGTTTCGTGACCCACTGGTTGTGTGCCCCACGGCAGGTTCCTGGACCTCTCTGACTTTCCTTTTCTTCCCCTCTGAAACGCGGTTGGTGATGCTTAGGGCATGGGGTAGCTGTTGAGAGTGATGGACTGAGACAGCTCAGCACGTGGTTGGGGTGGTTCTCCATGCACTTCTGTCTGCTCTGTCCTTGTCGTGTGAGATGAAGCGTGGGAAACAGTGCGCGAGGCCCCGCCTGCCATCGCTCCCCTGCCCCTGCCCTCTATAACCTTGCAGAGCGTGGCCCCTCCCTGCATGCACCTGCGACTGTCTCGCTTCACATTGTCTGGCCCGTGACTTGCAAAGCCATTGCCGCATAAGATTTCCTAGCAAGCCCTTATTTTACTTTTAAGTTTTTTTTAACCCAATTAAACAAGTGCAGTCCCTGGCAGAGCAGTTAGCTGCACCCTCATTCCCTTTTTTCCCTCCTGAGACCTTGAACTTGAGTCTCTGTCCAGCTTTCTGATGGCACTACCACTCCCAACGTTACAGATAGGACCCCGCATGGCCCCAGCCCAGGCCCCCCTGGCTCATCCCCTCCCCTCTCTGTCTCCTCAGCAATGGACCAAGTCAGGCTCCCACATCGAGCACATGGCGTCTCACCTCTGCCTCGACACGGACATGTTTGGGGACAGCACGGAGGCCGGCACAGAGGTTGTCATCAACCCGTGTGAGTCTTCACTCATGAGCCAGCACTGGGACATAGTGAGCTCTTGAGCTCCCTTGCCTGGGGCCAGCGTGGCCTGTGAGGTTGGCACTTTCCCCCGGCCACAGCAAACTGGAAACCAGGCTGCAGGCAGCCCCTGACTGCTGCCCACGCCCTGGACTGGGAGGCGGAGGCAGAGCCCCCCAGGACAGGTGCGGCTGTCTCAGGGAGGATGGAGGAGGAGCTCGGAGGCCAGGGGGCTCCAAGACAATCTCACACATTCCCGGGGGCACGGAGTTCCTGGCCCCGTGTTCCTCTGCCTGGTCCCTGGAGACGGATGCAATGGGAAGTGTTCATGGCTCCCTTTCTTCCAAAAGAGAGAAAGCCTTCCCTGTCACCAGGCAAGGACTGGGCTGGAGGTTGTTTTCAAAACAAATAAAGTTACTTTTCGAAGTTGTCTCTGGGTGTCTCTTAGGCTATGTGTTCTGCCCCTGGCTGGGGGCTAAGCAGCTTCGCCATTGTGGTAGGGTCGGGGTAGGGGTGGGGTGCCTTGAGGACAGCGAGGTGGGCGGCCTGTGCCCCTGTTGTGGCTGCCACAGCCTAGCTGGGTGAGCTCGGGAAGACTCGTACGTTCTGTGGTGCACCTTTTCCTGTTGTGTCAACATAGGACCAGATCAGTGGTTTTTACAGACAAGACACTTCTCACTTGGGGAAATTCTTTCCAAGTTCCTCAGTGGAGATCTGAGACAGAGGATCCAGGGAGGGTCTGGGCTCCTCAGCTGGTTCCAATGCCCCTTCTGGGTTAAAGCAACCCTAGACGGCCTCAGTGGGCCCTTATGGGCCTGTGCCCTGTGGCTGTTAGCATGTGAGTTTCTTAGGTTAACAAGTCCCCATTTATGGATGTGCTCTGGGAATTGGTTAGGGTGGTTGCCCATCTCCTAGAAGAAACCACATATGTCATGGAGAAGTTCCCAGGTAAGCCCACACGTTCTCTACCAAGGTAAGTTCACTCTTCCATATCTATTGCTACATAATGAATTAGGCCAACGCTTGGCAGCTTGAAGCAACACGGGTTTCTTAGCTCACAGCCTCTGTGGGTCAGGCCTGGCTGGGTCCTCTGCTCGGGGCACCTTACCAGGACCAGTCAAGGTGCTGCCGGGGATGTGGGTCTCTTCCGCACTCAGCCAGTGCTGCTGGCAGGAGCTATTGGCCAGAGATGCCCTCAGGCCCTGGCCACGTGGCGTCTCCAGCAGAGCAAGCCAAGAAGGCAAGCGCTATCAGCAGGATGAAAGCCCCACTCTTTGACAACTGAATCTCATTTGGCAGCACTTCCGCCAATTCTGTTTGGCAGGAACTGTCACCAGGTCCAGCTCAGACTTGGAAGAGGCTTCTATGAGGGAGAGTGAAAGAGCACGCGCCAGGAGGCAGGGCTCAGTGGGAGCCATCTTAGAATCCACCCTCCATTGTAACTTCTGCATTCTAAGCAAGTGTCTGTCCCCTCATCCTGAAAGTCCTTCAGTGATGGGAAGAGGTTCAAGCTCATTGGTGTAAACCCCTTGACGACTGACCACTGTAGATTCAGGGAGTAAAGAGCCGAGTGTAGACAGACTCAGAATCTCCGCTGGGGGCTGTGTGTGCTTGTTGATTTGCTCCTGGTACCTGGGACTTGGCTGTTTTATCAGGGTCACTTCACTCTGCACTGGGAAAAGGAGACAAGGCCAGATCAAGCCATCAGTAGAAGACATACTGGTGGCTCCTTGGGCTCTATGTGCACGGGGTTCAAACCAACTTGGCAGGGAAGAAAGAGAATAGGAGCTTTTGCCAGAAACTGTTCCCCTAAGCAGGTGGAGCAGGAGCTGTGCTGGGATCGGTGAAAGCGGAGCCTGGTGTCGTCCTTACCTGTCTGCTTGTTACCCTCTGTAGTTGAGTTCCCTGGGACAAGAAAGGTGTCTCTTGCCTTTCTTTAGCCCCAGCACTTAGCTGGGCACACCAGGTTCTCAGTGGAGGTTTGTCTGAATGGATGATGGGAGAATAATTTCTTGCCCAAGGTGAAGCAACGTATGCAGATTTTACTATCCCTATGAGGTCATGGCCAGCAGGGGGCCTTGGGAGCTGGCTCAGACACCCAAGGGAATGGCAAACAGGAATGAAGGCCTCTGCTCCCCACCCCTGGTCTTATCTCAACCTCCTTTGATGTGGCAGAAAGCTGATGCTCAACTCTCCCACTGACCTTCCTGAGATCAGCAGAAGAGCTTGGGATAATAATGAAGAGGAGCATGGAGGGGAGTCTGCCAGTAGAGAGGTGGGTGGCTCTCAGGTGAGCTCACAGCAGATGTCTTGAGGCCCCCTTAGTGGGAAACTGATGATGCAAATAAGGGTCACTGTACCCACGTGGCCACCTCTATCCATGATCCTGGTGATGATGCAGCCGAGGTGAGAGGAACTGGTGATTGAAAAGCAAGCATAGAAGCAATTCCAACCTCCACCAATTCAAGACAAAGCTGACAGTGACCCATTGTAGTCCAGGGGACCCAATATCTGCACCTGCATGGCAGAACTGGTATGGCCAGGCCCCGGCTGACTGTCAGGTCTTTTGGTGGATACTGAATTAGAGTCCTCAGTCAACTCTGATCATTGAGTCTGAGGGCCAAATTTTAGTATCCTGGAATAGCTCACTTAGTCGGTCATTGGTAGCTGTGAGTGAAAGTGAAAGTTTGCCCCATGACACCAGCCTATGAGAACCGAGACGCACACACACACACAGAGAGAGAAAGAGAGAGAGAGAGAGAGAGACCTATTCTGATGATCTTAAGGACTCACAAGATTCAGACCTCAAATCATGCTTGGAAAATCTCTTCCTAACACAGTCTCCTATCATACCATGAAGTAAGGAGTTGGCCTAGAGTGACAGAATCCTCTCACCTGGCTGGTGCAAATAACACAGAGTTCTGAGTATCTCAATGGTGTGGTGTGTGTGTTCAATGTTCACACACACACACAAACACACACACCAGAGAGAGAGCTTCCATCCACTGACTCACTCCCCAGTGGCCATGACAATTGGGCACTACCAGGTCAAATCCAGGAACATAGGATTCTGCTCAGGTTTCCCACATGGTGGCAAGGGACACAAGTACTTGGGCCATCATCTGCTGCCTTCCCACATACTTCACAGGGTACTGGATTGGAAGTGAAGCAACTGGAACTCAAACTGGCCCTTACACGCGATGCCGGCAATGCAGGCTACTGCTTAACCCACTGCACCACGCTGGCCCCTACTGTGCTGTTTTATATAAGGAACCCAAGCACCTGTGGGTTTGGGTGTCTGCAGTGGGGAGAGGGAAAGACTGTGTCCTAGACCCAATCCCATGTGGATCAAGAGTGAGGCAGGAGCTTCTGCCTAGCTGGTGTCTGGGTTAGGGTTGGAGGTGAAATAGTTTTGGAAGAATGGGGAAGAGTAGGAGCTTCTGGGTGAATCTGAGCTTGGCCTGATGTCAAGCCCAGTGCTGTGTTCAGTCTGAGACTTACTCTCTTGGCATTTTTTTCCCTGACATGCTTAGTGATTTCTCCCCATGAGTTCAACTTGAGTAGAAGATTTTTCCTCTGGGTTTCTCCAATACACTGTTGTGGAGGCATCCTTCAGTTTTCATTTGCTCTGCTAGGGTTCTTTGGAATTGCATTGATTGCAAGCCAGTTTCTACATTGATCTCTCTGTAGGTGGTTTTCACACAGAGATGAGACTGTGGACCCGCCATCTCCATTCTTGGCATAAGCTCAGATTTTGATCTTTCACCAATTGCTTATTTCCACCTCAAATTTTAGTAGTTTTCATGCCATCACTGCTTCCCAGATGGTGGTGCATGGAGTTTAACTGGACTGTTCATGCACCCTTCATCTCTTTCTCCCTACTCTGGCTTTGAATTCCCACCTATCTTTGAAATTTGGAAACCATCCCCCATTGCTTTCAAATATAGGCATGATGTCAAATTGCCTTATCCAATATTTATATATGTGCAGGGGAGGGGGCTTCCTCTGTCAGCTCAGACAAAATTCCTTAGTGCTGTAATTAGCTGTCACCACTGTCTTTCCCACTGGCCATTGGACCGTATCTTATTGTAGACACTCAATAAATTTCTGTGAATGAGTGCGAGAATAAGCCTGTGATTCTATGGTACCACTTCCTAATTACCTCCTGGCTAGTTATCAGACATTAGAGTTTTAAAAAGACAGCTAAGACAGAAACGGAAGACTGAGAAGACAAACTTATAACAATAAAATCTCGTTACAACACACATCGATTTAGGGATCATGAATATTTTACGTGATAATGACAAAGTTTAATACTGAAAATGCTAACTGGAAAGAGCTATCAGCAATGGAAATCTTTAATACTGCAGTGAAGCCTGGCAAGACAGAATCTGTTCTCATAAACTCTGGGGTGGGTGGTGATAGATCAGAGGGTGTGGACCCGTGTATCTCTTCTGCAGAAGTCTCAGGCATGTTCCCTAGCATCTGGTGACCCGAGTGCTGCTGGCTTTCAAGGACAGTTTCACCTTGATACTGCTGCGCTTGGCAGTTTAACTTCAGGAGCAGAGTTCAAGTTGTAGCCACCCACCACTGTAGCTCACCCAAGGTGGGATGAAGTGCCTTGCTTCCCCTGTTTCCACATGCTGAGCTGCCATCCTGCCTCAATACGTCCATTCTGTTAGCACCATGGACAGCGCCTGATGACCCTGTAAAGGTGTATGTGTGTTCCATGAGAGATCTGGCAACTGCACAGATGGAGAGCCTCTGGCAGGTCCCTCAAGGTAGACAGAAGCCTCTTCCCCCAACCCCCTGCAGAGCCAACCGTCTGAGCTCCCTCCTGGCCAATGCTCTCTGGCAGCCCAACTCGGATTAGCCAACTCCAAAGCTCTGAGCACTTTTCCATTTGCCATGGAGCCGCCTAATTTAATGAAGCCGTCACAGTGCAAACCTCAGGGCTTATTGGAAAAGGACTCGAGCACGACATTATTTCACAGCAGTAGATTGCATCATTTTCATTTCACAGCTTTCCAATGGGAAATAATAAAACAAAATTACAAACATAATGAAGAAAGAAAGAAAAAAGCTCGGGTGAGAGACGCATCCTCTGTGCTGTGACAGGACTGGTTACCTTATTCATTTGAGCCAGTAAATATTACCTGGCTTCGCTCTGCAGGAAGGAGCAGCCCAGGAGCCAGGACACCTCCACCTGCTGCTGAAGATAAGAGGCTGCAGTAACTCACTGTCCAGACACAGCATGGAGCGGGCAGCGCCTCTGGGGATGGTCCTCTGAAAAGTCCAGCCTCTGAGAGCACAGCCCACCTGGCCACCCACGATGCCATGGTGAAAGGCTGTGCTGGGTTGTGCGGGGCAAGCTGATGAGGTGCAGAAGTGCTGTACCTTCCTTCCCAGGAAGACAAAGTAGCCCTGCCGGGGAGGCAACACTTGTCCCTGGGACAGAGGAAAGGAAGGAAGTGGGTCCCTGCCTTCATCTGTCCTGGAGAGGCCTTTAGCCATGAGTGTGGGTGAGCTGTGGCCATGGGCTAAATAGGAGTCAACTGAGAGACAGAATCTATTCTTATTGATGACTTCAGTGGGGCCCTTTATTTCTGCCCTGCAACTTCAATAGATAACTGGAGCCTGTCCCCACAGCAAAGCCAACTCTTCCTTTCCTCCAGGGCCCAAATCCCTCCCCTACCTTTTACTGAAAAAATAAGGGGACTTCAAAGCATTCAGGGAAAATGGAATTAAAGGATTATTTTTATGCAGAAGAATTTTGCACGATATGCATTTTCCATGAGCTTTTTGAAGACCTCATTACTAACAGTGGAGGAGTTTGAAGCCATCTGGAGTGATCTCTTTCTCTCCCAGGAGTCCCTCCATGGCTACCTGCCACCTCTGCCATCATGCCGCCTCCTCTGCCAGCCCCTCCCCCTCATCTGGTAGCATCCACAGCTCTCCTACCCTGACCTAAAGGAAAACCCTGCCCCTGCCCATGAGCCTGACCTCCCCTCCGGCTCTGACCAGCATGCTCCCCTGAAACACAGAAGTCCGTCCCATGGACTCTGCCAGCCGATGATGTAGGCACAAGTCCTGGTTCTTCGGTTCTTAGCTGGGTGACTAGGGGCAAATTACTTAACCTCTCTGAACTCAATTTTCTCCTCTGTAAAGGGAGACCAACCCTCATGTCTGCCTCATCATTTCATTGTGAGATTAAATGGCATCATTTGTGTGAACTTCGCAGCGAGGCCAGGTGTGTGTTCTGTCCTCCAGAACATTTGCCGTCCTTCTCGTCTGCTGTGGGGATTAAACCTCAAGTCTCAGGGCAGAGGCCAGGGCCTGTGAGTGTTGAGGGCTGATTCTGGTCCTAGTCTGTCTGGGATGCTGTAACAAGCATGCCACAGACTGGGTGGCTTAAAGAATGTTTGTCTCACAGTTGCGGAGGGCTGAGAAGTTCAAGATCAAAGCACCCACATGTTTGCGCCTGGTGAGGACCCAGGTGGCCACCTTCTCCCTGTGTGCTCGCCTGGCAGGACCAGGGTGACAGAGCACACAGGGTGCCTTTTAGAAGGATGCCAATCACACTCCTGAGTGTCCTGCCCTCAGTCTCAAACGACCTCACATTGGGGTGCAGGATTTCTTTTTTTTTTTTTTTTTTTTGACAGGCAGAGTGGACGGTGAGAGAGAGACACAGAGAGAAAGGTCTTCCTTTGCCGTTGGTTCACCCTCCAATGGCCGCCGTGGCCAGCGCGCTGCGGCCGGTGCACCTCGCTGATCCGAAGCCAGGAGCCAGGTGCTTCTCCTGGTCTCCCATGGGGTGCAGGGCCCAAGTACTGGGGCCATCCTCCACTGCATTCCCTGGCCACAGCAGAGAGCTGGCCTGGAAGAGGGGCAGCCGGGACAGAATCTGGCTCCCCGACCGGGACTAGAACCCGGTGTGCCGGCACCGCAAGGCGGAGGATTAGCCTAGTGAGCCGCAGCGCGGGCCTAGGATTTCTCCATATGAGTCTCGGGGGACACAGCACATACCCCTCAATCCTGAGAGGGCTCTTAAAGGTCAGATGGGGGCCTGCAGCTCCTGTGTGGGGTTGCCCAGAACATGGGGCATGGAGGAGGCTCGGATCCCAGGAGGGAGTTAACGGCAGAGAGCAGTGGGGTTAGTGAGGGAATTGGGCCCCTGGTGGCAGTGGCCTGTGGTGGCACACATTCCTCTGTCTCTTCCCTACCTGGTGCCTCCCCCTACACTCTTCGGGTCCCTTCCCCACCTGTTTCTCTGAATGAGGCCTCTGCTTCCTTTATGCTGAGCCCCGTGGGGAAGTGAAGGTATGCATGGCATGAGAGGTGCCGCAGGAGAGAATGGAGATGAGCGAGGAAGGGGCTCTGAGGCACGTGGTAAACCAGGCCCACACCCCCAGGCTCCCTCCTGCTTTCCCCAGCACCCTAGCAGTATCTCCAGCTCTGCTGCCTACCCGCTATGGGAGACTTCTGGGCTGACACATGAGTTTGGCTTTTGTGCCTGAATTCTGCCTCTTTTTTCTGCCCCTTGCACCTTGCCAGCTACCCCTGGATGCTGCTAGAGCACTGTGTCCAGCTTGGGTACACCTGCTTTCCCTGCGGGGTAACCTGCCCAAGGCCTGGGGTCTGACCTATCTCACCAAATTGGGGGTAGGAGCCCTGGGTTGGCTGAGCACTTCACAGGGCTCTTGTCCTGAGCAAGGGGAGAGGGTGCGAAGAACCCTGAGGGCTCAGACAAAACCCTGGGTCAGCAAAGAGTCCCTAGAAAGCATCTGGGGGTCAAGGAAGGAAGGAGACCATGTGGGATGAACTTGACCCGTGAGTGACGTTTCACACAAACGAAGGCAGGGACCTATCCTACATGGGTCTAGCTTGGGGAATGGCTCGGAAGTTGAAGGGACAAGCCTTTGTCGGGCTGGCCAGGCTTCGATGTCAGAGGTGTGGATGAGGGCAAAGGTCATGAGAGGACAGAAAGGGGCCCTTGAATACCAGGTAGAGCATTCTGAACGTAATTGGATGAGGAGTTGTGAGCCACTGCAGGATGAAGAGCAAAGGAGTGGTATTGACCGGAGTGTGAGAGCAGGAAGACTGGGGAGCAGGGACTAAGGCAGAGCTTGTTAGAGTCTGAACTGTATCAGAATGGAGAGGTTCAGAGCATGGTGGTTGTGAGTGTGGGTGGTGCAGGAGAAGACAGGGAGAGAAGCTGGGGTGGGCAGGAGAATGGCCTTCCTGCCACGTTGCCCCTCCTGGGCTCGCTGAGTGAATGCCTGTACAGCACCATGCGTTTGTATATCTGATTAGAGGCTTAACTTTGTAATTATTAAACATGATGGACACACAGGAGAGGAATAACAGAACAGCAACCACTTACATGTAACAGTGTCCATGACCAGCACGTTGTAAGAGCTGCAAAGAATTGAGCCAATTCTCCTGGAAAGAGGAAGTAGATGCTACAACTCCTCTTGTTATCTCCATCTTACAAATGAGCACACTGAGGGTCAAGGTGAAGCAACTTGCCCGAAGTCATACAGCTTGTAGTGGAAGTGAGATTCAAGTGCAGGCAGCCTTTCTTCCGACTTCTGGATTCATAACCACGAGGCTCCATGGCTTCTTACATGAAATCTCATGTTCTCAGCAGAGACAAAATGCTGCAAAGTCAAGTCCTTGGTAGAAAACTTAGAAATTGAATCTGACTTTAGAAATCAAGTCGTTCTACATCTTTAGCTACTGGTTAGCTATGACCCTCCTCAGATGGGTCCACCAGTAGGCCATTGGTTAGCAGGGAAGGGAGAAAGGAGGTAATATCCAGTGAGTGTTTCTGAAGGCGCCAAGCTGTACAACTGGGCTCCCGGCTGACTATTTCATTTAATTCAAACAACATTCCTCTGGGGTAGACATTAGCACCGTGATTTTCCAGATGAGGAACTTGAGCCTCAGAGAAGTTAAATAGCTGGTCAAGGTTGCCCAAGTGAAAAATAGCAGAGCAGTGTGCCTCTTCTCAGTGGCCGAGCCTCCCAAAGTGCATGGCAACTCAGCCCCCCAAATGGATACAGAAATCGCCAAGCAATAAATATTTACTAGGCACCTGTTAGATGGAAGGCAGGATGCCAGGAGCTGGCTACCTGTCCTTGCTTTCAAGGGCAACAAGTACGGGAGAGAACAGGGTTGCATTTTCAAGAGAAGCAAGGGAAAGAGGGAAGGCAAGTGGGTTTGGTGGCCTCACTGTCATTATGGGGTCTTGTGAGTATAGGGACATAGGAAAGGGAGAGTTGTAGACAAGAGGGTGGCTGAGTGTGAGGTTGAGAGGACCATAGGGAGAGAGAGAAGAATTCCAGAGCCAGGGACCCCTGGGTGCTTCTCCCCATGTGCTATCTTTAGTCCTCACTGTAATATCAGGAGGCATTCTCTTGATGAACCTCAGTCTATTTGTTTTGAGGATGGAGAAGAAGAGCAGACTAAAGGAAGGCTGAGCTCTCCTCAAGGAAGTGCTTTCTGGCCCCCAGCAGGAGGGATGCAGAGGGTTTGGGGTCCCGTCCAGGTCCTCTTGGTGTCCTGTGTCTCCACATCCTTCTGTGTCCTCACAGCACCCTTGGCATAACCTGTCTCAGCCCTCATTACCTGTACTCCCTCTGCCTCTGTTCCAACCCACCTGTGCATGGGCACTCCTCAAAGGATAGAAGCCACACGGTATCTGCTAGGGTCTGGCTCTCAAAGGGTGCCTGTGGCAATGAACCACCACAAGGGACCAAACCAGATTTCCCACATTAAGCTGGTCATGAATATGCTCCCATGTCTAACCAGCTGGACCAAAAGAATTTCTCCATCCAATATAAGTCCTTATAAATTGAATGACACAAAGAGGCCATCGCTTCTTTTTCTTCCCCATTTCCTTTGCTGCCTGTCTGGAGCCTGCTAGGTTTTCTCTCCCAGTTCTTTGTACAGTATATAACACATTCTTGTGAACTACAGTCACCCCACTGTGCTAGAGAATGCTAGAATCTGTGTCTGCCACCTGACTCTTTTTTGATGCCCATTATCCAACCTCCTTCTCTCCCCTTTCTCCCCACCCTTACCAGCCTCTGGGAATCACCAAGTTCAGATGGTCTGTTTGTTTAAGCCTCCACATATGAGACAGAGCAGGTGGTATTTGTCTTTCTGTGTGTGGCTTATTTCACTTAACACGATGCCCTCCAGTTCCACCAATGTGGTTGCATATGTCACTATTTCATTCCTTTTCTTGCTGAATAATATTCCATTGTGTGTGCATATGCTACGTTTTCTTTATGTTCTCATCCATCTGTGGACACTTCGGTTGATTCCATATGTTGGCTCTTGTGAGTATGTTTCAGTGAACACACTGGACAGGATGAGAGTGCAGACATCTCTTATGGTAACTTCATTTCCTGTGTGGTAGATCTGTGTTGAGTTTTCTGAGAAGTCTCTGTACTGTTCTCCATGATGGCTGTACTTGCATTCCCACCATCCATGCATGATGGCTCCCTTTTTCCACATCCTTGCCAGCATTTGTGATGTCTTGTCTTTTTGATAGCTGTTGTTCTGACTTGACTGAGGTGATGCAACTTTACAGTTTCCCTGAAGGTTAGTTACATTGGGCGGTTTTTTTCAAGTATCTGTGGGTCATGTGTATTTCTTCTAAGATCCTTTGTCCATTTCTTAAGTGGATTGGTTGTTATTTTGGTTTTGAGTTTTTTTAGTTCCTTGCATATTCTGGATATTAATCCTTTGTTAGATGGATAGTTTGTAAATATTTTCTCCCATTCCGCAGTTGCCTCTTCCCACTGTTGAGGTTTCCTTTACTGTGAAGAAGCCTCCTAGTTTTACATGATCCCATGCACTTATTTTTTTGTTTTTGCTGTCTGTGCTTTTGGAGTCTCATCCAAATAACCCCTACTCATCCTGATGATGTCTTGAAGTATTTTGCCCAAGTTTTCTTCTAGTATTTTTGTATTTTTAGTTCTTACATTTAGATCTTTGCTCAATTTTGAGTTGATTTTTATATAGAGTAAGAGATTAGGGGAGGATCTTGTGTCTGTCTCCTGCATAAGGATATCCAGTTTTCCCAGCATCATGTATTGAATAGACTACCCTCTCTGCAGTGTATGTTTTTGGCAACTTTGTTAAGAATAAGTTGGCTGTAGAGGCAAGGATTAATTTCGTGTGTTTCTATTCTGTTCCACTGGTCTGTGCCATTTTTTATGTCTGTACCATGTTTTGGTAACAATAGCTCTGTAATGTGTCTTGAAATCAGGTATTGTGATGTCTTCAGTTTCTTCCTTCTTGTTCAAGATCGCTTTGGCTACTTAGGTGCTTGTGTGTTTCCATCTGAATTTTAGGGTTGTATTTCCTAGTTCTTTGAAGACTGGCATTGGTATTTTAATGTGGATGTGTTGAATCTGTAATTTGGGGTAGTATGGACATTATAGTGATAATTCTTTCAGTCCGCGAACATGGGAAGTCTTTCCATTTTTTTTTGTCTCTTCTTCAATTTCTTTCATTGGTGTTTTGTAATTTTTGAGTCTTTCACATCCTTGTCATCTACTGTGTTGAGTAAGAGTGTTGAGTTTTATTGAATGTTCTGCATCTAAAGAGAGATTGTGGGGCCAGTGCCATGGCTCACTTGGTTAATCCTCCGCCTGTGGTGCCAGCATCCCAGATGCGCACCGGGTTCTAGTCCTGGCTGCTCCTCTTCCAGTCCAGCTCTCTGCTGTGGCCCAGGAGGGCAGTGGAGGATGGCCCAAGTTCTTGGGCCCCTGCACCCACACGGGAGGCCAGGAAAAAGCACCTGGCTCCTGGCTTTGGATCGGCGCAGCACTGGCCATAGCGGCCATTTGGGGGAATGAACCAGCAGAAGGAAGACCTTTCTCTCTGTCTATAACTCTACCTGTCAAAATAATAATAAATAAATGAATGAATAAACAGAGATTGTGTGATCTTCATTCTTCATTCTGTTTATGTCATACATTACATTTATTGATTTGCATGTGTTTATCGATGCTGGTATCCCTTGGATAAATTCACTTGGTTATGGTGAATATGCTCCTTGATATGTTGTTGGATTTGATTCACTAGTATTTTGTTAAGAATTTTTGTATTGGTGTTCAACAGGGATATTGGTATATGGTTTTCTTTTTTGTTTTGTCCTTGTTTCGTTTTGGAATTAAGGTAATGTTAGCTTTGTAAAAAATGAGTTTGGCAGGATTCCCTCCCTTTGAATTTTATGGAATAGTGTGAGAAGAATTGATGTTAGTTCTTAAACGTTTGGTAAAATTCAACAGTGAAGCCACCTGATCCTGAGTGTTTCTTTATTGGGAAACATTTTATTACCAGTTCAGTCTCATTACTAAGTATCCCTTCATAGTAAAAACCCTAAACAAACTAGATATAGAAGAAATATACATTGACTTTCCTTCTGTATGAGTTTTTATAGGTGAAGTGAGTTTCTTGTAGGCAGCATATCATTGGATCTTGGTTTTTATCCATTCAACCAGTCTGTACATTTTAACTTGAGAATTTAGTTAATTTATTTTCAAGGTTATTATTGGTAAGTAGTCATTTAGTTTTTTTAAACTTTTATTTAATAAATATAAATTTACAAAGTACAGCTTATGGATTACAGTGGCTTTTTCCCCCTATAACTTCCCTCCAACCTACAACCCTCCCATCTCCCGCTCCCTCTCCCATTCCATTCACATCAAGATTCATTTTCAATTATCTTTATATACAGAAGATCAATTTAGTATATATTAAGTAAAGATTTCAACAGTTTGCACCCACACAGAAACACAAAGTGTAAAATACTGTTTGAGTACTAGTTATAGCATTAATTCACATTGTGCAACACATTAAGGGCAGAGATCCTACATGAGGAGTAAGTGCACAGTGACTCCTGTTGTTGATTTAACAAATTGACACTCTTGTTTATGGCATCAGTAATCACCCTAGGCTCTGGAAAGCCAAGACACTCGTGTAAAAAAAAAAAAAAAAAAAAAAAAAAACAAACAAAAAAAAAACTAAATGAAAGATCTCTGCGAGTGAGAACCATCAAAGAAGGAGGTACCTTTCTCTGAAGGGAGGAGAGAACTTCCCCTTTGACTATGACCTTGTCTAAATAAGATTGGAGGCTGTGAACTCAAAAGGCTTCCATAATCATTTAGTTTTAACATTAAAAATATCTTCTGTTTATATTGAATACTCTTTGTTTTTTTTTTTTAAATTATTTATTTATTTGAGAGGTAGAGTTGCAGAATGAGAGAGGGAGAGACACAGAGAAACTCTTCCATCCACTGGTTCACTCTCCAAATGGCTGCAATGGTCCGAGCTGAGCTAATCAGAAGCCAGGAGTCAGGAGCTTCTTCCAGGTCTTCCACTTGGGTGTTAGTGCGGTGGGCTATTTCAGCTGTAGTTGCCATTGAATGCTGTCATGTAGTCTCGCTGTGCTTCCACGGCCATCTGTGTCAGTGTGGGTAGGGGTGTTCCTTGCAGTCCTAGCAGGGTTGTGTGATGTTAGCAAAAGCCTGCAGAACGGAGTCTGGTGCTGCAGCGTTGGCAGCCCTCAGTCCACTGTGCATGGGACTGTGGGAACACCAGCCCAGAGTCTCAGATACTTGCAGTGCCAGGGATGTGACTGGGATCCCAGCGGTGCTGCCCAAAGGTCAGCAGGGATGTGCAGGTTTCCACGGAGCCAGCCCCAGGTTTCTGTGCACTGCCTTGGCTACCACCTTGACTCCCTCCAGCCCAAGTAGACAAGTACTCTCCTTCTGTGATGCTGCCTGGCATTATTAGGAGATGAATGGAGTGGATGGTCCTATAGCCCCCTGTGCTGTGATGCTAGATCATAGGAGAGCCCATCTAGACCAGTCCAGTGCAGGGTATGGCCAAGGCCCGTTTTTCTATGGGATGCCTGCTACAAGGTAGATTTGTAGCCCAAGGGCAGTAGAGCCAAGCACAGTGTTGCTAGCCAGGATATAAGTCTGCTTGATTGCGGCTGTGGGTCTCCACTTAGTACCGGGACAGGTCTAGAGGTGCTGTTTGCAGGCATTAGCTGGGGGACAGGGCCTGTTAATATCAGCCCAGGGGTGGTTTTACAGGTTTAGAAACACAGTCGCATATGCTTTGGTGTCCTGCTCCCCAGTTGCTGGACTCTTGTTCCTTGCTGTCTGTGCATGGTAGGGGAAGAGTGGTGAAGGCAGTTGCTTGGCTACCCAAACTGACACTAAGCTGGGTTGCACCTGAGTCTGGCAGCCATGGTGCCCTGCGGGTGTGTGCAAAGCTTGCACTTGACTAGGGGCGGTGCAGGCCAAAGCACTCACTTGTCCTACCAGGGTGGAGGTCTCCACCTGATTCCAAAGCAGGTCTCAAGGCAATGTATGCAAGGATGGGCCTGGGGATAGTGACCTTGGTCTCTAACCGTGCTCAATCTCACATTAGCAAGGCTGGCACTGAGCTTCAAGGCAAAGCCCTGAGCTCATTCCCCACCCTACTCCCCTGCAGCTGAAATCTTAGCTTCTGTTGTCTGCCTAAGGTTGGGAGAGGGATGGAGGGATGGTAGAGGAAGGTCCTCGGCATCCCAGGTTGACACTAAGCTGGAACACACCAGGGGCTTCTAGCACAAGGCCCTGCGCAGCGTTGGAGGTGCACACTAGGCCTGTGTGAGGCTGACAATGGTGCAGACTGACACAAGTCTGTGTCTCTGGGGTGCAGGTCTCTGCATGATGCCGGGGAAGGTCTAGAGCCTGCACCAGTGAGCACTGACCTGGGGAGGGAGAGGCTGTAGTTCATTTTAACTGCCAAGAATTCTTCCTGTGGGATAATGAAGCAAGATGAAAAGCTCTCACATTTAGCCTTTGTTAATGGACAATCAGGTGCTTCTAAGCTGCTGCCCTGGGGACTTTTACAGTACAAGTGCAACAGGAACCTTAGGGCATTCAGAAGCTACCTGGAGGGAGCAGTCAGCAGGAAGTTCCCCACTGCACTCAGGGTTAGCCACCTCTCTGAGCAGAGCTGAATGGTCAGGAGGTGGGCCAAGAGTGCACAGTGACGGCCACTGACCACCTTCCCCTGCACAGGTGGGTTTGGGACAATAAGCCCATGACAGCTTCAGAATAACAGCCAGCGAGGTGGACTCAGGCGTGCGTTCCACCCACAGGAAGCAGTGCAGATTCTAGATTGGAAGCAACAATTTTGAGAGCATGACTTGAAGATGCAGTCCCTGAATCTGCTGGGAGTTCTGCCTTACAAACCAGCCACGCCTGTGTGAAGAAGTTTAATGATGTCTGCCTCGTCTCCATCAACTTTCTAATTTCAGAAGCCCAACTGTACTGCTTTGAATTCTGCATTTCAATGATGGAATGGTAGAAAAGTCTAGAATGCTGAGTACCCAAATCACAGACGTTCTTGCTTCCATTGTAAAACATCTTTCCAAATCCTTCTATATTTGCTCAAATCAACACTTAGTGAATGCCTCCTATGTACAAGTAAGGAAGTCATCTGAGGCTATAGACAAACAATTGCAATTCTGTCTTCTCCCACACAGGTCTCCTACAGGGACCCAAATACTTTGGCCATCACCTACTTCCACCTCTTATGGTGCCCATTAGTATGAAGCTGGAATTGGAAGTGGAGCTGGGACTCACACTCAGGCACTCTAATACATGAGATGCAGGTGTTCCTAACAGCAGCTGAACTGCTGTGTCAAACCTTTCCAGTAGGCGCTCGCTCACTCTCAACGTGTTTGTCTGCTTTGTTCTCTTTTGAGTTGAAAGCTTTCCTCAAATTTCTAGTCGCGTATGGCTGCAAATGTCTATTTAAGAGTGAGACTCTGAGGCCAGCGCCGCAGCTCACTTGGCTAATCCTTCGCCTGCAGTGCCGGCACCCCAGGTTCTAGTCCCAGTTGCGGCGCCGGATTCTGTCCCGGTTGCCCCTCTTCCAGTCCAGCTCTCTGCTGTGGCCCAGGGAGTGCAGTGGAGGATGGCCCAAGTGCTTGGGCCCTGCACCTGCATGGGAGACCAGGAGGAGGCACCTGGCTCCTGGCTTCGGATCAGCGCAGCGCGCCTGCCGTAGCGGCCATTTGGGGGTGAACCAACAGAAAAGGAAGACCTTTCTCTCTGTCTCTCTCTCTCACTGTCTAACTCTGCCTGTCCAAAAAAAAAAAATGACTCTGAGACAGCTGCAAATTCTGCCCGGCTGGACAGGGCATGCATCTGGTGAGCTGAACCTCAGGGTGATCAGAGGTGACCTGGCCTTTAGGTCGGGGGATCCCAACAGTGCAGCCTCACAGGGGCTTGCTCCCTATTTCCCTTGTTTCTCTCCAGAAGAGTCTCTTGGTCTCCTGGGAGATTTACGCCAGGTTTGACTTTCTGGGCGTAGGGCTGGGGGAGAGAGCTGAAGTGACCACATTTCAGCAAGCACATTTTGGTGAAGGAGAAGAAATAAATCCACTTGATACATGGAAGTCCTCCGCCCTGCCGTCCTCACAGTGGGCTGCTCTCAGCCCAGTCTCTTGGGGGGGGGGGCATGTGGGGGAGGTCGTCTTAGGTTGAGGCTCTGGCTCCTCTTTCAGCATAGGGGGAAGTCACCTGGAAATGTCAAATCCTTACGGGTCACACGAGCTGGGCTGTCTCACTAGGACATTGCTGTTCTCTGTGGCTCTCTGAGATCAGATCTGAGGACAAAGCTGGGGTCTTGTGAGCCCTTTTCTTCAGGGAGTTTTGTTTTTTTTTTTAATCTAAGCTGACCTTGGTTTCTTGAGCCTGAAGAAAGGTGTTGCTTGCCTTTCTGTTTAAAATGTGTCTTCACGCCGTGCTGCTTATCTTGCATTCACTTCCGGAGCCTCTGGTTGGTGTGCCTTGAAGGCCTCCTGCCTCATGGCCAGTCCTCAGGGGGTCTCAGAGTTTCAAGGCTGCTGCTATCCCAGGGCCTTCTTCAGCCATCGCCAGCAAGTGCATGCACTCACAGAGCAGGAGACCCCACGACCTCTCCTCCCTCACAGAAACTCAGTGGCTGGAACCTGGGAATATGCATTTGAGGAAATCCTCTAACTAATTCTGATGACCTACCTAGGCCTCCCGTGCCTAGTGCCTGTATTTGGGTCTCTGATATCCTAGGCCACATGCTCCTGGTGCCAAGTACCTGCCCATTTGGACCTCTGCCAACCCATTGCCCTGGCTGGGTGGAGCCCAAACCCCAGACCTTGAACTTGTCGCTGTTCATGGTGCTCCCAGCCTGATCTTTCCCATCCTCACACTGGCTCCTGTCTCTGTCTGACTTGGGGGGGCTTACCTGCCCTTAGCAAGGCTTATCATACCTGGACCCCCTCCACCATGCTCTCGAGTTTTGATATTTGACCCCCACTCTGTTGGGAGCATCCTGGTGCTGCCTGTATCCTAGGTCTGTCCAATAAGCAGAAAAGATGCTGGCAGGTGGAACAACATTCGGTCCCGCAAGAGATACCGACAAGGAGCAGTGTGGGGGAAGCAGACACTGCAGACTGGCATCTCAGGGGGATTTCAGTGACATAGGATTTCAGTTGGGTTTTAGTGGAAGAGTATTGTTGCATATTCATAGAGGACGGCAAGTCAAATGTAGGAACTGCTTACCAAATGCTTCCTGCTATTACTATAAAGCTACTGCTATTACTAGTCCTACTAATAATCAGATATCTAACCATTGCATCACTATGATAGGATAAGCATAGCATGTGTTCATGTCCGTATATTTATTTAAGGCTTTTCAACAACCCTCCCAAGGAGGCATGCTTATCCCCGTTTTAGAGATGTGGGGAATGAGGTGCAGAGGAGAATGGGTGTTTGCAAGATCTCAAGATGAGCAAGGACTAAGGAAGCACCCCCCCCCCCCAACAGTCTGCTGGCAGGTTTCGTTTTCCTCCTGTCTGCTCATTCCCACTGCTTCCCTGAAAGTGAGGAATGCAGCTCTCCCCCCTGGGAGGGCCGCCCCCTCGTTTTCTCGCTGTCTTCCCAGGGAGACATCTGCAAATGAAACTCAGATCGAATCATCCTGTGTCTCCCCCTCTGCATAGAGACGGGCAGGCTCCTTCCTGGCTGGCGGTGTCACTCTGGTAGGTGAAGTGTAGCCAGTCATGATATTGATGATGTGGTGCCCAGGAGAGCCGGCTGAGAGGCAAGGTGGCATGGCCGGGCTGCTGGCTCTTTTGCTTCCACACCTTGCTTTTGATTCGCCAATGCTTTCTGAGATGTTTGCTACGAGACTAAAAATACTTATGGTTCGATGCAGCCCCAGATCTGAATTATTTTGTAGAACTTGTTAAGTGCTTTTACAGTTAGGCAAGCAAGAAAATATTTGACTTTTGTTCTAATGAAAGCTATTTTTAACATTTAAAATATGGAAAGCAACCATTTTCTGCACTTCAGTCTTCAGCATTTGCCAGCTTGTTGCTGTGCACGGCCCTGTAAGTCCACAGTGCAGCAAAATTTGGGTTTACAGAAAAATTAAATTGCAGATTATTATTTACAAAGACGACTGTGTAGAAATTCCAATGAGTCAGATACCTGCATCCCAGATCAAGAGCTACCACTTTGGATGGACTTGGGAACTAGAGACCCAATTCCCATTCTGCCACTTAGGTTGAACCTCTTCTTGCCTCAGTTTCTTCCCCTGTAAAAGGGGGATAATTATCATATCTACTTTGTAGGGCTGAAATGGCAAGGAAGTGGGTTAACATGCAGAAAGGGTTAAGAAGAGTGGCCAGATATGGTAAATGTTTCATTCACGGTAGCTCTTAATCTCCCTGCACCTTAGTATTCTTCTGTGTAAAATGGAGAGAAGTGGGGTGGAGCTGTTTCACCTGTGGTGAGAATCTAATGAGACGTGCATTGTTAGCCTCAGGTACTACGGAAAGGGAAGACATTCTGATGAGAGAAGCAGGATCTGGGGTGCAGAAAGAAGCCTGGGGGGCCACCTCCCACCTCGTCCAGCTTGTGAACTGTCTTCTTGGTCCCCATGGCAATTGGAAGATGAACTATTCCGAGTTCCATTATCCTGCGCAGTAACACCCTGCAGCCCTGCTGTTCAGTTAAACACCACAGCTCCTGAGTACATTTTAATTTCTGATCATTAGTTACATGATTTTCTTGTTAATTCTGATTCAGCGCATTTTGCTGAGACAGCTCTATTTTCCCCCTTTATTTGGGTCATGCTGCACAGAGCCTATTCAGAAAGACAATAAATCCTGGTGGCCAGCCGCCCTCCTGGGAATGAATCATCTGCAACTCTGAAAAGGACAGAGGCAGGGACCGAGGGGGGAGGGGGTACAGGGACAGGGAAGGATCCTCCGGATAGGCTTCTGTGCAGTCCACTCTGAGGGGTCTTCAGGATTCTGGCCCCAGGACACAAATCTGTAAGTGATGATATCAGGAGATAGCAGCATTCTCCCAGAAGTCAACAGCATGCAAACCAAGGGTGAAAAACAAAACAAAGGCTGGCGCCGTGGCTCAGTAGGCTAATCCTCTGCTTTGCAGTGCCGGCACACCAGGTTCTAGTCCCGGTCGGGGCACCGGATTCTGTCCTGGTTGCCACTCTTCCAGGCCAGCTCTCTGCTGTGGCCAGGGAGTGCAGTGGAGGATGGCCTAAGTGCTTGGGCCCTGCACCCCATGGGAGACCAGGAGAAGCACCTGGCTCCTGCCTTCTGATAGGCACAGTGCGCCGGCCACGGCGGCCATTGGAGGGTGAACCAACGGCAAAGGAAGACCTTTCTCTCTGTCTCTCTCTCTCACTGTCCACTCTGCCTGTCAAAAAAAAAAAAAAAAAAAAAAAAAAAAAAACAAAAACCTCAGGACAATTCAGCAAAATAAGATTCCTATGTTCTGCCTCTTTTATTGGGTCACAGGGATCATGCAACTAAATTTGTTGTGTATTATCTAATCTGGGAGGCACCAACAGGATTTTGCAACCAGCACAGTTGGTTTTAGGCCCTGCACCCTCCTCTTCCTCTCCTCTCTTGAGCCCATTTGCTTGCCTATAGCTATCAGCAAGAGCAGGTTTATTGCTCTCCATTTGTCTAGTGTGTAACACCACCATCACCACCCCCACTTCCAAGCCTGGACCTAGGAAAATGAGCTCATCCACGCTAAATTTGTTTTGGTTGTAACACCCTTCCCAGGGGTCGGTGGTATTTTTAGACGTTGTTAGTAAGAGCATTCAGGGAGCTTTTACCATGTATTGTCCATTCTTCTTAACCCTTTCTGCATGCTCACTCACTTCATTGCCATTTCAACCCTGTTAAGTAGATACGATGATTATCCCTCTTTCACAGATGAGGAAACTGAGGCACAAAATGGTAAATAGCTCCCCGCGGCCACCCAAATGGTAAGTGGCAGAGCAGGGATTTGGTCTCCAGTTACAAAGGCCAAGTCCATAGCACCTGTACTTCTGGATGACCCTGTGTTTTTGCCATAAGATACTCGTGGAATGGCCTGGTACAGTAGCAGGATACCTCGAATCTTGGGAGAGAGAAATCTTTGGTTAAAATAGAGCAGGGATAGGGCTGGAGCTGGATGAAGAGAGGAAGTGCTTTCCAGTGGTTCCCGATCCAGGGCAAGAAGGATCCAGGCAAGTCATGGAGCCATTGTGTGGCTGACACAGGGTGGAAAGGTGTCCCACACCAAAAGGCCATGAAGCACAAGAAACACTCAGCAGGGCCAGCGTCGGAGGAGGAGCCAGCAGGCTGCAGGGCCCAGGTTGGACCCACAGCTGAGGTGCCTTACACACCACATGCATGGACAACAAGAAAGAAAGAGAGGAATTGGACTTAACAAAGTTAGGAAAACTTGCCTGCAGCAAAGGACACTGTCAAGAAAGCGAAAAGGCAGAATGGGAGAAAATATTTGCAAATCATCTATCTGATAGTATCCAGAATATGTAAAGAACTCTCACAACTCAATGACAGACAATCCAATTTTAAAACAGGCAGAATGAAATAGATGTTTCTGCAAAGAAGCTATGCTAATGGTCAAGAAGCACATGGAAAGATGCTCAGCATCTTTAGCCACTAGAGGACACACGTGAGAACTGTAGTGAGATACCGCTCACCAGAACATTGGTAAGCCGAATTCTAGCTGAAAAAAAGAAGTGGGAGCTACAATGTTGAGGAATTAGAGGCATGTTGAATTGTTCAGCTGCCATGGGAAACACGTTGGTGGCTTCTCAGAAAGCGGAGCTTCGTGTTATCATTTGACTCAGTAATTCCACTCCAAGGAATAGACACAAAAGAATTAAAGAGAGTAACTTAAACCTACGCACATGCACATGCGTATTCACAGCATTGCAATTCACAGTAGCCCAAAGTGGAAGCAGCCCCCACCTCCACCCATGGATGAACAGGAGAGCAGATGTGGTACGTCCATACGCTGGAATACTATTTAGACGTAAAGAAGGAGCCTGTGATAAGCAGAAGCAGCTGCTCACGAAATGTGTGATTGCAATGCTGGGAAATACCTGGAGCAGGCAAATCCATGGAGCAGAGAGCAGATGGGTGAGTGCCAGGGCCGGGGAGGAGGGGAGGTGGAAAGGACTGAGCTGCGTTTTATAGTGATGACATGTGTGGGAATGAGATGGAGGTGGTGGCTGGATGATGTGACGAATGTCATAGGGGCCACTAAATTATTCCCCTTACAGTGGGGGATTTTGTGTTATGTGAATTTCACTTCAGTCTAAAAACTGAAAAGAACTTGAGGGTAACCAAGGCATCAGGTAGGGACTGAGGCAGCTGCTTCACAGAGGCGTGGATGATGTGGGACTGAGTCTTTGGGACAGGGCAGCAGCACGGCTGCTCAGCAGAAGAGGGATCAGGGGCTACTGCAGTGTGAAGGGCTGGGGTTCCTGAAGAGGGCAGAGTCGGAGCCTGCACAGGAGGCGGACTGTGCCCAGCTGGGCAGAGAGGAGCCTGGGACCCCTTTTCCAGTGGGGAAGTTACCAGAAGCTGCTGCATGTGAGGTCAAGGAGAAGGAAAAGTGAGTGATCCTGAGACCCAGCATGGCTTCTGTCTGAGACCCAGCGTGGCTTCTGTGGGTCCTGAGACCCCCATGTGGCTTCCGTGGGTCCTGAGACTCAGGGTGACATCTGTTGATCCTGAGACCCTGCATGGCTTCTGTGGGTCCTGAGACCCCCATGTGGCTTCCGTGGGTCCTGAGACCCCCATGTGGCTTCCGTGGGTCCTGAGACCCAGTGTGGCATCTGTGGGTCCTGAGACCCAGCGTGGCTTCCGTGGGTCCTGAGACCCCCCCATGTGGCTTCCGTGGGTCCTGAGACCCCCATGTGGCTTCTGTGGGTCCTGAGACCCAGTGTGGCTTCCGTGGGTCCTGAGACTCAGGGTGACATCTGTTGATCCTGAGACCCCGCATGGCTTCTGTGGGTCCTGAGACTCCCGCGTGGCTTCCGTGGGTCCTGAAACCCAGTGTGGCTGCCTGTGGTTCTGGCCATTCTGGCCTCCTTCTCTCAAATCGTTATGTTAGCCTGGAGACTTAGACCAATGCATCTGGCTGATAATGAATCTCAAACACGGAGGAATACGTGGGAGGGGCAGAGAAGGAGGGAACGTTCTGTTGTTGTTTAGAAAATGAGCAAAACAGCTGGAGGTAAAGCTTTTGTTACAGGCTGCCATCTCTGATTCATGTGTCTTTTAGAATCCTGACTAGGGTTTGAGCAAGCCGGGGAAGAGCGATTATTGTGTCTCCAGCTGCACCCCCCAGCATGGGGCTTATTAGAAGGAGGCGGTCGTTTAGCAATGTCAGGCCTGTGCTGATCATTATGTGGAGCAGGCCTTTGCCTGAGCGAGTCCAGGGAGGCAATTCAGAAAGCCCAAGGCCCGAGTGGGGAACCCCAGATGCCAGCAAGGTCTAGGGGTTGAGCCTGCAACACGCCTAGCCTCAGCCTGGGTGGACAGAAGCAACCTTGGGGGCCAGCGAGCTGTGGTCGTCCCACTGCTCTGTTCCCCATCACCTGGGAGTAAGGCAGGCAGGAGAGGAATCTATGAAAAGAAACCAGAGGCCTTGGACTGCCCCCACCCCATGTTTCTGCTCTCACCCCTGACCCCTCCCTGCCTGCTGCCCTCTCCCCCTGTCTGGAATGGGTCAGCTGGCCCCTCCTCCTCCAAGTCTCCCCTGAAGCACCCAGGTCCTGTGTGGGCCTCTCTGGAGAGCTCCTGTATTCTGTCTGGGAGACGGTTGTCACTGGACCTTTCTGAGCTCCCTGCCTTGGCTCCGAGGGCCCAGCTCTGAATCATCTCACAGCAGCCCCGGCCCGACATGTGCTTGCTGAGTGAAGAGGCAGAGGAGTGAATGGCTGCTTCCAGCAGCCAGGAGAGTCTTTAGGATCCTGCAGAGCCAGCGGGAGTCCCCGGGCCATCAGCTGTGGGCCATCCCGCAGAAAGCCCGTGCAGTGCAGAAAGCGGGTGAGAGAAGCGGGGTGGAGGCCTAGGCCCCCTACCCAACTTGGGAGCACCCTCATCCTCTGCAGTCTTGGGCCTGCAGGGACTTCCAGGACATGAGCCACCCAGGAAGGGTGGAGAACCAGGGCCAGGCTGGGACAAGGACAGGCGGCTGTCATGTTAGGTCAGCAAAGGACACTAGGTGAGACTGCAGGACCAGGGGGTGGGGCCGGGACTCGCAGCTTATCAGGGAGACTCTGGCCCAGGGCAGAGCCGTGACCAGTGACAGTTGTGAACTCCTGACCGTGGCATCTAAGCTCCAGGCTTCTAATGTGCACCTGACTGGCATCAGGGCTGCTCAGCTGGGACACGACCAGGCCTGTGCTCCTGGGACCTGCAGAGCTAATGAAGGCAGAGCTGCCCTCAGCACCTGCCCCTGGACCTCTCAGCCCCTTTTCTCCAAGCCTGAATTCTCAGAGACAAAGCAAGGGAGGAAAGAAGGAGGGTCAGTGTGAAGAGGGAGTGATGGGAGCGACAGGCCCAGAATCTTAGGCAGAAGTTAGAAATTATTTAGATATAATTAGAAATTGTCAATGCAAAATTGAGAATTTTAATTTTTTAAAATATTTATTTGAAAGAATCATAGAGGGAGAGACAGACAGAGAGAAAGAGAAAGAGAGAGAGAGAGAGAGAGAAAGAGAGAGAAAGAGAGGGAGAGAAAGAGAGGGAGAGGGAGAGGGAAGGAGAGATCTTCCATCTGCTAGTTCACTCCCCAAATGGCTGCAACACCCAGGGCTGGGCCAGCCCAAAGCCAGGAGCCAGGAGCTTCATCCAGGTCTCCCACATGGGTGGTAGGGGGCCCCAGCACTTGAGCCATCTTCTGCTGCTTTTTCCCAGGCATATTAGCAGGGAGCTGGATAGGAAGTGGAACAGCCGGGACCTGAACCAGTGCCTATATGGGATGCTGGTGTCCTGGCAATGGCTTTACTTGCTGTGCTACAATGCTGGCCTTGCAAAATTGAATATGGAGCCTTGGAAGAGACCCAGGCCAGAGGATGGTCCTGTATCTAAGAACCTTCCAGGTAGACCAGCTTCTGTCCAGGATTTCCTGGGATATGGCTTTGGGAAGAGAGACTAACAGGTCTCATGGAAATGCGTGAGCACCCTCCTCCACTCCCTCTGTCCCCCCCGGATTCCTCTCCAGGAAACCTGGTTGGACTGCCCACCCCCCACCTCACTCCCATCTTCCCCCATCTCCAATTACAAAATCTATTTGGTATTTCCTGCGTGCAGCACCCTAAATATTAGGTGGGAAAACAATTTGCAATCAGTTGCACTAATTAATCTAATTGAATTCAATTTCCCTTTCTTGGTGTTAGGGGTGAGCGAACTCCATATGCTGACTTATGTAAAGCAATATGCAAATTTGCATCTTGGGCCCAGAGCCCTGCCAGTGTTTATGATTACAAGGAGAGGCTACACGGAGGCCCTACATAGATGCACGGCTCCCTGCAGTTTCTGGCCTGACACCCATCTTGAGCCCAGCTGCAGCCTGGGACACAGCAAGGCGCCCTCGCTCTGCACCTGTGGCCAGGTGCTCTTGTGGCTGCCCCAGACTGCACTGCTGGACTCCTCCAGCAGGCCCCTGGGTGTGCTGTGTGTTTGCAACTTTAACTCTCAAGATTGGGGCTTCCTGCCTTTTGCTATGCTGTGGCTTCTTGTTCCACTGGGTCCTCTGATTGGGCACCCAGATGGGGAGGCGGTCTGTTTTGGGGAGTGCTTTGGTGGGCGGAGCTTTGCCAATTGCCCCAGCTCCTCCCGGTGGAGGACGATTTAGGGTGTGCAGAGGTGGGGTGAGGGCGGAGATGGGAACCTGGCCCCGTTGGAGAGGCAGGCTCTGGAGCCCCATTCAGCCACTGGCTGAGGTCCCTTATGGAGCCCACCCCAAGGGCTGCCAGAAAGAGCAGAGTGGGGAGAGACAGAGCTCAGCCCGGAGGCTGGACTCCACAGAGGGCTGTGTCTCAGGCCTTCCACTCACTAAAAACCCAAGGTCTCGGTTTCAATTAGCTTCAGAGTAACCCAGGTGAGAGAGGGGCATTGCATGGCGTAGAGCAGGAAAGAAGACTGGCAGTGGTTAGGAACTGCTGGAGCGGGGGAGGAGTCCCTGGGGGTCGTCAGACGCGCCCTGCACAGTGACGGCATGGTCAGTGCAGATGGTTCATCCGTGTGGCGGGGGATCCCGTGGGATTCTGGTGCCCTGTGTTGTCACTGTCTGTGTGAGGGCCCTCTATGATGTTGGCACAAGGACCAGATTGTGAGCTGAGCGTTCCTTGGAGTGTACTGCTACCATTAAGTGACGTGGGACTGTGCTCTGCATATCTGACATTTCCCTGAGTAAAACATTTTTAATTAATTAATTAATTAATTCTGAAACTGGATCTAAAAACTCGCTTTCTGCTTCCAACTGAGTGGTAGATGAAAAACTAAGGCAGGGTTTCTTGTCACCTCCTGCCACCCCTGGACCTGGATGGTGGCTCTAATCGCACGCCCCCTGCCTAGGCAGTGTGAGGTGCAGTGGGCGTGTGGGGAGACGCCTCCCCAGAGGAGGGCGTGCATTCGGATGGGGGATGGGGAGGTGGCGCAGCCGAGAAGCAGCCCCAAGCCACAGAGTGCAAGTTCACGGGCGTGTGAGAGCTGAGTGGGTGGGCAGCTTGGGACGTTGAACATGGAGCCTGAGAAAGAGGTGAGAGCTGGAGAGGAAAGCTGGGAAGGACAGCATCCAGCCGG
Organism: Oryctolagus cuniculus; assembly: GCF_964237555.1. Taxonomy (NCBI): domain Eukaryota; kingdom Metazoa; phylum Chordata; class Mammalia; order Lagomorpha; family Leporidae; genus Oryctolagus; species Oryctolagus cuniculus. Next base: position 171,728,104 of record NC_091433.1, read on the forward strand.
TGCATCCTGGGAGAGGGAAGGTATCTGGGGAACCCTGGTGTGTAGGGGACAAGGAGAGGACATGGGCACAGAAAAGAAACTGAGATGGGAAAAACGCGGAGCAGCCTGGGTGGAAAGAAGGAGACTCCGAGGAATAACCGCAGCAGCTGGGCAGGAGCAAACTGCAGGAGAGGCCTTCGTGGTGCCACGTCGTCGTGCAGACGGGACGGGGACAGGAGGAGGGCGTGAAACTCCCTGCCGAGGGGTCATCTGCCAACATAGCAAGAGCTTGAAGGGTCTGAGCAAACACGCATCCTTTGCACTCGAAGATGAGATAGTACTTAAGAAGCCATTGTTTAAAACCGCAAGCAGTCCCAGGCATAGCTCTGTTGTGCGTGGAATCCATCTTCTGTAAATTCTGCTTTCCCTCCAGTGCATTGAATAGATTTGAAACATTATTCAAAGATGCTCAAGAACAATGAGCAACTCTCAGATGCAGCCTCTGATGGCAGGGAGAGTTTATTCGCTAGAATAAATCCAGTTGAGAAGGCAGGGGCTGGAAGGCAAGGATTGATTAGTGAAGGGCGATTTAAGGAGCCCCCAAAGTGTGGCTGCCCCCCCGCCCTTGGCAGAGGGCTTCACTTCACCACTGCTGCCTTTTAGAACTCTGGCTCCTTGTTTGACCAAGATGTACCAAGGTGTACTATGTGCCAGCATGTTGAGCTGGAGAATTAGGAAGCATCTAGGGGCATTTTATCAAAGAGGCTCAGAGGTGGTAAATGGCTCCCTGGAGGCTAGACAGAGACCCCAAGTGCCCCAACCCAGCCAGGGGCTCCTCCCACGAGGCCTGGGCTGCTGCACCTGACCCGTCCACAGAGGCTCCTGGATCATAGCAACTTCGTCCTCAGCCCAGCATCAGGAGAAGGCCAGTTATTTTGCAGGAAGCCATCGAAGTCAGCTTTATTTGAATGTGGCGTGGTTCTCTGCCCTTTCTTGGTCTCTTGCAGGTGGAGAGCAAAGCCAGCTTTAAGACTGCTGCCCCCTGGTGGGAACCAGGGGCATTTCAGCCAGAATGTGTGTGGCCACAGAGCAGGGCTTGGCGCCAGAGCTCTTGAGAGTCTGTGTGCTCACTCTGCTCTGAGCCCTCGGTGGTCACCGATCTCTGGAGACGGCTGTGGATCCCTGCTGCTCTGTAGCCATGAGGCATAAAGACGGCCGGGCAGAGCCATGTGACGAGACACCAGGCACAGGGTTAGGGGTGCAGGGGAGATGCTTCAAGTCCTGGATCTGCAGTCCCTACCCTGGAAGCAAGTGCTGGAGGGAGAGGGGCAGGGCCTGCCAGGCAGAGCCGGGGTGAGGGTGTGGGGGCAGCAGTGGAAGCGCTTGCGTCAGGCTCAAAAGGACTCGGTAACACAGAGAAATATACTTCGATGCACTACTGTGAAAAATTCACACTAACGCAAAAGCTCATGAACAAAATGTCATGGTTTTCAGGGGAGGCAGATCACAAGAGTTGCCCCTGATGGCATGGGAAGGGCTGAGCTTGTTCGAGGGCCTGCACCTCTCTCTAATCCTAAAACCCTTCCAGGGCGGAAACTCCTCCTTCCCCACACAAAGGCAGCCTCTCCTGTTGCCCAGCCCCCTCCAGCCACACTGCTCTCCTTTCTGGAGCTTCCAGCAGAGGGTTTCCTAAGAGATTTTTCTCACTGTTCAAGTCTCATCCTGAATGCGCCTTCCCAGGACACTCTCCGCACCCCCCTACTGGATTTCAGACAGGTCTTCCCATAGGCTGGCAGCCACTCCGCCCTCTGGGATCTTCCACAACACATCTCACGGGGCTGTCTTGTATGCTTGTTATCTCTCCGGCTGGGATGAAAGCCCCTGGGGGCAGGGCCCTTGCCTGTCACCTCATGGTTCTGCAGACCCTAACTCAGTGTTTGACACGTGGAATGTGCCCATGTGTAGCTGTGATGGAATGATGGCATGGAACTCCTGCACAGGGGTCACCTCTTCCAGGAAGGATTCACAGGCTCACCGTCGCCACCAAGGGACTCACGGCTCTGTTCTGGGCCTCCTTGGAGTGCTGTGTGTGTGTGTGTGCATCTGTGTTACGTGTTTTGGGTAGCGGTGCCCTCGGCCTCCTGGGCTCAGGCCCGAGTCTTAGTCTCTACCTCCTTGCACCCAGCATGATGCCTGGCTAACATGAATGCCCGCATACATGGGCAAAATTGAAACTGACATCCAACCGGCAGAGCCGGGTTCTCATTAGATGTGTTCTGCAAAAGTTAGATCTAATTAAAATTTTGCAAATCAAATAATATTTTAATGGCAATAGGGAAGCTCATGCTTAATGGAACCCAGTGGAGAATATTGCTGGAGAGAGAGAGAGAGAGAATTACTCCCTTCCTGATCTGTGGGTTTTTCATTTTCAATTTTGGTCAGCAGGTCAGGTTTGTCTTGCGCCTGTTTTTGTGTCCTTCAGAGATTTCAGATGTAATGTGTCCTAATGTACAGGCTGTCATTAGACCCCAGGGACACGGTCATTACCCACTTTGAGTGTTTGGGAAAATTCTCAGCGTGATCTCTGGCTCCAACTTGTTTTTTTTCTATGTAAAAAAGACTATTTATTTATTTGATGGGGAGCGGGGGAGGGGGGGCAGGGAACAAGGTCCTCTATCTGCTGGGGGTCTCTCCAAGTGACTCCAACAGCCAGGTCTGGGTTAGACTGAAGCCAGGAGCCTGAAACTCCATCCAGGCCTCTGACATGGGTCGCAGAGGTCCAAACATTTGGGCCATCTTCTGCTGCTTTCCTAGGTGCATTAGCAAGGAGCTGGATCAGAAGCAGAGCAGCTGGGACTCGGATCAGAACTCTGATATGGGATGCAAGCAGCAGCTTAACCCGCTGCGCCCCACTGCCGGCCCGTAACTTGTTTTTCTTTACCTGAGCAAACACGTGTTTGTGGGCTCCTTCTGGTCCATGAAGCAGCACTATCTGATCTCCACTCAAGAGGAATAGGTGGTATCTTGGAGCCCATCCAATCCCCATGGCACGTGGACTAGCCCAGGGCAGGACACCTGTGCACGCCAGGCTGCCACGTTCCCCGGGGCGCCGGATTTGCTGTGCTCTTTGGTGCTCTGTGCCCACTCTGACCTCACCACCACCAGTTGTTTCCCGGCTCTGACTTACCCCGTCCCACACAGCCTTCTTCAGAGCCGTACAGGTCAGACAGCTGGGGAAGGTGGGAAGGGGGGCAGATGCACTGGGTTGTGGGCCTCTGTGGAATTACTTCCCAGCACCCCGGGCACCAGCCCCACCTGCAACAACACAACCTGGGCACAGAGAAGCCCAGCAGCCTCGTGGCTAAGATTGCCCTCCGGAGTGCTGTGTTCCGTCGCGGCGTGGCCCATCGGAAGGTACCTGTAAAGAAAGCTAGCTTAAGAGTCAGGTGTCGGCATTTCTCGAGCTCTTCTTGCAAACCACGTTTTCTCTTAGGTACATCTGTGTGCATGAAAGTGCTGTGGATCAGGGGTGGGACGGGCGAGAGGTCGAACCCAAGTCCTCCCTTACTGGTTGTGTTGTGCTAAGCAGCTCGCGCGTATTTGCTTTCCACTTCCACAGTATTTCTGTACAACAGGCTGCTTGAAGTTTAGAAGCAAATGTTGGTTGATGCAGTAACTACTTCTTAGTGCTAAGGAGAACAATAGTAACCCTAGTGGCCAGAGGCAGCCACTCCCAAGTGCCCCACTCCCTTTGCTCGGCTAAGTGTCTGAGCAGGACAGCAAATGCCCCCTCCCTCCCTTTGCTTCTCCCAGTACCATCTGCAGGGGCTGCAGCCAAGCGTCTTTTACCTCTGGTCTCCACTTCAGGATTCATTGAAATTCAAGAAAAACCTTAAAAAAAATCCATTTTGTTGAGATCTTTCCTGTGTGCCACCTACTGCGCTAGGCATTTTCACTTCCGTCATCCTAGCCAGGCAATGTTTTCCTTGTGCCTGCTCTAAAGCTGGAGAAACTCTGATGTGGAGGAGCCTGGGTTAAAACCTGGCCTCCTGACCCCCTGCTAGGTGGTCTGTGCTCTGGATGCACCGTGGTGAGTAAAGTCTTTTCGGGCTAAAACTATGAGTAGAACATTGCAGTAGGAAAAATAGCCTAGGTAAATTGGCCTGGGAACAGAGCTAGCTGGGTTATGTGTAGCCAGCAGTGAGGATGCTTTGAGTTCAAAATCCAGAGGCTCACACAATGCTGTGTAGGTGGATAGCACCTGAAAGTGACCTTGAACTCCGTGTAAACATTTGTCCCTGTTCCATTTGTAAATGTTCTCTTGAACTGCCCCTTGTTTCAAGTGTGAAGTAGAAATATGTCATCAGCTGTTTCAGATAGGTCATGATCAGAGCAGATGTAGAAATGGGACAGTTTGTCAGTTCACAAGAAGAGATGCATATGCAAAAAGCATAGACAAAGAGTGGAGGAGTTGCAACAGGCCATTGACAAGAGAAAAAAAATGTCCATGTTATTTGCTTGCAGTAGTGGTTGGGTAGCTTGTTATAGACAACCATTCTGCAGGGAGAATGGTAAATGCTGGTGAAACTAACAAAAAAAAAACACTTTAAGGCACTGAAAGTGATTAGAAGCAGCTGGAAACTGGAGGAACTAATCTTTGGGAGAAGAAAATAGTGCTGATGAGATTCCCATGTATATTGCTTTTCTTTTTTTTAAGATTTATTTATTTATTTGAAAGGCAGAGTTACAGTTACAGGAAGGCAGAGGCAGAGAGAGAGAGAGAGAGAGAGAAAGAGAGAGAGAGAGAGAGAGAGAAGTCTTCCATCCTCTGGTTCACTCCCCAGATGGCCACAACGGCTGGAGCGGAGCTGATCCGAAGCCAGGAAATTGCTCCGTGTCTCCCACGTGGGTGCAGGGGCCCGAGGGCTTGGGCCATCCTCTACTGCTTTCCCAGGCCACAGCAGAGAGCTGGATCAGAAGTGGAGCAGCCGGGACTCGAACTGGCACCACCCCATGTATACTGCTTTTCACCAGTAGCATCTCCACAGCACACCTAACTGGATCTACAAAATACAGGAGGCTGTCACTCAGCCGGCCACAACCCGCCCAAGCTTGTGGGGTCAAACATCAGATTCTAGACCTTCCAAATCAGATGGAAGTCAAGGAGCGAAATCCTGGAAAGGGGGATGCAGCAAGGGGTGGAGACCCAACAAATCCTTCTACATTTTTTTTGTCTTGGCTCTGAAAAGAGCCTTTGTGCCCCGGATGGAAACCGGAGACGAGAGTGCGCTGCTTAAGCCCGCTCTCCGCGGATGCGGCGGCCCAGCTGGATGTCCTTGGGCATGATGGTGACGCGCTTGGCGTGGATGGCGCACAGGTTCGTGTCCTCGAACAGGCCCACCAGGTAGGCCTCGCTCGCCTCCTGCAACGCCATGACGGCCGAGCTCTAGAAGCGCAGGTCCGTCTTGAAGTCCTGCGCGATCTCGTGCACAGCCGCTGGAACGGCAGCTTGCAGATCAGCAGCTCGGTCGACTTCTGGTAGCACCGGATCTCGCGCCGCGCCACGGTGCCCAGCCAGTAGCGGTGCGGCTTCTTGACGCCTCCCGAGGCCGGCGCGCTCTTGCGGGCTGCCTTGGTGGCCAGCTGCTTGCGGAGCGCCTTGCCGCCCGTCGACTTGCGCGTGGTCTGCTTCTTGCGGGCCATGCTCCCTCACCTGCGACCTCGCTCACTGGCGCGCCGACACTGTCTCCTGTACATTTTTAATTATCCCTGAATTGTACACATGTGGAGCATATTCCGTGGTTTAAAAAGTGCTGATATCCATTTCTGGAAAGACAGAGATTGACATTTGAATCTAGCCTACTTAACTGCTGTAGCAAAATTCAATAATCTAGAATGCAAGACAACAAATTAGACTTTCTACAACATGTCATCCACAATATCTGGTATACAACCAGAGTATTACAGGTGAAGAAACAGGAATTGTGACGTATGGTCAATAGAAAAAGCAGCCAACAGAAACTGATCCCAACTGTTAGAAGAGTGGAAAGAGAACTGATAAGTTCTTAGACATCTATACAAGGTCATAAAAGAAAATATACAGATAATAAATGAAAAGGTTGGTAACTTCAGCAGAGATTATAA